>NW_008348089.1:5198559-5260240 GCF_000622305.1 Nannospalax galili | reverse complement strand
AAAAATGTATAAGAAGCACTTTTAAAATTTATTTTATTTATTATTTTTATTTTATGTGTATCGGTGTATCACCTGCATGGCGGTAAGTGCACCGATGTCATGCAATGCTGGTGGAGGACAGAAGAGGCTGTTGGATCCCCTGGAACTGGAATTATAAATGGTTGTTAGCTGCCATGTGGGTGCTGGAATTCGAACCCAGATCTTAAGAAGCACTTTTAAAGGTGCTCAGCATCCTTAGTAATTAGAGAAATGCAGATTAAAAACAACTTTAAGATTCCATCTTACCCCAGTTAGACTGGCTACAATCAAAAGAATGAAAGACACCCAGTGTTGGCAACAATGTGGAAGATGGGGAACACTCATTCACTGCCTGTGGGAATGAAAACTCAGGCAACCACTGTGGAAACAATGTACATAATGCTCACAAAGCTAAAAATGAACTTGCAAATAATCTTCTTATACCACACCTTGGCATTTACCCAAAGGACTCATTCTCCTGTGGAGATACCTGTACATCCATGTTTGTTACTGTTCTTTCCACAACCTAAATGTCCCTCAGTTGATGAATGGATAATGAAAATGTGGTACACTTACACAATGGAGTTGTACTCAGTGATAAGAAAAGACGAAATTTGTAGGAAATTGGATGGAACTATAGAGTGTTATACTAAGTGAAGTAACACAAATACAGAAAATCAAGCATAGTATGTTCTCCCTCATTTGTGGATTGTAGCTCAAATCCCTTATATACATTTTGATGTAACACGAGAAGCCAAGAAAATGGAAAGGAAGTAAAAGAAAAAGAAAGAACCCAAAAGAGGAAGATAGCAGGAAAGAGACGTTACCAGCAGGGAGATGAGGAAACCGGAAGTGGTTGGCTGGGAGGAGAAGGGGAAAAGACTTACAGGGGGCCACAGTGTGTGGAGGGGAAGGGGAAGATGGGGAAAGTGGGAGTGTTCTGTAGGGAGGAGAGGAGGAAGGGATGTGCAAAGGGTCAAAGTGTGTTTGGGGGAGGGAAGTCAGGAAAAGGGGGATGGTGAGAAGGTATGTGTTTGGGGGGGAGGGTGGGGATAATGGGGGTGCTGGGACTGGGAAGTTATGAGAGAGTTTAGATAAGAGGAAAAAAGGTAGAGATGAATAAATCTTGAGGGATTAGGAAACCAGTGGGTAATGTGATGCCTCGAAACCCCCTGAGAAATGCACATCCACTGTCTAAACATTAGTGCATATGTATACCTGGGGACTGTCTGGCAAGGGGCACAGTGCCAGGCAGACAAGATCTCCCTTTCGGTGATTGCTGAAGACAGGACATACTTGAGATACAGGACTTGGAGCAATGAAACAGGAACTAACCTGGAAGACTTCTACCTGAAGTTTATCTCTCATAATGCTAGATGATAATATGCAAACTACTAAAGGAAAATAACAATCAGTGGTCCAACTCATCCCTAAAGCCTAATAACCATAACAACCAGAACAACAAGCTACCTCTATTGGTGCATTAGTGGCACAGTTATCTGTGTGGTAATCAACGGCCATCTAATTAGACTTAAAGCCCATCTATGGGAGTGAACTCATGAATGGCACTGTAAGCTTAGTCAAATACGCATGGCTGGAGAGAACATAGATCTTAGAAAAACCCCATGTCATTCATATCTCTAGACAAATAAAATCTCTTACCATATGCTAAATATGGATCCTTATATTTACAACAAGCATACTGTACACCACTCATCAAAGAAGCTTCCTTTTGCAACAGATGGAAGTTACTGCAGAATCCCACAACTGATCAGACACAGAGAAGATATATATATCTGAGAGATGCCCAGTCCTAGGTGACACATCTACAGTTGAATCTCTACACCTAAGGCTCCTGCAACATAGCAGAACAGGGGAAGAGAGAAAACTAATGCATCCTTCAATTCTCACCAGTGAATCTTTCTAATACAACAGAGTGTGATGCACACAGAGGGCCACAACTAGCTAAGTTTTAAAGAATAAGAGACTACAGAGTGTGTGTCCCTAGATAGGACTCCTATATTAAACCTCACCCACTCACATCACAGGGACCATTGCAGAAGAGGGGACAGAAAGATTGTATTAGCCAGGACTAGTTAATGAACACAGGGAAACAGGCTTTCAGGCCACTGGAAGCTTGCACATGTGAATTTGTGGCAACTGTGACATCAAATACAGGATCCATTCCAGCTTAATAGACAGGGACCTGAGAGGTGCGAGAAAAATGGGTGGCAGGCAGCCCCTAGACTGAGAACTGTTGGAGACTGATTTCAGCTGGGTGAGGGATAGTATGACTTAATATCAATGGACAGGGCGACTAGACTCCAGGGGACGAATTTGCACTAAAGAACATCTTGATACAAATATTTGGATAAGACTTAATATGAGTAACGGAATACATGAGGTCCATTCGGGGGTCAGGGGCCATGGATCGGGAAGAGAATCTAAATTTGATAACGAACTGTTGTGTGAAATGTACAAACGCTCATTAGAATTTTTTAAAGTATATCTGTGTATATTTGTTTATTTTTTAATTGTTTTCTGTGTATGAGTTTTTTTTTTCTTTTTAATGAATGTATGTAAGTTCACCCTTGCAATTCTCTCAGAGGCCAGAATAAGGTGTCAGATCCCCTGGAACCTGGAGTTACCAAGGATTGTTAGTCTCCATTTGGTTCTGGGAAACAAACCCAGGTACTTTGATAATGCAGCCAGTACTCTTAACCTCTGAGCCATCTCTCCAACCCCTTAATTATTTTGAATACAGAAATGATGCTCTAGCCTTGCTCCCTCTTAATGTAATTCAAATAATACATTTGAAACATATAAAATGTTTTTTTCTGTTACTAACCATGTAGACTTTCCAAATTAAAATTACAAATTATTTTGAAAAGATAAGCAGAATGAATAAGAAAGCGGTAAAACTAGCTGTGTTTTTTTTTTTTTAACCTGGGGCTACTTTTTAAAAATCATCTTGTGTGAAATGAAGGCATTTGTTCACATAATGAATATTCACTGCACACACTTTCAGAATGTTTTCTAATTCTAGGTATTATTTTCTTTAAATAATTAACTCTGACTATTGTATATTAGTCATAGAAAATGTGTGATAAATCAGTTTACACACTACACATTTCTATAAAAATCTATTTAGAGTAGTTTCTCTGTTCAGAACACAGACCCACTATTCAAAGTTATTAATGTCACAAGTCTCTACAAGACAGGTGGATTAGAAATATTTTCTTTCAAGAAGGAAATTAATGTAATGTTGAGATCAATATTTAAATATTATGATTGAAGTGCAAATGGAGGTGCAAAGTAATTAAACCATATCTCTAGCACATTTTGCTCATGTGGTGACAGTTATGCGTTCTATTATCAGAGAACAGCACATCTGCAGCATCACCAGGCACCTTCAGGGTGGGAGTCACACTCTGGCTTACAGCAGCACCCATGTTAGAAACCAAAATGATTTTTCATTGTCCACCTTTATTTGGAATAATAAAAACATCTGTTTCATTTAACAAAATTGCCACAAGCAGGATAAAGTTTCTCCTGTTTTTTCTTTTTATTTTGAGTTTTTTGGTCTATATGTCTTACTTTGTTAAATATATTAAGTGTTTTACAGTGTGCTGCCTTGTTAAACATTTTTAATTAATTGTCAAAGAGTGTTGCTGGGAAAAATATATTAATAACTCATGTCACAAGAAATTAATGTATTCAATGTTTCTGTAGTACCTACTACACCTTATTAAGTGTTCCTTGGAAATTTATTGAAAATTAATTGTCTTGCCAAAGGAATGCAAAATAGCCAATTATGAGACTAATTGAAATAATTTTAGTCTTTTCACATAAACATACATAAGAATGGATGAAAAGAACATCGTTCACATTTGACTAATTATATTCATTATTTTTTAAAAGTTCTATGGAATTTCAAATATGACAGCACTGTTGTTTACCATGTGCTATAGTTTTGTGTATACTATTTCATAGTTTTACCATGCATTTCTGTCAACATTGTTTAAGTATCCAAAAATTCATTCAGTATTCTATTCTTTTATCTAAAATGACAACTGTGATATAATTCTTTCTGAGCAGCCCATTGTTTCTGACTTTCTAAAACCATGCCTCTTGAATGTGTTCACTATCAGAAGACAGTTTTGCCTTTTTTTTTTTTTTTTTTTTTTTTTACACAGGGTCTCCCTGTAGCCCCAGCTGTCCTGGAACTCACTATGTAGACCAAGCTGGCCTCGAACTCACAAAGACCCACCTGGCTCTGCCTCCCAAGTGCTGGGATTAAAGGCATGCGCCACCATGCCCGCCTGCCTTTTTTGTCCTACCCAAAATGTGTGTCACACTATATTCCCCTGGCTTCCTAGAGGCAGAAATTGCCTCCCTTTGATTTTTGCACTTACAGAAAACAGTTCAGAAAATACATTTACTCTTAGTTCTTTGTAAAATAATTGTAAACACATTGTCTTCAGAGCCCCTTTAGAGAATAATGCCAAACTTTTGTCTTATAGACACTGGTGGCCTTATTAAAGAATTGTTTAGAATGATGGTCCAAAACTGTTCCACAGTAATCTAAATGCCTCTCCCTAGCTCTAATCTATCTGCTGTTAAAGGCAATAGATTAATAACTGATGAATAATTAAGGTGCACATATTCAGTCTTTTGAAACTAAATAGCTTACTCAGAGTCACCTTAGTGAATGATTTTTTTTGTTCAGATCCATCTGCACTAAAGATGATTAAGATGTTATACATGAAGCACACAAAAATTCAATAAAACTTTACAGAAAAGAAGACAAAGTTTAACCTAGCAAATTCTGCAGATAAAATAAACTGGAATGCTTCCTACTCAGCTTAAGCAGTTTAAGGACATCCCTGCATCCCTGCATTCTGATGGCTCATAGACTGACACCTGCTAAGCAGAAGTAGAGTAATGGCCAAGCTATGACCTCCTGTGAACAGCATTCAAACCTTTTACTTTATAGATGCTTCCTTAACACTTGTGTATAAAATCTTGAAGAATAGCTTTTAAAAAAAAGAAATGAAAAAAAGTACAGTCAATTAAAAAAGCTTAGACTGTGAACTCTTTGCATGTTGCTAGGTGAATATATTTTAGAAAAAGTCAGCAAAGCTGGATGTGGTGGCACACACCCTGATTCCCAGCTTGTGGGAGACTCTGAGATCAAGGGCAAGCTGGAATGGTCTATAGGCTATTTCCAGCCTTTGGGAATACATAATGAGACCCTGTCTCATAAGACAAACCAAAAATGAAAAAAGTATATATAAATTGAGATCAACTAGGAATTTGTGATTCTGTTAACCAATTTATTCACTGACTAAAGGTTATTCTTGATATCACATAGACTTGTCTCTCAACAATGTATATGACATGGAGCTTTCATCTTCTTCAGAAGAAGGTCAGTGTTATCTAAAATTTCAGGTGCCGGGATTATATTGTTTATGTTTCCTCAAAAAATTTCATACTGAATGTTGCCCTGATTTTTCATCCATATTTTATAACCAAGAAGAAAATTTCATTTTGAAATAAAAACATACAAATATAAAACTGGTATGTATATAGATTTATTTATTATAGATACCTATGAAATATTAATTGTCATGGGCATAGCAACTTTATATAAATAAGAAAAAATAATGTAGTCAAAGCTAATATGCAGTTATGGTAGTCTATGTGAAACAGCTGATAAAGTAGGTTTGTTATTGTTTGTCAGAGTTTAACTGTAGAATATAAATTCCACTGTAGTTTGCTAAAGAAAGTGGGAATTATTAAGAATATATATAAAAGACAGGCTGTGAAAGACATGAGGCTATGCAAGCACAGGGCTGTCGTGCACATTGTACTGGTAAATTTTCACGTGCTCTTGAGCTCACTGAGAAGCAGGCTGTGGAGCAGGGCTACTGCCCTCCCCAATTTCAGATCCAAGCATGTTTCTCTCAAGGTGTCTGCTAAGGCCCCTTAGCTTGGGATGACTCTCCCCCCGCCCCAAATCTGTGAGACGAATACCTCAAAACACAGAGCAAAAATGTGTCCTTGAGAACAGGTAGAAGGCAAACCATTTTCAAAAGTTGTTACTACTGTTAATCCCATGATATAAAAGTGTCTTTCAGTGGGAAAGAGAAGCTGCATGTTCAGTTGTGGTGAGAAAATTCAACCAGGAACCTCCAGCTTCTGACCTTAACTTTCCCAGTCAGTTTCTGCTGAATATGATGATCATCTGATTGGAAGATGTTATATCTATTTGCTACTATCAGTTCTTTTACATGGAAGCCTCACCCAAGGGGACATTCTGCTCTTTGCAGGACTCTGGATAGGAAACTCCAGCTGGCTGTGTTAAGATTTCCTCAGCTGTTTTCTGCTAGATGTTTGTAAGCCCCTGATTTGAAGTCATCTTTCTGCCTTTATTCTTTTACCGGAAGTCTCACCTGAAGGACATTCTGCTCTGCCTGGGACTCTATTTATTGAGAACTCCAGCTGATTGCCTTAGTGGAAATCCCAGGCCAATATGTGCTCTATCTATCTATCTATCTATCTATCATCTATCATCTCTCTATCTATTTATATATTTGCTATTATTTGTTTTACTTTTTTGCTGTATACTTAATAAATTCAATCATTCAAAACTTAAATATCTTATTCTTTAAAACATGGCCAGTCATGGCCCTTTGTGTGCATCGCACTCTGTTGTTTAAGGAATCTTTACTGGTGAGAGTTGAGTTATGCATTAGTTTTCTCTCTACCCCTTGTTCCACTGTGTTCCGAGAGCCTTGGTTGTGGAATTCAACTGTAAATGTGTCACCTAGTACTGGGCATGTCTCAGATATATGTTCTCTGTGTCTGACCAGATGTGCAATTCTGCAGTAGCCTCCATCTGTTGCAAAAGGAAACTTCTTTGATAAGGAGTGTATGGTATGATTGTCTGTAAATATGAGGATTGATATTTAGCATAGAGTAAGAAATTGTATTTGTCTGAAGATATGATAGTGATAGGGTTTCTTCTAGATCTATGGTCTCTCTTTCCATGCGTATTTCTCTGAATTTACAGTGCCACCCATGAATTCACTACCATTGATGGGGCTTTAAATCCAATTAGATAGCTATTGTTGCCCCCTAACCACCAGATAACAGTTCCCATACTGTACCAATAGAGATAATTTGCTATGTCGGTAATTACAGTTATTAGGCTTTAGGACTAGGTTGGACCATTGATTATTTTCTCCCTTGGTAGTTTGCATATCATCATCTAGCATTATGATAGCCAAACTTTGGTTAGAAGGCTTCCAGGTGTGTTCCTGCTCCATTGCTTCAAGTCCTGTATCGGAGGTACATCCTGTCTTCAGCAGTAGGGTCTTATGTACTAGTTGTTGGAGATAACCAAGAAGTTTGGCAATAGCCTGTACTATTTTTGGAGTCTCCTGGACCACTCTCACTAATCACTCAAAGGAAGGTCTCTTCTGCCTGGCACTGTGTTCCTTGTCAAGGAGCACCCAACTATATATATATGCTAGTGTTCAGATACTATATGTGCATTTCTCATGGGATTTCAAGGGCATCACATTTCCCTGTAGGTTCCCAGCCCTCCAAGATCTACCCACTACTCAGAGACCATTGTAGAAGTGGGGGCAGAAAGATTTTAAGAGCCAGGGCTGGTTCATGAGCACAGGGAAACAGAGGCTTTTAGGCAACTGGAAGCTTGAACGTGTGAACTTATGGTAATGGTGGCATTGAGCACAGGACCCATGCCAACTCAATTAAACAATGGTCCAAAGGGGAGGAGAGAAATAAGTGGTCAGCCCGCACCAGACTGAGAACTATTGGAGACTGATTGCTGCTGGGTAAGGGAGAATATGCCTTACATATGGTCTCTGGATGAACTGATGAGACTCCAGTGGATGAACTTACACTGAAGGATATTTGGATACAAATGCCTGAGTGGATAGGACTTAATATATATGTCGGAATACATGAGGCCCTGTGGAGGATGGGGGAGGGTGTCTAAATTTGATCAAAAACTGTTGTGTGAAATTTAAAAAGCTCAATAAAAATACTTATAGGAACAAAACTGAAAGTGTGACTGTGTTAGATCATTCTCTGGACTACACAGAACAAGACCATAGTGGCAAGGTTCTGAAAACCTAGAAGTCAGGACACAGAGGTAGGAGGATGGCAGGTTCATTGCTGCCTGGGTTACAAAATAAGTTCAAGGTCAGAATGAGCTAAATAGTGGAGACTTGTCTCAAATAAAATGAACTGAGAATGTAGCTTGGTGACAGTATTTTTCTATCATGTTTGAAGTCCTATAGAGAGCCCTTAAGATGTGGGGAAATGGGAACACTTCTATACTGTTACTGGGAGTATAAACTAGTACAGCAGTGTGGAGGTCTCTTAAAAAGCTAAAGCTCAAGAGATGGCTCAGCAGTAGCACTGGCTGCTCTTGTAGAGAACATGGGTTTGATTCCCAGCACCCACATGGTGGCTAACAATCATCTGTAACTCCAGTTCTAGGGGATTTGGATACCCTCTTTTGACCTCTGTGGGAATTGTACAACATGGGTGCACTTACATATATGTAGGCAATAACTCATACGCATAACCAGTCATACCACTTCAATGCATAGACAGCTACCTGCACATCCATGTTCATCACAGCTTCATTCACAGTAGCTAGGAAATGTAATCTTCTTACATGTTATCAACTAATGCATAGATGATGGAAATGTGGTATATTCACACAGTATAATTGTATTAATCACTAAGGAAAAACAGAATTTTAAGGAAAAATGGATTGAACTGGAAAATATTGTACGGACTGAGTTACCCCAAATCCAGAAAGACAAATGCTGTATGTTCACTCCCATACAGAGCCAAGATTCAAAGTTTCTGATATTTGCATTTAAGTTGACGTGATTCTATCTATAGAGTCTAGGAATTGAAAACAGAAGTCATGAAGGGGACATTGGACAAGTGTGATATGCAAATGAGGATGATACAAGGGGTGGACAGGTTTAAAGGGGAAGGAGAAAGGTGACCATGCGAGGAGTGCCAACTAAAACGAAGGTCACATGAAAAATCTGTGTTGGAACCTACTTTGCAAACAAAGTAGAATGTTTTAAAGGAAAAGAGTTTGGATGGAGCTACCCGCATGGGTGCATAATGATGTTCCCATAAGACAGATTTCTAAACCAAAATCCCAGTACAGGATATAGAATACCTACCAATGAGTTGTTGATCAAAGATTCTCCAAAGGCTTCCAAAATAATTCAGGGTAGTACTGCTGCTCTAGGCGGCTCACCAGAACTAAATAGTAAGTCCCTACTGCTGAAAACAGCATACATTTTTGACTACAGGAATTATAGAAATCAAGGAGGAAATGATCTGGAAGCTTCTTCCCATCTGACTAGCGTTTAGAGTAGTGAAAGGTGCCATGCAAGATGTTAGCAGAGAAAACAAGATCATCAGTTATCTCACCCAGCTGTATATCCCACATAGTTCAATAGTGACCTGCCAGACAAGATATTCCCAATGATGTAAAAGTGCCATGACAGGGCTGGGGTTATCAACGACCTCCTGAGTAGAACCCGAGGCCCACTCCATGGGAACGAATACATATTACAAACATGGTCAAAAGTAAACCTGGTGAAGAGCTGACGACTAGGGAGGCCACAGCCCTTATGAAGGATACCCTTCTGATGTTTTGTATTAATGTGCCTTCTACATACTTATGTACATCCATAGAGTGGTGCAGTCCCTACCCTTAGGCAGAATAGTTTCTTTTAACAATAGAGAATCATCAGATCAGAGACTCGTAACCCATCAAAGTGCTAAGAGTCAGGGACTGCTGGGTGGTTAGCCTAAATTAGATGTTAATATCACCCAATATAAGGCCAAGGGACATTATTGAAAAGAGGGAGGTAGGTCTTTGAGAGCCAGAGGATGGGGAAAAGTTATCTAAAATGCTATCTTCAGGATCAGATGGGAATCTGGAACTATGGTGACTATAGAAATCCTTAACTCACAGCAGCTGTGACCACTTGCACAAGATCAAAACATAAGACAGGGACAGAGAAAGAGAGACAGAGACAGAGAGATATGGGAGGCAAATAAGAATGCAATGTGGGGAAGTATATGGTAACAGGAGAAAGTGTATTATCTAAAACTGTCAAAAATATAAAAGTAAATAAAGAAATTTTTTAAAAAAGATACTGCAAGATATTATAGGACAACAAGTAGCTCAGAAAAAATTAGAGGGAAGGCTGATCGTGACAATATCCACTTGAGTTTCAACAGAAAGAGTCCAAGTTAAATAAAGGAACCAGTTTGGCAAACAGCTTCTTGCGAGATCATAAGCCTGTGTGCATTAGAAACACACTTGCATTATTGAAATGAGAATGCTGCCCAGGTTCACCACACTGGGATATGGGCACATATTTTGTCAACACACACACACACACACACACACAATCAGATATATACTCACATACACTCATACACTCACACACACATACACACACGCACACAAAACAGAGAATCAGCATGCACATACACTAACATATACTCACACATACCCACATACACACACACACACACAATCAGTATACCACCACGATGAAAAAATATGCCTTGGCAACTCTTGTTTGCAGAGACACTCAATACTACAATATGCATCAGCAAAAGCATGCTGCTTTGTCTCTTAACACCTGTGGAGTTAGTTATTGAATTATGGAACGACTGCTGATGTTGTTGCAAAAAACATCAAGCACCTCAGTGTCTGTATTGCCAGTCGAAATAGCAAAAGGAGCTTCCATATGGCCTCAACCTCACTGGTATTTTTCCACATATGTGTATGGTCAGTCAGATGTAAATTATATTTAAAAATTGATCTAAATGTGTTTGGAAAATGGAGTTTTTAACTTTACAGCCTCTGTCTTATAGAAGCCTAAACTAGAAAAGGGTTGCATAGATGTTGAATGGGTAAAGAGTAACAAATCCTGTTATTTCATGACTTATTTGGCATAAAGTCTTAGTATCAGAATATTCTGCTTTTTTGTTTAGGCTTGGTTTGGTTTTGGATTTTAAAGACACGGTCTCCCTGCAGCCCCAGCTGGCCTGGAACTTGCTATATAGGCCAAATATGGTGACACATACTTTCAATCCCAGCATTTGAGAGGCAGATCTTTGTGAGATTAAGGTCAGCCTGGTCTACACAGAGACCAGCTGGATCTACAAGGGGACCGTCTTGAAAATTTCCCCCACCAATTATTTTTTAATTTATTGTGTATGAATGTTTTGCTTGGATGTATGTACATGCACCATTAGCATGCAGTGCTCATGGAGGCCAGAAGAGTATTAGATTTCCTGGAATTGATTTACAGACTGTTGTTAGATACAATGTGTATGATGGAAATCCAACCAGAATCCTCTGCAAGATCAATTGCTCTTAAACACTGTCATCTTTCCAGCCACAGAATGTTGCAGCTTTAAATGATTTTAAAATTGTAAATAATCATTACCTCACAGTAAAGGAATTCCAGCAACAGCAACTTAGATATTGGTAAAGTACCTCAGACACATTTTCATAAACATGAGCTCTTCTTTATTTGTGTCCACGGTGCTTCACGAAGATGCCAGATGCACTGACTTGGCTTCAAAGGAAGATGAGAACCATTTGTTACATGATTCCTTGCACAGCTGTAAAATTCTCCTGTGAGACCGTAGCATTTTCCATTAGGTAGGACTGGGTGAAATATCTGATCAAATCTTAGAAACACTTGGAAACCTGTCATGTTTTACCAAGATAGACTTCCTGCAAATGAGAGTAGATTAGGAGTTCCATGAAAGTTATTTCAAAATCCACCAGGCTGATCTGAATTACCTGTCTTGACAGTCCTACTTCTTTATTTCAGTGTCTGTCCCCGTGAACTGTCCCTTCATCTAGCCATTCTCCTGACCACATCTTCCTCTGTCTGCTATACAAATACAGCTGGTTGCAACTCTTGTCAATTTCAATTCTTATTACATCTCAAACCATTTCCTTCTTAACACTTTCAGTATGTCTGCTGTAGGTCTGAGCCTCAACACTGCACGATTACAAAAGCCTCCTGTTCATCCCTCACACCAGTGATTTCATGAAATGCAAATTTAATTTCATAATATTTCCCGCTTAAAGCTGACACTAGTGAATCATAGCTTTACACTCAGTGCAGTGTTCGACCTCGCTACTGCTACCCCTCTGTGTTCTTATTACCGCTTTTTCCCAAATGTAACTCATAATCTATATTTAATTATATAACGTTTCTCCTACCTTTCACATCTGTGCTTCTGAACATGTTAACTATTCATTATAAAGCTTGTTTTTTCCTCTTTTTTTCATTATAAACTTTTTATTTGCCATAGGGCCTGGCCTGGAACCCTCTATGTAGACCACACTGGACTACAACTTGCATGGAGATCCACCTACCTCTGTCTCTGTAGTTCTGTCTTTGGCTTCTGCTCAATGCTCCTCTAGTAATTCTTTCTGATCTATGAATAAAAATAGAGAACCTTTAAAATAAAAGGTATATACTAGACATAAAACTTACCATATTATCTTATATAACATATATTGTTGTGTAATATACTTGAGAACAAAACTAGCATTTTTTTATTCATGCAAATGAATGAATGAATTTATCTTCCTGCCTTGAGATATTTCCTAACCCACAGTTCAAAGAGAACCAGGAGTAAGTCAGTGGACACTGTAAATTGAGGAAGGAGAGGGAAAGTCCAGGTAGAGCAGTGTAAAAACGATTCATAACACAGAGAGCTGGAAATGGGAATACTGTGAGCTATGGAGACTTGAAGAATGTTCTGTTGGATGTCTTTAACATGTAAATTTGAGTAAAATAACAATGCCTCCAAAACAAGAAATGAAAGCAACATCCACAGGAAGCAGGCTCTCATACAAGGCTGGGAACCTTGTAACTGCACAGAATATACAGAAACTCCTGTCTCTTGTTGAGGCTGACTAATACTGGATTGAGCAACACTCCTGACCCCTTTAAAATAGATTAAAAATAATAAACAGTTTCATACCAGAAACTATTTCTTAGCAACTCAATGGAATTCCACAGCAAACCTCAAAATTATTTACTGGAATGCAAGTACATCATTCACACTAAAATACAGACTATCTCATCCAATGGGATATACTAGACATTCAGAAATTTAGGAATTCATGCCACATAATTCAATCCATTTAAAGTAACCCCCAAATCACACAAAGGTCAGAGTAATGAAAGGAAAAAATAATGATGCGCATCAGAAATGGTAAATTCACAGATTGCATACTTTTGCTTATTTTTTAATCCCTTTCAAAGATTATTACATCTTCTTACAGCAACATTGACAGCATGCACAAGTTCTATGCTCAAATCAGACAAAATCCCAGCATAGACATGGGAAAGTAGGTATGACATCCCAACCCATCTTAAGAAAATTTTGGCAATTGATGGCTTCTGGGAAGAGTAAAGACATCTTCCAGGAATGTGACTTCTGGTGGAAACAATGGATGGAACCACACTGAGGGGCGATTGGGGATGCAAATCAGTCTCTGTAGGCCATATTACCACTTATTGGGCAAAGCACAGTGGAGGGACATGTGGAGAGGAAAGGGAACCTAAATACCATCAGACTATATTGTATAAAAAGTATAAAATTTCAATATATGATTATTATATCTTTTATCAAAATTATTAGTATAAATACAGCCTGGAGTTTATCATTTAAAACCTGACAACAGCAGCATGAAACCTGGCAGTGAAGAAATGGCTATAAGCTACAAATCTTAAGCAAGTATTGAAAGAATAGAAAGCAAAGACATAAAGAATAAAAGAAAATAAAAAAATAAAACTGAGAAGTGCCTGGATCTTGTGGGCACTGGCCTAATCAATGGATAGATCTACTGAGGGAACTAGAGTCTAGTGACAGCATTGGAAGGTGATGGAAATTTTCAAAGGAGAGGTCACTTTGAAGACAGGGGTCAATGGGAATATATCTATCTATGTGGAGAGAGCTTGCCCCAGACCATTTTCTCTCTGGCTAGAGACTTTGCTTCCTGCCTGCTGTGAGGGGATGTGCTTTGCTCTTTCACATGCTCCCTGCCATACTGTTTAGCCCAACACAGACCCTGAAACAACAGAGGTAGATGCCATTGACTCAAACTCCTGAGACCAGGAGTCAAATACATATTTCTTCCCATATATTGCTTTCTCAGGTATTTTGTCAGTTATAAAAACTTACTGATATAGAGATATGAGATAATAATAGTATTAGGGATACACCAATAGCCACAAAACTCAATTTCTTTATAAGCAAACTATGGACACTGACCAAGAAATTG
This sequence comes from Nannospalax galili, assembly GCF_000622305.1. Classification (NCBI taxonomy): domain Eukaryota; kingdom Metazoa; phylum Chordata; class Mammalia; order Rodentia; family Spalacidae; genus Nannospalax; species Nannospalax galili. The sequence goes on along the minus strand of NW_008348089.1, from coordinate 5,245,815 downwards.
AGCAACAACATATTCTGATCATAAGTGCTTTGTATTTCTTAAACACAGCTTCAGAATATATTTAAATAAAATCTGTGAAAGTTGTAATTATAGATAGGAGAATTCTCAGTTCTGATCAGATTTCACTATCACTTTAACAGTATTTAATAATTAGACAGATAGTCTTGATAATTGGAGGATTTGAACCACACTATCAACAAGCCTGATATAACTGACATTTATTACTGTTACACCCAGGGAGGTTAGATTTTCCCTAAAGATCTACCATATCCTGTATAATACAATTCTCAAGAATTTTAAAGCATTCAAATCTGATAAAATCTAACTTTAATAAATGGTAGGATAAGTCAAATATCAAAGGCAATAAAATATCTGAAAATTAACAGCATACAAAGGGTCAAAGAAGAAATTCAAAGGACAACTATGATCTTTTCTGAAGGATATGGAAGTAAAATCCTAACCCAATAGAATTTGGGACTCACCACTAAAAGGATACATGACAGGAACATATGCAACTTAACCTACTTCTGTTTCTGTTGCTTCAATAAAATATGCTGCCAAATAGTAATTTTAAAAAGCAATGCAAGGGGAGGGTTTGCTTTAACTCACAGTTTGAGGATATATCCTAACACAGTGTGGAATAAGGCAAGAGGAACTTAAACAGTCACGTCATGTTCAAATCAAGAGCATGGAGACAGGATCCTATACATGCATGCTTGTGTTCAGCTCACTTTTTCCATTCTACCCAGTTCAAGACCCAAACATAGTGAATAGAGCTTCCCAAGATGGCTGGGTCTCCCCGCATCAATTATCCTATTGGAGACAGTTTCCGTGGACATGCCAGCAGACCAATCTATTTTAAACAATATCTTCTTGAGATGCGCTTCCCAAGTGATTCTATATTGTGTAAAGCTGACAATTAAAATTAACCACCTCACTAATAAAAGCACATAATAGAAAGTAAGAAAGATAATGATATAACTAGATTTAAAAAAAAATAAGAATCAAGTAAGTAGAAAAAGAAGTAACATAATTGAGCAAATATTAATGAAATAGAAAAAATACAGAACACTAACACGACTGTATAAGTAAATCAGTAGAATTGATGAAACTAGAGTCAGACTGATGAATAGAAAAGAATAATATTTACCACTCTCAGGTATAAGACATGATGTGCTCCTAAAAGAATAATAAGTAAAAAGAAAGAAAAAATGAGCTCATGATTAAAGCCACTGGATCAAATGGTGCAATAGCTTTTCAAATGTATAATGAACCGGAATACAAAGAAATAGATGTTCTAACTTAAAGCAATCAATTTTTTAAAGCCTCTCAATGAATAAAACTTCAGGCCATTATAGATTTTGTAATACTTAAGGAGGAAAAAATTCAATTCTAGAAAAAAATTTTTAGAAAATTGAAGGAGAATTTTTCCCAATTTTTTTACGAAGTCTACATTATCAATTTTAATGCCAGCTAAAGAATGTCACAAGACAGCACACTTGAACAATCTATCTTGATGTGGGCATAACTGTGAAGCGTCTAACTAATATTTTGGTAGTTTGAACATAATATACATAACAGAGATTGTAATCACCTGTATTCATGAATGCAGGATGTGGTTAATATTTAAAATTCAATCAATATATAATTCCCAGTAAAAAGAAAACTATAATAGAAAACCGATGCATTTGTATATGCAGGGAAAACACTTATGGCAATCTATTGTCAATTAATGATGGAGTCTTTCAGCAAAATATAAAAACCAGAGCCTTCTGACCTAGTAATGTCAATAAAATCAGATCACTAACTTCACATATAATGATGACAATATAGCACTTAAAACGTGGTGGCGTATGTCTTTAATCCCAGCACTTGGGAGGCAGAGGCAAGTGGATTTCTGTGAGTTCAAGGCCAGCCTGGTCTACATAGTGAGTTCCAGGACAGCTGGGGCTACAGGGAGACCCTGTCTCTAAAAGACCAAAAAAAAAAAAAACACAAAAAACAAAAAACAAAAACCAAAGTCAGCATTATCTACTCTTATTTCATTCATTAAAATATATAGAATTCTACTCAGCATAAGAAATCAGAAAATTATGTGGCTGGAGAGATGGCTCAGCGGTTAAGAGTACTGACTGCTCTTGCAGAGGACCTGGGCTTGATTCCCAGCACCTATATGGCAGCTATGAACTGTCCTTAACTCCTGTACCAGGGGAATCCTCTGACCTCTGTGGCATTGCACAACACAGGTGCACTCACTTACCTGCAGGCAATACACTCATAAACATAAAATTAAATAAAAATAATAAAAATAAAATATAAAAAAAGAAATTAGGAAATTCAAAATTACACAGACTGAAAATAGAGGAATAAAACATTTTTATTCATCGATTACATGATATATTACACAGAAATTTTTCTGGAACTGCAAAATATACCCCAGAGTGGATTTAGTATGATTACCCAACAGGTCTTATGTTGATGTCTATGATTCACTTGGATTTAAGGTAACGATTTTTCTACATGCAGCTGTCTAGTTTGTACAACACCATTGGTTGAAGATTTTATCTTTTCCATACTGTGTATGTTTGGCCTCTTTGTCAAAAATCAGGTGGCTGTAAGGGTGCAGACAAATATCTCAGTGTTAGTTTTATTGCTGTATTTAAGTATAACTTAAAATCAGGGATGGTGATACCTGGAGAAGTTATTTTATGAATCAGAATCAGTTTTAGTATTCTGGGGGTTTTGCGTTTCCATGTGATATTTGTATTTGTTTTATTGTTTTGTTTCCTTTTTTCTTTTGAGCTAGGTTCTAACTATGTAGCTCTCTGCCCCCAGAAGGTTGGGAACTCACTATGCAGACCATTTCAAGTTGACCTCAACCTCACAGCAATCCACCTACCTCTGCCTTCTTGGTGCTGGGATTGAAGACATTTGTTCACCACTATGCCCCCTATGTTTCCTTACCAACATTAAGATCATTTTTTCAATTATGTTGAATCTGTAGAAAGCTTTTGGTAGGATGGCCATTTTCACAATGTTAGTCCTACTGATCCATGAGCATGGGAGATCTTCTATCTTTTGGTATCTTCTTCAGTTTCTTTCTTCAGTGTCATAACATTTTTATCACACAAGTCCTTTACTCTCTTGGTTAGATTTTTTTTCTAATAATTTTTAGGCTGGTGTGAATGGGATTGTTTCCCTGATTTCTTTCTTGACATGTTTGTCATTGGTATATAGGAAGGCTGTTGAGTTTTGTCTCTTAATTTTATATCCCCTACTTTGGTGGATGTGTTTATGAGGTTTTGGGTTTTCTGGTGAAGTTTTTACTATATTTTATATGTAGAATCATATCATCTGCAAATAAATACACTCTGAAGTTTTTCCTATTTGCATCCCCTTTATCTCCTTCACTTGTCCTATTGTTCTAGCTAAGAATTTAAGCACTAGATTGAACAGGAAGAGAAAGAATGAACATCATGTTTTGTTGCTGATTTTATTGCAATTGCATTGAGTTTTTCTCTGTTTACCTGATGTTGGCTGTGAATTTAACAGAGGAGAATGCAGGGAATAAGGTTGAACTTTCAGGCACAGAAAAGGACTTTCTGAACAGAAGTCCAATATCAAGGCCAAGAACTGACAAATGGGACGACCATATGGTATCAAAATAATTCTGTACAACAAAGGACAACATAATTCAAGAGAAAATGCAGCTGGAAGAACAGGCAAACATCATTACTATAATCTGACCAAGGGTTGGTATCTAGAATACATAAAGGAGCCAAAACACTAAAGATCAAGAAAATGAACAGCACAAATAAAAAGTGAGGCAAGATATTAAACAGAGAGTTCTCAAAGATGAAATGCGAAAAGCTGAGAAACAGTTTTTAAAATATTCAGTATCCTTAGACATTAAGGAAATGAAAATTAAAACCAGTTTGAGACCCCCAATCAGAATGGCTAAGATAAAAACCAACCAACAAAAAATTACAGCAACAATGAACACCAAACTGTCAACAAATGCTGATGAGGAAATGGAGAAAGCAGAACTCTTATTCATTGTTGCCTTTGGGGAGTGCACATTCATGGAACTATGGAGATTTGTGTGGCGGTTCCTCAGAAAGCTAGAAATAGATCTAACACAGATCCACTTATACAACTTCAGCGTATACTGAAAGGCGTCTGTAACCTACTACTGAGATACTTACTTGTTCATGCCCATTGTTGTTCTATTCACAGTAAGCAAGCAATGGAAACAGCCTAGATGTACATTTACTGACAAATGTTAAAAAGATGTGATACATTTACTCAATGGAACATTATTCAGCTGGTAAGAAAAGTGAAATTGAGCTGTGTATGGTAACACATGGCTTTAATCCTGGCACTTTGGAGGCAGAGGCTTTAGGGATGAGCTGTTGTTTTGGTTAAATTTTTTATTTCACTCATTTTTAGTTTATGTATATGAATGTTTTGCCTGCATGTATCTAAGTACACCCATGACATGTAATGTTCATGGAGGCCAGAAGAAGATATCAGATCTCTTGGATCTGTACTTATAGATAGTAGTCAGCTACCATGTGAATGCTGGTAACTGAACTCAGGTCATCAGAAATAGTAATCACCACTCTTAACCACTGAGTTATCTCTCCAGCCACAGGAGGCTATACTCCGCATGGGCTAGGAATCAAACTTGGGCCTCCTATGTGGCAGGTGAGAACTGCACTTTTTTAAAAGGTTATTTAACATAAGAAAACAGTGCAGAAATTGGAGGATTTTGGTAAACTGAGAAACTGCCATTTGAGTTAAAATGTTAATAGTATTGTCTACAGCATTAGTATATCAAAACAATTAAGAACACATCATAAAAGTTTAACACAAGGACACTAGACAGTAAAAGAACTGGTGATGCTGCCTTTCCTAGAACTTCCTGCTGTCCATACTGCACCAGTAAGAGTGCTGCTCCATTGACTCTACCCCCTCTGGACACTTCCAGGGACTCCTTGCCCTTTACCACCTTCCAGAAGACTCCCCAGAGACCACACTGTGCCAGTAAGAACGCTGTTTACTTCAGTTCTTCTTAGGACACCTTAAACCTGCAAATTTAGGATACCATGAAAAGACCAAAATCTGTTAATTATAGTCCCATATGAATAAAAATTGCAGGTGAAAGGCATAGAAAATATTTTGAATAAAATCAAAGAATAAAATTTTCCACATTGGTGGAAAGCTGTCGGTATAGGTGAGCAGAACATTCAACTCACTGGATCATCAAATAAATTCCCCATGCCATATTACAGTTGAAACAATAATTATACAGAAGAAACAATTGTTGTTGAAAACTGAAGAGAAAAAATAAAGTCACAAAATAAAGTCAGTCTATGAGGATAACAGATGATTTCTCATTGCAAACTCTAAAAATCAGAAGAACTTGGAGCAATGGACTTCAGGTCCTGAAAGTATAAAGAGGACAACTCGGTGTGATAGTTTGAACAAAAATGTCCCCTATAGGCTTCAAATATATAGACATTTTGTCCCCACTTGGTGGTGCAGTTTTGGGAGTCTTTTTTTTTATTTAATAGCCACATGATTAGAAGAAGCATTTCATTACAGCTTTAACATATCCAATAACAATTTCCAGACCAAAGATACATCTCTTTCAAATGTGGCTGTAAGTTTCTAGGTTCCCAGTTGAATTAATACAGTTATACAATATTGAACTCAATATAAACCCTGTAAGACATAAAATTGAATGAATTTTTAACCTTTAAAAAAGATCTCAATTTCATTTTAAAATATACTGTTTCCTACAGAAAGACTCATTTTTAGTGCTACTAACACGTTTGTACAACCGTTTCTAGTCTTTATGGATCTGATTATTACTAGTCACAGTCTGTTACAATCGGATCCTTAACACCTGAGTATGGCTATAAAGTCATTAGGTAGATTTCAATGGTAATGTTTATCACCTCTACTAATTGATATGAAGTAAATTTTTATGCTTCCTCCTCAAACACAGCTCATTTTTAAAATTTGTTGATTTTTTTGTGTATATCATACAGAACATCCCAAACAATCTTATTCATCTATATACCACATCCCACATGGCATCCTCCTATAGCATCCCCCCCATTGAAGCCCCTATACTCTGTCATCCTTGTTACTGCCCACTGTGTTGTCAGCGCCCCCAGCTGTTGCTCAGTGCTTGTACATCTCCCGAATCTAGTCACCCTATCTAGAGATCTTTGTTTGATGAATATCAGCTGTTCCTCATCTAGCAGCAATCAGTTGTCAATATTCCTTTATATAACATTGGGGTCTGCTATTCATTTTCCCAGTTCTATGCTGGGTTGTTTTCTGGAAGTCTCTTGGGCCACCCTGGCCAACAACTCAAAGAAAGGTATCTCCTGTCTGGCATTGTTTCTTTTTATGTAGCCTTTACCTATACATATGGACTCTTAAAAAATTATATTGACCCCTTTAATCTTCTGTTATATTTTCCTTTGGGGGGTTTAAGACCCTACAGTTGGACCAGATAAACCAATTTATTTTTACTCAGGGCGGTTTGAGGATCTGTTCCTCAGGGATCACATGGGCTTGGGAGGAGACCCTGGCTCCTTTCTTTTACCTGTTCCATCTATGTGAAGATAAGTCAAAGGTCCTGCTCGACCATGCCCTGGTTTCACTTGGAAGCGTGGAGGAAATGTTTCCTCTGTGTTGACCCTTCTCTTTGTAGACTAGACACTGGTTCAAGTCCATCTGGTGGGATCTCCACAGCCTACTTGATCAAGAGGACAGGTGACTCACCACAGTTATAGGACATTTTGAGAGATGCTCATAGTCACCTGAAACTTAGTCAACCTAGAAAGCAAGGAGCAAAAACTGTCCTTTATGTCCCTCTGACCAAATTAGTATAGGCCTCAAAGTATGGCTGTTAAACATCCAAGAATGTTAGTTACACCAATCTGGTACTTTTAATTACCATGTTCCATGTACATAAAGCTTGGGCAAAGACAAAACATTCTCAGATGAACCTTGCCTAGACATATATTATCTTCCTTGATCTAGTTGTATATATAATGTCTCAGTAGGTTGTTGGACTAATATGGATCCCTTTTGGTTTTTTAAAACTAGCTAGGCATTATTTATCTCTCTCATTTTCTAACCCTTCCACCATGGCTTCCCCAGTTAGGTTCCCCTATTTTTCCCATTTCTCCTATGGCTCCACCTCTCTTGAGCTCCTTGTTTCTATTTATCCCCTAGGTTCCTTGTATATCCTTCCCTCGCCCTTTCCTTTAAAATAACCTCCTGTTTATCTATATGTCCCTTATTAACACCTGTTTCCTGCTGTTCCTCTCTTTCAGAGTGCTTTTTCCTTTACCTCCCAAGTTCCTTTTCATTATCCTGGTTGCTGTAGTTATGTCTGGATACATACTCACTTATCAGGAGTTGGTGCTAGGATCCATACATAAGGGAGAACATACGTCGTGTTTTTTTTCTGAGTCTGTGTTACTTCACCTAGTAGAACAGTTTCTAGTTCCATCCATGTACCTTCAAATGTCATGATTTCATCTTTCTTTACTACTGAGTAAAACACCATTGTATAAATGAACCACATTTTCATTATCCACTCATCAATTGAGGGACACTCAGGTTGCTCCCATCTCTTAGCTATTGTGAAAAAAGCAGAAACAAGCATGCATGTACAAGTGTCCGTGCAATAGGATGAGTTCTTTGGGTATATGCCAATGAGTGGTATAACTGGCTCAGATGATAGGTTCATTTGTATTTTTTTAGGGTTCTCCACACTTCTTTCCCTAATGATTGAATGATTTTGTAATCTCACCAGCAGTGGATGAGAGTTCTTCTTTCCCTACATCCAACAAACATTGGTATTGTTTGTTCTCTTGATCTTAGCCAGTCTGATTAAAATCTTATAGTGGTTTTAATTTGTATTTCCCTATTAGTAGTGATGTGGGACACCTTTGAAGATGATTCTTAGCCATCTTTATTTCTTCTTTTGAGAACTCTCTGTTCAATTTCTTAGCCCAACTTTTAGTTGGGTTACTTCCTTTCTTGATATTTGTTTTTTGACTTTGTTATATATTCCGCATGTTAAACCTCTGTCAGATGTGTTGCTGGTGAAGATTTTCTCCCATTCTGTTTTCTCTTCATTTCCTTGGCTGCTGCTTTTGATGCAGAGAAGCTTTTTAGTTTAATGAGGTCCCATTTGTTGATTCTTGACCTTATTTCCTGAGTAATTGATGTCTGGTTTAGACAATCTTTTCCTACACCTGTATCTTGTAGGTTATTGTTAATGTTTTCTTCTAACAGTTTCAGAGTTTCAGGCTTCATATTGAAGTCTTTGATCCATTTGGAGTTGACTTTTGTGCAAGGTGAAAGATAGGGGTTTAATTTCATTCTTCTACAGGTGGAGATCCAGTTTTGCCAGCACCATTTGATGACCATGCTGTCTTTCCTCCAGTGAATGTTCTTGACCCCTTTGTCAAATATCAGGTGGCTGAAATTGCATGTACTCATAGTTACATTGATCTATGGGGCTGTTTTTGTGCCAATACAATATTTTTTTATGACTATAGCTCTGTAACAAAGTTTAAAACCTGGTATAGTAATCCCCCCCAGCATTGCTCTTAGGGCTCAGGGTTGCTTTGGATATCTGAGGTCTGCTGTGTTTCCATACGAATCCTATTCTGTGAAAAATGTCATGGGGATTTTGATTGGCATTGCACTGAATCAATAAATGGCTTTAGTAGGATATTCTTTTTCACAATACTAATTCTTCCCCTCCATGAGCATGGGAGGTCCTTCCATCTTCTGATGTCTTCCTCAATCTCTTTCTTTAAAGGTTTAAAAATTTCCTTGTGGAGGTCTTTAATGTCTTTTGTCAGATTTATTCCGAGGTTTTTTTCTTTTTTTTCTTTTTTTTTTTTTTTGCAGCTATTGTGAAGGGGACTGTTTCTGTGTACTCTTCCTCTGATTGCTCATTATTGGTATATAGAAAGGCTACAGATTTTCATAGATTAATTTTGTAATCTGCCGCTTTACTGAAAGTGTTAATAATTTCTAGGACTTTTCTGGTGGAATTTTTGGCATCTCTTATATATAATATCATATCATCTAATAAAGGGATAATTTGAACTCTTCTTTTCCAAATATTATTCCTTTGATTTCCTGCTCTTGTCTTATTGCTCTGGCAAGAGTTTCAAGCACTATGTTTAAGAGGAGTGGAGATAGTGGACAGCCTTGTCTGGTTCATGACTTGAATGGGAATGCTCCCGGTTTTTCCCAATTTAGAATGATATTGGCTGTTGGTTTGTTATATATGGCTTTAATTATACTGAGGTATGTTCCTTTCAGTCAAGTTCCCTCTAGGACTTTGACATAATTGCATGTTGAAATTTATCAAAGGCCTTCTCTGCATCTTGCAGTGACCATGTGGTTCTTGTTTTTGAGCCATTTTATATGACTTATGATGTTTACTTACTTAAGTATATTGAACAATCCCTGCATCTCTGGATACATCTTTTTGATGTATGTCTGTATGTGGTTTGCAATTATTTTGTTGAGAATTTTTGCATGTATGTTAATTAAGGTTATGGGTCTATAGTTTTCTTTTTTTCCTTGTATCTTTACCTGGCTTTGTAATTAGAGTGATGCTGGCTTCATAGAAGGAATTTGAAAGTTCTCATTCCATTTCTATCTTTTTTGAATGAATTAAGTATTGTTGGGTATAGATCTTCTTTAAATATCTGGTAGAAGTCTGCTGTAAATCCATTGGGTCCTGGGCTTTTTTTAGTAGGGAGTTTTTGTATTACTGTTTCAATTTCCTTATGGTTGTGGGTCTGTTTACGCTGTTAATCTCTTCTTGGTTTAGTTTTGGTGGTTCCCATGCATTTAGAAACCTTTCCACTTCTTTAAAGTTTCCAAATTTAGTAGCATATAGGTATTTAAAGTATTCCCTTATAATGTTCTGTATCTTTCTGGTGTCTGTTGTGATGTTTTCCATTTTCTCTGATTTGTTGATTTGGAGGTGCTCTTTCTTTCTTTGGTTAACTGGGCTCCAGTCTATTAATTTTCATTTCAAAGAACCAGCTCTTGGATTCATTGATTTTTTGTATTGTTATCATTTCTTTTATTTCTATTTCATTAATTTTCGCTCTGATTTTTGTTATTTCTTCTTTTCTGATGGGTTTGGGTTTCATTTGTTGTTGCCTTTCAAGTGTCTTGAGTTGCAATGTTAAGATATTTGTGTTCTTTCTGATTTATTGATGTAGGCACTTAGAGCTATAAACGTCCCTCTAAGGACCGCTTTCAGCATGTTCCAGAGGTTTTGTTGTGTTGTATTGTCATTTTCATTTAGTTCCAGGAATAATTTATATCTTTCTTAATTTCTCCTTTGATCCATTCATCATTTGGTAGTGTGTTGTTGAATCTCCATGTGTTCATGTGGTTACTAAGGCTTCTCCAGGTGTTGATTTTAAGCTTTATTCTATTGTGGTCTGATAGAATTCATGGAATTATTTCAATTTTTTTGTAGTTGCTGAGGTTTGTTTTGTGCCCCAGTATATGGTTGATTTTGGAGAAGGTTCCATGGGGCACTGAATAGAAAGTATATTCTTTGGTGCTTGGATGGAATATTCGGTAGATGTCTGTGAGGTCCATTTGATATATGGTATTGTTTAATTCGGATGTCTGTTAATTCTCTGCCTTGTTGACCAATCTACTAGAGCCAATGGGGTATTGCAGTCCCCTCCTATTAATTAGTTTAGATTAACCTGGGTCTTAAACTCTTGTAGTACTGTTTTTATGAAGTTGTGTGCACCAGAGTTTAGTGAATACATGTTCATGATTGTAATATCTTCTTGGTTTATTGTTCCTTTGATTAGAATGAAGTGGCCCTCTTTATCTCTTCTGATTAGTTTTAGTTTAAAGTCTATTTTATCAGATATTATAATTGCAATGCCTGCTTTTTTCTTAGTAGAATTTGCTTGGTATATTTTTTTTCTCACCTTAAGGTAGTGCCTGTCCTTGAAAGTGAGATGAGTTTCTTGCAGACAACAAAAAGATGGATTTTGTTTCTTAATCCATTCAACTAGGCTGTGTTTTTTAACTGGGGAGTTTAGTCCATTGATATTTAAAGTTATTACTGAAATATGTTATTAATGAAAGATGTATATTGAATCCTGTTCTTTTTATTTCTGTTCACATTCTTGATATAGCTGTGCATTTCCACAGTTACATCTTCACTGAATTTTTTTTCCATAACCCCTTGGGTATAGTTGTTCCTTTCTTCAGCTCTTTGTATTGCTTCAAGAATTCTCTAAAGGGCTGGCTTTGTGGACCTGAATTCTTTCAGCCTATTTAGGTCATGGAAGATTTTTCTTTCTCCTTCATCTATAATAGACAGTTTGGCTGAGTAAAGTAATCTAGGTTGGCATCTGTGGTCATTTCGAACTGGGAATACTTTGGTTCAGGCTCTTCTGGCTTTCATAGTTTGCACTGAAAAGTCAGCTGTAATCCTGATAGTTTTTCCTTTATATGTGACTCATTTTACATTTTCAGCTTTCAGTGTTGTCTCTTTGTTCTGTACATTTATTGTTTTTACTATGATGTGCCATGGAGAGTTTCTTTTCTGGTCCTGTCTATTTGGTGTTCTATATGTTTTTGTATTTGTAAGGGCATGTTTTTCTTTAATTTTGGGAACTTTTCTTCTACAATCCTGTTGACAATTTGGCCCATACCATTATCTTGAGATTGTTCTCCTTCCTGTATGCTTATGATTCATAAGTTTGGTCTTTTTATGGTGTCACACAATTCCTGCATATTCCATTCTTGTGTTTTCTTAAATTTTTCATAACCTTAGCTTGAGTGGTCTAGTTCATCTATTTTATCTTCCAGTCTTGAGATTCTGTTTTCCATTTCATTCATCCTATTGTTGAAGCTTTCTCTTGTCATTTCTAATTGTCTTACTGAGTGTTTCACTTCCTTCTTCATTTCAGATTTAGTATTCTTCAATATTTCTAAGTCTTTTCTGAATTCATTCAGAAATTTAGCCCTATCTTCCTTCAGTTCTTTGATGTCTTTGTTCTTCAAATTCACTGAATTCTTTTATTAAGTTTATAATTGTTCTTTTGAATTCCTTGTCCTGTGTTATCTTTAGGGGGTTCTCATTGTACTTCTCTAGACTATTGGTACTTGGTGGGGATATATTATTTGGTTTTTCATGTTATTTTTTTCTCTGTGAATTTGACATGTGAATTTCTTTTGTAGTTTCTGATCCTGTGTAAGACTCAATCCTTCTTTTGTTAAATTTAGGTCTGACTCTTTCATAAATTTATTTGCCTTTGTGGTTTACTTGTTGGGCATGAACAACTGGTTGGTCTTGGCTTCATTTTCTCTCTCTTGATTTTATATTGGAGTGGCCAAATCATTTTTGTCTTCAGGAGTTCCCACAGAGGCCCAAGTCAGATGAGGATCAGATGCTCTCAGGCTTTCTCCTAAGGTCTGGATCCCTCCAGGAAACACACTGCCTTCAGAAATTTGGGGGCTGGTTTGGACTGGGAGCAGGGCCCAGGAGATTCTGGTCTCAGGTAGCTGGTGGCTGTTTCACCCAGGAATGTAAACACAGTTGGGTCTGGGAAGAGGCCCGAGGGCTCCTGGGGACTGCGGAGAGGAACTGGATTGTCCTGAATGCAAAGGATCAGGAAGCAGTGGTGGTTCTGGGCCAAGAGGTCAGCCTGGTGTCTGGGGTGCCAAGACAAGAAATGGACCAGTACCCAGGTTAGGAGGATAAATGGGGTGGGGGAACTGGGAGGGTGAATGAGGCTGGAGGAGTCAAGGTGAGATGGGCACTGCTGGCCTTACCCAAGGAAAGGTGCTGTCATCAGGACACCAAAGATTGTGCAGTCCTGGGAAGCAAAAATTGTTTTGGGAGTTTTAAGAGGTGTGACCTTGCTGAAGGAAGTGTGTCTCTGGGGGTAGAATTTTTTTAAAGCTTTTCTGGATTTCCTGCCCTTCTCTGCTTCTTGTGCCTGTTTGAAGATGTGAGCAGTTAGAGTTCTGTTCATGCTCTGGTCACCTCCTGCCACTCTTCCTCCCTGCCCTGCCCTACAACTCCCTCTGGAACCTAGAACCATAAGTTCAAATAAACTCATCTTCCTATAATATCTGTTGATCACAGTGTATAATTATAGCAACAGAAAAGTAACTAAAACACCCAGGCTCCTATATGTGGTAAAGCTTTCTTACTTGAATAAGAAAGAAAAATTTTCTATGACAAAAACAGACTCAAGAATATACGGTCATTGAGTCAGCTCTACTGAGAACACTATTAGGAATACTATGGCTAGAAGAGAAAGATAAAATTGTCAAGAGCCTACAGGGAAAAAATAAGTGATATTAGGATAATAGTTATGCAATGTAAAACAACCAAAATAACTACTACAACATTGAAAGTGACATCAATTAATACACATCTCAGTACTGATGTTGTATAGTAATAGTCTGAATGTGCCCAACCAAAAGATACAGACTAGCCTACTGGATTAGAAAAAAGGGTCCATCGGAAACATACCTCACCTTCAAGGAAACCCCCCTACTTAGAGTAAATATATACAAAACTTAATCCAATTTTGTGGAATCAAAACATAAAAAAGTATTGTTATTCTAATATCTGACTACATATACTTCCAGACAAAACTAATCAGAAGAGATAATGAAAGCACTTCATTCTGATCAAGGGAATAATCCACCAAGAGGTTTTAAAATTTAAAAAGTGAGCACCAAGCTTGGGTGTACCTAACTTGATAAAACAAATACAAATTATAAAATTAATACAAAATTAATAGCTTTTCTATATACCAATGACAGTCAGGAAACAATCCCATTCACAACTGAAAAAAAATTTTTTTACCTTCAGTTAACCTAACCAAGGACTAGAAAGACCTCTGCTATGAAAACTAAACCTTCAAAGAAGAAAGTGGAGAAGAGACAATAGCATCAAAGCACCTGCCAAGTTCATGGGTTGATGCAATTAATATTGGAACAAAACCATTCTACCAGAAGTAATATACAGCAAACAAAATCTCCATGTTACCCTTAACTGATAAAGATATCTTAAGATTCATATGGAATAACAAAAGTTTACAGACAGCTAAAGCTGTTCTGAGTAAAAAAAAAAAAAACTTCTGGAGGCATTCGGTAGTCAATATCTTGGCTACTACAGACCCATAACAGTAAATGCAGCATGGGTCTGGCACAAAACAGATATTCAGATCAATAAATGGAATAGAAAACCCAGTTAGAAGGCCACACAGCTACAGCCACATGAAGTTTTACAGAGAGGATAAAATATACACTAGAGACAAAATAGTCTCTTCAGCACAGGGTGTTGGGAAAACCAAATGTGCTCAAGTAAAAGAATGATACTGGATTCCTTTCTCTCACTGTGCACAGATATCAACTCAAAGTTCATCAAAGACCCCAGTCTACTCCAGAAACTCTGAAAATGCAGAGTAAAGGTAAGGCCTATACTAAAAGATAAGCATAGGTAAGGGCATTTTAGCCCCTACCCCATAATACAGGTTCCTGTCATACCTTTTGGTTGCTCATCAGAACTAGATGATAAGACCCTATTTTGGAAGACACAACACACTCTGATGGCAAAATGCAGAAAAATCAAGCTGGAACTGATACAGAAGCTTCTTCCATCATGGCTGCTTTCGCAGTGCTGGAAGATGCTGGAGGAGAAAAGGCGTCAATGTTCTTAGCCAGCTATGAAACCTACAAACTAGAATACCAACCTGCCAGGCAATATGATATGTCCACTTGTGCAGTATTGGCAAGATGTTAAGGGAATGACCAACTGCTCTATGACTAAATTTGAGGCCTAATCCACAGGAAGGAATCCATGCCACATATTCTAAATCTGATTAAAAAAATACTCATTAGGGAGGTCATATTCCTTAGAGGGAAACTTACTATTGTTAACTACATTAATATAGTGTCAATGTACCTTCTAAATATTTTCTGTACCCATACACAAATGCTTTCCTTAGCCTTAATTGTAGAAACTGTTTTTGCAGTGAACATCTGTAAATACAGAGACACCTGGCTGCTCAAGTAACTGAGAATAAGTTACAGTTGAATACACAGTCCTAACCAAGAAATATTTTACTGTTATTTATGTGTATGTATTTACATGTGTGTATGCACACTTACATACAGGTGTCTACAGAAGCCAGAAAGAGTGTCAGATTCCTCTGGAGATAGATTTACAGGTAGTTGTGAACCACCTGATGCCAGTGCTAGGAACTGAACTCCTCTGGTCCTCTGTAAGATCAGCAAGCACTTCATTGCCAGTCAATGCCAACAAATGTTGCCTGTTGGGCTCAGCTTTGAAACTGTTGTGTCTTGTGAACAAGACACATATGCATAATGTTTTTACTATGCATACAAGGCTTTCTGCTCTGTAAGAAATGTAATGGATTAATTAAAGAAAACAAAGATATAATATTTTCTTACTGTCATTCCTCAGCATAGAAATATGAATAAGCATGTTTTTGGATTATATTGCATTAGAAGCTTAAATTTAAAGAATAGTATTTGAGTTACTAACTTCAGTTTCATAAAAAAAAATCACTAAATGAAATTTGAGTTTGGGATTAGGACAGAATTCTTAGCAGTTTCTGAAATGACACTAAACATATTCCTGTCATCCTGTACTAGTTATTTACATATAGCATTTTCACCATTGACTATTATAAAGTCACCATGTCAACCAACTGGGAAAACCGTTGAAGATTTTCTGTATCTTCCAGTATCAAATATACAGCCAAAGTTCAGTATTCGATGTAGAAATAAATAAGTACATCCATCCCATCAGTATACAGATTTGATTTTTGGGTTTCAGTACATAAAAATAATGTATGTAGCAAAATTAATTATATTAATAATCTTTTTGATTTATTATTATTAAATGTTTCATTTGTATATATTTTCAGAATCAAGAAAAAATTTCTTTTGTGAAAATAGAGCCCGAGTCCTAAAAGCCTCAGTGTAGAGAATGGTGGCTCATTGTCCTGATTGAAGTGAAGAGCCTTTGGACATAAACCTATATAAACCCCAACAAGAAAGGCCCAACTAATTTACACCAATTGTAGCAAAGTTAAAATGCCAATGACAAAGTTAATAAAAATCTAAAATAACGTATTTTAAATTCTTTTTTCTTTTCAAAACATGTCCAATTAATGAGGCATTGTGTGCTATTCCAAATTCCACTGCTGCGTCAAAAATACTGAGATTAAAAACTCAAGAGAATGATCTAGTTGGCTCAGGGTTTCCAAGTTTTCAGCTTACTGTCACTTGGACCCAGGGCACCATGGTGTGGTAAAACAACAGGGCAGGGAACGTGCGACAGACAGAGCAAAGCCAGAGTTGTCAACATTCCCTTCAAAGCCTGGAGCCGATTGTCCCATCTAAGCTCTTCCTGAGGACGGACACCTCCCTGCAGCATCACCAGAAGACTTAACCTTCAGCACAGGAGCCTGTGGAGCACGTTTCAGATCCACTTTGCAGCACCCTATTTCTTTCATATTCGCTTCATCTTTAAGGCTCTGTAGTTGCCTTTCTTATAACTACACCTGCTAATGAAACACAGTTGCTAGATAGGCTGAACGTGAAACTCAAGCAGCAGTAGCAGCTTACCATGCACCTTCTATGTCTGTTCCTGGGAAATAAGACTGACAAAATAGATCTTCTGACGTATATTTCGATGATAAATGTTAAGTAAAACCTATTTATCCTGAATTGACAACAGGGCTCAATACTTCATTATCTGGCTTTCTTGGTGCCTGCTTGGTTGGTAGCTGTAGCTATGGGAGTCCCTTAAACAGTGTTTGTGGTCCACTATTCTCCATCTGTTATTCTTGTTTTGAGAACACGTATCTCTAATATGACTCCAGCTGTTGCGTCTCCATTGTGAGCTGGCAGTTCAGGAATCCTGAGTGTTCAGTTCCCAATGACATTACCAGAAACATCTCCATTTCCTTAACCCATTCTGGGACCCTTCCTTTAAGGACTGATCACAGTACAGCCTCTCTATTCAAACATAGTATCCTATTTTTGTGCCTCCATTCTTGCGTCAACTTCTCACTGTTCCTTCCTCCACCCTCCAGTAAATCTTCCCCCCCCATGCATAATGCTGCAGTTTCTTGTCTCTCATCATGTGGCTTGGTCAATATCCTCTTAAACAACTTTTGAGGTTGTCTGTCCTCTTTTATTTGTATCCTCTTTTCCATATTTATGTCCCTCAGGTGATGTTTCTTTGTATATTCACCTCGGCCTTACTGGACAGTCAGACATTGCTTATCTTTTTGGTGACAGCAGAGAAATCTAAAAAATTGCAGTCCTTGTCATTGCCTGCACCCCTTCGGACTGAAGACACAACTGAAGATCTGCCCAGTTTCCACTGTCAGTGTCCATAATGTTATTCTCTAAATCAAACACTTATTATCCAATTCCAGTTGCCATTAGCAACACTTTCTGTTTACAGGACTATCTCATGCAATCCCTTTTGCAATAAAATTGTCTTATTAACACTGATAAGCCATCACATCTGCCACATCTAGTATGAATAGACATGCTAGACTCTAACTTCAGTCACATAAAAATCTCAATTAAACCATCTTGATCCTTCATAATGTGGTAGCATGGAATTACACATAATTTTATTCTACTTTTTACACCAGTCATTCCATTCTAATAAGCGCAAATCTCATTGTCGCCTTCTCACCATGTATATCAAGGCATACTCACAAAGTGGTCAGTGTGTTACTTTGTTTACATATTCTCTGAATCACATACATTCTTTACAGTCTACATAATTTTCAACTTCCCATTTCTGTGGTGCCAAATACACATGGCTGAAAAGGTCATCCCTCCTAGAGAAAAACCTACTTTTGTCACACCACTAGACCAATATAATTTCTTACTATATTCTAAATAAGTATCCTTACATTTACAGACATCTGTACCTCGCCATTTATCAAAAGAGCTTATTTTTGCAACAGATGGAGACTCTTACAAAGCTCCACAGATCGGCAAATGCAGAAAATAAGTGTCTGTGAGGTGCTCATCCCTAAATGACACATCCATAATGCAGTCTTCACACCTAAGATCCAGGGAGCCTAGTGGAACAGGGGACAGAGAGAATATTAAAGTATCTCTCAACTGTCACCAGTGAAACTTCTTCATGCAACAGATGGTGATTAACCCAGAAACCACAACTGGCCAAAGTGCAGCAAATAAGAGGCTGCAGAGTGCTTATCTTTGAACAGAATACTTAAATCAAACCTCTGCCACACAAGGCTCAGGGAGCATACAGAAGAGAGGGCAGAAAGATTATAAGAGCTGGAGGTGGGGATGACCCCTAGGAAGCAGAGCCTCCTAGACATCTGAGAAGATACTCACATGAACTTACAACAGTAGTAACAGTGTGCACGAAACACATGTAAGCTCAAGTCAGAAAGAAACCAGCCTTAGTGTGGGGAAGTTGGTAAGAAGCCTCAACCTCAGCTGGAGAACTACTGGCAACCAATAACTACTGGTGAGAGGCAGGGTTGGATTTCTCTAAGGCTGCGGACTATAGTAGATAGGATAACTAGGCTTCAATAGATGACACACACCAACGGACATTTGGGGACACTAACTTGACTTGGTAGACCTGAACACATATGACATAGCACATGAAACTGGGAACAAGAGGGCTGCATATGGGGAGTTAATACATTCAAAAAATATTGTATGAAATTCATAAAAATTCAATAAAATATTTCTTAATAATTTATTTACTATTTTTCTTTTATGTGTATTAGAGTATTGCCTGCATGTAAGTAGGTGTGACCATGTCACGCAGTGCTCACGGAGGTGAGAAAAGGGTGTCAAATCACGTGGAACTGGAGATGTGGACAGTTGTTAGCTGCCATTTAGGTGCTGGGACTCGAACCTGGATCCTCTGCGAGAGCAGCCAGTGCTCTTAACCTCTGAGCCATCTCTCCAGCCCCTAAAATATTTTTTTAAATATATAAATATAACCGTCATGTGTTCATACTAACTTTTCAATCAACAGTGATTTGTTCACATAGAAATTATATTTCCCTCTTACAATGTTTTACATGTTTACTTCATCATATGTATCGTTTTAGTATTTACCCTTCTGTTCTCAAATTCTACAACATGAAACTTAACATATTATTAACAGAGTATGAAAACAATGCATAGGCTGAACGTGGTGGCACATATCTTTAAATTTCACTCAGAAGTCCTAGCAAGGAGGATTAGCACAAGATTGAGACTATCCTGAGCTACATAGTAAAACTATCTCGTAAAGAAAATTAAAAAATAATAAAAGCAAACAAGCAATTATATATTATCTTATATATGAGAGTGTTTTGCAGCAACGCAGATTCTGCAGTCTCCTGTTCTCTACACCTTGGTCACTTGTGGCCTTCTGTGAGCATGGCACTCTGTATATGAGGAATCTTCCTGGTAAGAGTTGAGGCATGCTCAGTATAGAACTGAGAAATTGGGGAGCAGGCTCCAACCTTAGCCAAGGAACTATTGGCAGCTGATAACTGCTGGGTGAGGGAGATTTGATCTTCTTTAAGGGAGTGACTCTAGATAGGCTGACTAGGCTCCCATTGTTGAAACTGCACCGAGGGACATCTGGGTACAAAAGCTTGACTCAGTAGCCCTTAACATATTACAGAATCCATGAAATCTGGTGGTGGGGGTGACTATGAAGGGTATAGATGAGGGAGGGGATCAAAGTCTAAATATGACTAAGATTCATTGTATGACAAGTACAAAAATTCAATAAAAATATACATTAAAATACATTTATAATCTTATATCAGTTGTTAAATGGGATACTGCAGTATATTTTGTGTCCGCATACTTTGCTAATTAAAACCGTGAGTTCCATATGTATCTACATATTATATGACATTTTCCCTTTGGGGATAGATTAACTTTGACCTGCTGCTTTTACTTTCCTTTCTATGTGGAATGATCTCGACAAGAACTTCTTGATACACTATCATTTTCTAGAACAGTATATGAAGGCCTCTGACTCAAAGTGCTTCTTTTGGTAGTAGAAGCCTGGTATACCTAGAACACATATTATGAATGATCCTATGTTTGCTGATGTATTGTGTATGTCATGTTGGTAAATGTGAAACAAAATATATTTTTATATTTGTGAAACTAATGAATCATCTAAGACATGCCTTTTTTTATAACCAATATTTCTGCCTGAGCTATTTAGAAAGTCTCTGTTTACCTGAATCTGAAAGCTATCTGTAATACATGGAAAAGAACATTTTTGGATGCTGTGGTTGATGTATTGGGACTTTTCAAGAATAAGTACAACTATACTTGGTTCTATGATGTGTCCTTGAAATTACAATTAAAGTTTGTTGCTGGGTTAAGATGCACAATTTGCATGAATCACCATAATACCCCAGCCATTTTTATTAACAAAAATTCTTTCTAATCACATAGTTTTGATGTAGAGAATTCAGATATATTTCAATATTGATTGCTTGTGACTGATTTAAAGTTTCTTTAAGTTTTTGTCAACACTGTATGCACTAGTTATCTATAAAATGCATACACTATATGATTTAATCTATAACATTGGCATATGTAATATAAAATAGCTTTGAATAAGCTGCGTGAAGTTAACAGCACCACTGTAGAACTGGATGATATTTTCATGCTATTATGTCATAGGTAGCATAAAGATATTCACAAGCTTTATGAATATGAAATTTCCACTTTTGAAATTATTTTGAAAACAACGAATTATTGTTTGATAGACCACCAGTCTAAACTCACTATTTTTGTGGTCCTTATTTCAGTGTGTGAGAAATTCTTTGCTGCCTTTAATTTGCCATGACATTTTAATAGAAAGTCCAATTCCTGGAATTCGAGGAATTTTGTGTCATTTTTCTTCAATGCTATTCCAGACTCTGATAAAATGGTGTGTGGAGTCTGATGCTATTTGAAGGAACTCAGGTTTATCTTAAGTGAGTCTTTGAAAATTAGAAAAAAGCCTTTCCTATATTTGGAAGTGTCCTGGCAAGGAGCAGAGGGTAAAGAAAATCATTGTAGAATGCTGTTTGTTCAATTCAAAAGGAAGTCTGCTATTTTATGGGCCATTTTTATTCTTTGACTGGCTTCCCTGGAGAGATTCAAATAAAGAGGTTTGAAATACGCCAGGTTGAAAGGCTGAGTATGTCAAGAGTATGGATTACTGAAGCAAGATCATCTTGCAGCTTTATTTTCTGTCTGGAGCCTTCTACAAATGAACAGAGGCATCCTGGTTACTGCTGCCACCTCAGACTCCAGGGGCATCAGTGTGTTTCACATCATAGAGCCTCAGTGGGGAGGCCTCTCCAAACCAGATGCTACTGACCTTCCCAAACTCCAGCTTCCTCTTTTCAAAGCTATGAATTTTTTATTACTCTACAGCCCAAGCTGAGGCAAGTAGGTTGCAGACAGATTTTGTTCAACATTTTAAGCAACAGGAATACCAACAATTTTGTTGCATAACGAATACTTTAAAACAGGTGCATATCTATTTATCTTTTGAGTCATTCTACCTCTGTATGTTTTAATGTCATGGGTTCTTCTGTAACCTCCTGAGGAGAAAGCATCAGCAGTGAACTCCAGGTTGCCAAGAGATTGAACAAATATGTTACAGTTATTTGTAAAGTTTCCAAATAGTTTGTTTGCAAAATGTATTGGTTAGAAATAAATGTAATTCTCACTCTGTTAGCATGACATTGAAATGGAGCAATTGGTTTAAAGTTCATTGTGAAAAATATACATAGTTTAAAAATCACTACTGTACTCATATCTCTCTTCCCACTCAAAAATACTCTTTAAAAGAGATGGGACATGAGTAGTGTATACTACTGGTGTGTTCAAAGAGTAACCTTCCTAACATACAGCAATGCAAGGTACTTCTTGAAAAGGAAAATGATTGATAGGAATTTTCAGGGAAATCCTCTTTCAAGTGTAAAAATTGGTGAGGAAGAGCTGATCTTCTTTAAGGGAGTGACTGTAGTGTCTGACTAGACCCCAGTGGGTGAACTTGCACTGAGGGACATCTGGGGACCCTAACTTGACTCAATAGACCTTCATATAAATGACAGAATGCATGAAATCCAGTGGAGGGGGAGTATGGGTGGGTGCCAGTGAGGAAAGAGTTATAAAGATATTAAGATGGTGTGTATGAAATGTATAAAAATTAAATAAAAATTACAAAAATTGCAATTTTCTATTGTAATGACTGGCTGTTGGATTGGTCCATTGCTTTGCATAGGCTTTCTTGACTCTGCCTAGAAAGCTATAGTTCAAGATCCTGTCCTGAGGTCTTGAGACTATCTGTGGGACTGGACAAACACAGTTGAATACATTTAGAGTCATTTCTCAGTTGCTGCTGAGTAACATCTCCTAACCTGTTTACCTTATCAAACATAAAGGAACACTTGTATAGTGAATAGTTCAAAGCTTAAGCCACGTCCTCATTGGGATGTTACTATCTGTAACTATCTGAAAAGAGACAGGGAAAGACATGTCCAGTAGGACAGTGGTGTTCTTGAGGACCAGCAACTAGATCATCACATGCTTTTCTTGTGTTGAGTGTTCTTTTGATTTTCCTTAAGAGTGAACTCCTAGTTCCAATGAAACAGCATTTGATTGCCTGCTTAACTCTTCCAGGAACACAAGAACAGAAGGTTGTGAGGAAGCTGTGTGATCCACCTCCTCTATTGAAGTTTATCTCACTCAGGTTCTCTTCTCACTTCATTTCATCTTCATAACTGGATGGATGAATGAGAATTGAGAAGGGTATTGTGACAAGCCATTAAAAGAGCATGGATTGAAATTGTTTTTCTATACTGAGCCAGGCTCAAAGCCAGTGCTAAGGATTGTGCTTTCTATAGTTGGTCTTTTTGTCATTTTTGTGTTTGTTTCTTAAATTTTTATTGATTTGAGAATTTCAGTGTATTTTTATCATAATCAGAGACTTGTTCCTTCACTCCCCACCTTGCTACCCCTCCCCTGGCTGGGAGAGACAGAGAGGGAGAATTTTCCTTACTAATTCTTGTTTGGTTTTGAGACAAACTCTCACTATGTAGTACTGGCTCATCTGGCACTCTCTACGTAGATCAGGCTGGCCTCAAACTAACATAGTTCCCTTTGCCTCTGCCTCCTGAGTGTTAGGGTTAAAGACATGTGGTACTACTGGCAGGCCTATTGCTGTAGTTTCTGTTTTGTTTAGGATTACCTGACCTCATTAAAATGTCAAGGTCATTTTTGCAGCTAGAGTTCATAGAAATCTAGCACAGCCAATCTGGCTATCCCATTCAGAACTCTGCTGAGTCTTCAAGAGAGATGGAGCATTCCAGGTCTAGTTAATAACCCAGTGGCTGCAGAGACCTTCTCATTTGCTTACTTTCTCTTCACCTTCTCCTTGCTATGAGCTCATTTTAGTTTCAGTCATTTTTACTAAGTGCTCTACATATGTGTTTACTTTGCACATCTGTATTGAAAATGGGAGATCTAGGCCTTAAGGGCTTTAACTGTCTAATTTTGCCGCTTGCCAGTACAAAGAATGATCCCCCCAACCCTTGCTGTCTCTTTCATTTGCATAAGTGAAGATAAAACAACACCAAACTTATGGTGAAAATTTATTGTCAGTATAAACCTACTGGAAAACAAAAAGTGAGCAGAGCTTCTCTGTGGAGTAGTGGTGTAGTAAAGAAAAATAAATCATAGAAGTTTGCTGTTTGGGAAAACCCTTTGGTTGGCTTGCTAAAGGAAGGGTGTGCCATTGTGGAATGAAACATCAGAGGGCTGCGTAATGTAAGTTGCTTCTTCGAAACTAGCTAGATCTCACAAATCTTTTAAGGAATAAACACTTCTCAAGACACTTTCAGCATCATGAGAAATAGGATAGGGTCCAAGTAGATACTGAACATGGAAAGAACTTTATTCATGCTGCAGGTGCTTATTTTATGCTACATTGCAGTGTTCACTTAGAGTCACAACTGTCATCTTGAGAACACTTTCCTAAAACCAGCCAAAGGGGAAGAAGTGATTTCACTGTGGCTTACCAGTGGCTCCCTGTAGTCTGCTGTCCCCTGTGACTGGATGGTAGCTCCACACCATTCTCATTCAGGGTTGAGAATGAGAACATTCTTATGAGGACATTGGAGAAAGTCAAAATTCCCCATATATGTTGATCACTTCACGTAGGATGTATAGTTCAAATAATCTGCTGTAGTTTATGCTTGGTGTCCAAGATTTTCCCAAGATGACCCCAGTGATCTGGGTAATGGAGAGAACAAGATAAGATTGCACATTTTCTGTGAGGAATGTTTTAGAAAGATTCATGAGACTGAATGGGGCTTTTCTCTCTCCTTCATACCTGGTTTAACTACCTCCCAAGGTACACTAGAAAACTGCCACAATACACATGCTACAATCAAGAAAAAAAAGCATTTCTAATTTTTCAGAAAAAGAAAGTGATTATATACTCTAGAATATCAGTCCCTCTGTCAGCTCTATAGTTAGTATGACACATGCATAGAAAGAAGAACTTATTGAATAAAATACATTCCAGATTGCTGAAGAAAATCACTGGACACAGTTTTTATTTTAGTAAAATCTCCAATAGTATCCTCTTTTACACAGGAAACAATAATAATTTGAACATTAAATTATGTATTCCCTATCTCATATGCAAATGTTTAGAAATACCTAGTGGCTATATTCTGTTATTACCTAATAGCATTTTCCTAGAAGTCCACTATAAATTTTTCAGGATATAATGGCTCTTATTCTTCACAATTAAGAAGTGGCTTATTTGAAAGATGGCAAACATTGACTAATAATGTACTATTATTAAATAAAGAGTATATGTGATGAGCAATGAAGAAATGAATGGAGATTAGGGTGAAGGGAGTGACACAGAGAGAGGACTTGGCTCTGACACAGGAATTTGAGAAGCTCCACATCTTCTGTCTGCAAGGTAGAGATCTCCAGAAGCCAGTGAAATAATTCAGTCTGAGTTTGAAGGCCAGAGAACCTGGGGAGATGATGGAGTAAATTCTAGTCCAAGATAGCATGCTCCAGATCAAGCAGTCAAGCAGGAGACCAGCAGGTGAATTACTCCTTTTCCTCTTGTTCTCTTCTGTCTCCCAATAGGAAATCAATTGCAGTTCATTACACTACACAAAGACATGCTGTACTATGGAGCTTAGTGACAGTCAATCCAACTCAATATTATGAATCTTGAACAAGTTATGCAATATATGAAAACAAATGATGATGTTTTACAATGGCAGTATACTCCAGCCCAGTGCCATGAAGCTCCATAACATTTGGTGATAGCCAAAAGAGGAAATCATCGTATCACCATTTGACCACTGTTCTTATGCCCTGACCTTGGCTCCTGTTCTTATTGCAGATTTCCAGGAAATTTTTGAACTATTAGATATTCCTTCAGTGAGTATATTTTCTCTTGAACTAGCCAAGCTAATACCGTTTTTTAATAACAAATTCTAATTTGATATATACGTACTTACGAATATGGAAAATATCCCAATACCTCTAATTTATGTAAGAAATTATTTCAAATTTCTGTGATAACCATTTCCTTGCAACAAAAACCCATGCCTTGAGATCACCCAGTAAATACAAAGGAAACATATAACCTCTAAACCCTAATGAAAATGTAAAGCATGTTTAATAAAATAGGATATATTAAAATATTGAGCACTGCTAGCAAGATAAGTGTACTATGTTTTAAAATATGCATCCTAATACAGAATTAGATGTTCAAATATTGGATTAGAGGTGAAAAGTTATTTGCCTAAGGATTCTAACTAAATACCATTATGAATTATTAATAGGTTTTCTATAAGTGGAATTATCTCACTTGAGGGATTATGGTGAGATGAGGATTTGTCCTAGATCTTATTCTCACATCTAACACTTACTGTTTATGTGATTATCAGTAACTAACCTCTCTAAGATGCACCGCCTTATTTTTATATAATAAAAATTTTGGAACAAGTCTTAGCACTTTGTTTTCATTTTTATGAATTAAACACTTATGTCTTATTTATCTGTATAAGACCTTTAACATTTTAATAATTAAATTAACATTGAAATGACTAGTGCACTCGTCTACTAAAGCCTATTAACCTATGTATCTACAAAGTTGCACCCCAAGGAGTGGCACACTGGCACACATTGCTTAGGTTCCAAGTACATTAAACCTTTAAAGGAATACCATTTATACTCCTCTCAGAATCTTTTTTTTTTCTGTTTGTTTTATTTTTGTTAGATTGTTATTAATTAATTTGTTTGTTTGTAGGTCTTGGTGCCACAATACACATGAAGAAGTCAGATGACTACTTGCAGCAGTCAGTTCACTCCTTCCATCATGTGGGTTCTGAATGGAGCTCAGGTCACCAGAGTTGAGGGCAAGTATCTTTACCTGCTGATCCATCTTGCAGGTGCCTGTTTATTTTTATTTTTCATTGAATTTTTACAAGTTTCACACAATACATCTTGATCATATACACGCACACTCATAGGTACCTCCCCACCATATTTCATGCATTCTGTCATATGTGTTAAAATCTATCCAGCCATGTTTTTATACCAAAATGTCCCTCAGTATAAGTCCATCCTCTGGAGCTTGATCAACCTATTTAATGTCATCTCCTTACAGAAAACCAACTCTCCCTTTCTCTGTAGTCATCAGTTGCCAATAGTTCCTCAGTTAAAGTTGGGGAATCTTACCCATTTTCCAACTTCTATACTGGGACATTGTTTATTTTAGCTTCCCCTGCCTCTTATAGATGGCTTTGCATTGACAGCAGCAATAGTTGGTAATTTAACTTTATTTTCTGATCTGTGTTGAGTGAGAGCAGGGTTATCTGTTTTGTGTCAGGGGAGAGATGATTGAAGATTTGGTTATTTGTTTTCTAGTCATGTGTGTGTTTTGCCTACATCTTGTAAATAATGAAAACAAATGTGTGTGCAATGCTGGTGGAACCCAGAAGAGGGATTTGGATTCCCTGGAACTGGAGTTATGAGCAGTTGCTTACTGCCATGTGGGTTCTGGAAACTGAACCCAGGTCCTCTGCAAGAGAAGCTTATGCTCTTAACCACTGAGCCATCTCTGCAACCCCTGGTTAGTTAGTTTTTGTTACTTGAAATAAGACCTAGTGATCATAACTGATGCAAGAATTAATACTAAGAAAAGTATGTTATATAAAAAGTCTAGTAAAATGCAAAATATGGTTAATATCAAGGGTACATAGAAAAGCTTTAATGGCTTTAACCAATAGTACATAGTAGGATGGCAATTAATTCCAGGCTACGTTCAAGGGGGTCGAATACACCTTGTTTTTATCATCCTGGTCCTATGATCCAACGGAGAAGACAAAGTTTTCCTACTATTGAGAGAGATACCAAGCCACATTTGTTCTGGCCACATCTGTTTAGATGTAAGATATATAAGTAAAAATATCATGCACATTCAAGACCTTGGAAAGTCTCTAGCTAACTACAGCTTTATGCATGACCCCAAACACCAAACTATGTCCATTAAGAATAAAGGAAAACAAAACTGGCACTAATATAATGTGAAAATATTGATACTTTGTCGTTATTAGTATATTTAATTATGTTTTCTAGACCTTAGGAGGAAGCCCGAGGGTTCCTGACTGGCACCTGACTTGGCCTCTGCAGGAGCTGCTTCTGCAGGAGCTCCTGAGTAGCTGAACTAGAGCCATCTGGTTCCTCCACTATAAAATCAGAAGAGAGAACCTGAAGCCTAGAACACCAAGATATTCATACCCAATCAGATTACAACCAAAGCACACCAATAACACAAACAGAATCAGACTTCAACTCAACAAAGGAAGGCTTCATTTTCATACCGGAATCACAAACAACAAAATACAACGAAAAAATAATAATATGAAATATCAAAATAATATGTTCCCACCAAACACCACCTAGTCCTATAGAAGAGTTCTACAATGAGAAGGCCCTAGAAATAACCCAAGACACAGAATTTAAAAGAACAACCGTAAACATGGTCAAAGAATTCAATGAATTTAAAAAACAAACTCAAAGAAGAACTAAAAGAATACAGTGATAAACTTCTGACTGAATTCACAAAAGAGTTAGAAATAGTGACAAAAACTCAGGCTGAAATGGGAAATAAAAAACTCAATAAACCATTTTGAAAGGGCTGTAGAAAGTCTCAGCAATAGAATCTATGAAATGGAAAACAGGATATAAAAATTGGATGATAAAGTTGAACTGGAACCCTCAAACAAAGATGATGAATTAAAAAAAACACACAAGTATGGAATATCCAGGAAATTTGGAATACCATGAAAAGACCAAGTTTACATATCATAGGCATAGAGGAAGAAGAAGAATCTCAGGTTAATGGTATTGACCATACCTTCAACAGGATAGTAGAGATTAGAAAAGACATGCTCATACAAATAAAAGAAGTATGTGGAAAACCAAATAGAG
Organism: Nannospalax galili; assembly: GCF_000622305.1. Lineage (NCBI taxonomy): Eukaryota > Metazoa > Chordata > Mammalia > Rodentia > Spalacidae > Nannospalax > Nannospalax galili. Next base: position 5,217,165 of record NW_008348089.1, on the reverse strand, counting down.
AGGACCAGAAAAGAAACTCCCCACAACGTATCACAGCTTTCTCTTAACATTTTTCATAAATTTCATATTCTTAATGATTTTCATTAATTATTGTTCATTTATAATTGAATATATTAGTTAGTATAATAAAATATGAAGGTTTTTTAGATATTATGTCTTTTTTCAGTAGTTCTAATGACAATTCTGTTTTTTATTCTCCAGGGGGAAGAGACAGTAAAACATAGGTAAAATGAAAGTAGGAAGGGGACATACTAGGGCAGACAATTTCAAGCATAAAGAGGGTAGGGTATGTGGAAATGATGAGGTGGAGAAGGCTTAACTGAAATGAAGGGTGCCTGAAAATCTGGCCTTCCAACCCAAGGGTAAAAGCTAATGAGAGGTGGTAGTAGAACACAGACATCAGGAAAGGAGAGAGGAGAAATTCTTAAGGTTAAAGGTTTAAGTAGGGATAGAGGAGTTAGTTGGTGAGAGGAAGGTAAGAGGTGGTAAAACTATACATGAAGAAGCCTTATGAAATTTGGAAATAGTTTGTACATTGCACAAGTGTCATGCAATGACAACAGATGTCAGAAGAGGGTGTCAGATTCCCATGGAACCGAAGTTATAGACAGTGAGGGGCCTTGTGGGTGCTGAGAATCGAACCCGGTCCTCGTGAAGCCCATCCAGTACTCTTCATCATTGAACCCTCTCTTTAGCCCACAACCACCCACTTTAGATGCAGCACACAGGAAAATCAATCTCAAACTGACCAGGAAACTCCCTGCTGACTAGTTTATACAGTATCAAAAATTGCTATGCAGGCTTCTGGCAGAAAAAAAAAAAAGAAAAGATATCAATGATCTGATCTCACCCTGAAATGGGCCCTTCATGTTACAATACTGACTGACCTGACAAGATGTGCCCACTGGTGCAATAGTGGCATGATGGTTATTTGGGAAACCAACCCCTTTCCAATTAGATCTGAGGCCTGCTTCACAGGAAGCATTTCATGCCTGATACTGAAAATCTTTTAAGAAACCCATGAATGGGAAGACCCTATAGGTCCTAGTGGTAATGCTGTTAAACTGCCTTTTAAAGAAAATGTACAAATGAATGATATTTTCAAGGATCAAATACAAATTTTTAAAGAGAAGAAAGTATTTTCTACCTTTGTTTTAAACAATTATAATTAGCATTGTCATGCAAATGCAATGATAGAGAAGTTGGACCTAAAACAATTTTGTCTTTTACAAGTCTTCCTTTTGAAATTCTAAGCATTATTGTTTTGTAATATTTTTTTCCCTTAGTTTACTGTAGATATTAGTGACACTATATATCTTATGATCCCTGTTTCCACATAATAATATGATTATTTCTGCCTGCCTCTGGAGTTCTACCAGCATATATTTTGCTCATGCTTCTTTCTAATGAAACCTGTCTCTTCCTGAGTCATGACAATCTTGTCATCATAGTACAGTTGAGAAAAGGGTTTGCTTCCATTTTGTTGTGGAGTCCTTTCTTTTTAACATAATACATGGGAATCTTGTTACAACACTTAATTTTCATTATAGTCCATGTAACATGTACTTTCCTATTTAATCAGACATCAGTGATGAGAACTGATTCTAGTGTTTTCTGTTTAGAGCAAAACAGTGTTTCCACAGGGAGACATTAGACTTCTGAATTGTTTGTTTGGTTGCTTTAGTTTTTACCCAGAAAACATCTGGCAACGTGAGCTTCTGCTGCAATGTGGGAAGCCCGGACATCTTTGTATGTAAGAGTCTTTCCATTCTGTTTTTATAGACTCATTAATTTCTCTGGAGAGGAAAGAAAAAGCTATTACTATTAGAAAAGTAAGATTGCACATTGGGAATTTGAAACATATCGACAACAAATCACAATAGGAATATAGATCCTTATTTGGAGTAGTTTTGTGAGTGATTTTGGTTTTCTTAAAAATACCATCATACTCACCATTTTAATTCTAGGCTATGCCAGACTGTCAAACTGGATAACTCCTCGGGATGCACTTTGCCCAAGAAGACAAACAGAAGATTAACTAGTGTTCTGCTAAAATGGCAACTGCATGTTCATATATCTAAATCAGAAGTGTTAACTGATTTTATGCTACATCTGTGTTCAACCAAATGGATAACCTTGCATAGATCTGTTTCTTGTACATTTTGTGCACCTATGGATCTATAACCATATTTTATATATAGGTATATCATGCATTTTTAGTATCTCTTTATATCTAAACATCAGAAATTTTTAAATGTAAGGATTCTTTCCATTGTATTTAATCCTATCCATGTAAGCATGCTAGACACAAGTTGTCTAAAATTATAGCTGTAGCTAAAAATGACTTTTCTGATTTGGGTAACATATTCCCCAATGACTACATTATTAGTTCCATTGGGACCAATTTATAGCTATGGACGCATGGGCTGAATAAGGCAAAGTATCATTGTTTTTAATGCACTACTCAAAATATGAAATCCATAGGGAAAGCATAGTAGGGCTTAGTAAACAGGGCACATCTCCCTCAGACAATACTTTCTCACAAAGTTTAATTAATTTATTATTTTTAAGGTGGTACAAAGGAGTCTGAAAGGGAATTTATAATATACTCATTTTTCCTTAGAAAAATACTGTTTTTACCAAGTGATATGCTCTACTGCAGTGACCTCAAATAGAGGGAAAAGAAGTGAAATTCACTAGGCAGGTCCTATGTTATGCAGTTACTGTGTATACTGTTCATGAAACAATTGTCTCATAAAAATACCATGCATTTACTTATTGTTCCTGTTTTACAGATGAAGCTGAATTTTCAATTTTATCTGAACCACTTTCTATCTGACTCCCAAAACAGAGGTTTTTCTCACGAGTATAACTTGCTCCATCCTGTTTATCCCCTTTGCACAGGTAATTTACTGGCTGCTTAATATATGCTAACATGTACTTAATCCAGAACTTCATGCACCTGCCCATTTTGAATCATTTTGCAAAAAGATGATTACAATTTCATTCTTTGTCCCATTTAATTCTGCTCATACCACTTGCAACTTTTGGGTTTATTTTGCTGATGTTCCAGATTCCTTTCGCTCTATGAAACTAGTTTTTGTGTTTCATAATGGACAGCAAGTAACCTGACAACAGAGACTCTATATAACACACATTTGTGTATTCAGTATCTAAAATGTGCTGGGAACAAAGTCATATTAATGGAATACCTAGTGCTAACAGGATGAATGAGAGTGTGTGACATGGTCCGAGGTTCTGGGATAAATGAAGCTAGATTATCTTTAGCTCAGTAATAGTGTCTTGCAACCAGCTGGTAGACAGCAATTCTCATAAGTTCAAATTGCATAAACCAAAAGTTTTAAAGGAAAGGTCACCATCTGGAATGACAGCCTCACATACTGATTTCCAAAACACTAGTTTAGGGGGAATTATTACATTCTAGAACTTTTCACTAATTCTCGAAGTTGTTTTTGTTCATGAAAATTATCACTGGAGGTGCTCTTATGCACCTCAATTCCTTCTTAAGATTGTCAAATCAGGGCTTTTTTTACTAAATGAAATTAACAAAATTATTTCTGAATGCATGGGTGATAAGTTGTTTTAGTTATTTATCTAATGTTATTATTAAAAATAAGAAGACAAAGAAATATAATTAAATTATTTAATAAGGTTAAAAACATAAAGGCTTATATTTCTTAGTAATGCTACTTATGAAAAAATGATTTGCCATTTCATTAAACTATATACTATACTATTACATTATTACATTGTTTTTAGTAACACTATAGGACTACTTTAATGACATGACTCTTTTTACATCAGAGTTCACGTAGCTCAGTCTGGCCTTGATTTTGTTATATAGTTGAGGCTGATCTTGAACATCCTGGCTCCCACCTCCTAACACTGGGAATACATATCTGCACCACCACAGTTGGTTTATGTGGTGCTGGGCATCCTGCATTCTGGGTATGTAATTTTCAGCTGAGCTACAACCCCAGCCCACCCATCAGAGCTGTTGGCTCAGTTGATACAGAAACTTTTAAGCAGGACTTGACAGATATTATCTTGTGACATTCTTTGATAAGTAAAATCAGCTTTAGAGATATATTTTTTTATTCTTTCTTTAAATATTTTCCAGATGAAAAGCAGAAGCAAATGACAAGTGTAGAATGTAGAAACACATAATCAATGATGCAAAATTTTGAAAATACTTATTTAACCAATATGATGGATATTGAACATATGATAAATATGCTAATTCTAATGTACATATAATTAAGGGAAACTGACCTTAGCCAAAAGTCCAGAATAATGTTCCTTGAGGAAACATTGATTGTACAACCTGAACAGTGTAGAGATTACCTCTAAAGGCAACACTGAAATGAAATACAGTTTTGGAAGAAGAGTCAACAGACACTAATAGTCATAGTAAAGGGAGCTGGTGTGTGAAATATGTATCTCCTACTTTATAATTCAATATTATTATGCCATAAGAGGAGTTTGGGATTAATTGATTCTAAGAAAATTACCCAAAAAAGCTGATTGTGATATATGCAAACTAAAACACTATAACGACAAAAACAACCAATGACGTCAACAGAAAATATTAGCAGAAAGCAAAGGAATGGCAGTTTTTGTGCCCCAAAGTGCTTATGTGCTGCTGATAGCTGAAATCATTCAGCCTAGTCACTTGCTATTATATTTATCATGATAATAAAACCCATGTCTTAATGCAAAAATCATGATAACATTAAGTTACGATACTATAATAATATCTATCACTTTCATAACAGTCTACTTGCAGTCAGTCCAGAACTGTTCCTTCAGACACAAACAAGAGTGAATGGGCCACGCCATACTCTTGCACTGAAATCAGGCTGTGTGTGGTGTTACACGATACAGGGGTACATTAGTACTCTAACATGTTTGAAGCTTTACTTCTTCCCAATAAATGAAAAGCTTGAGTTGTGTACTTTACTTCTATTGACACTCTGCTAAAAGATCTTAACTTTGAAGCTAAAGTTTTTGTAAATGTGTCTTCTGAGTCTCCTTCCAACTGAAAGCATGCATTGATGTTAATAAATATCCATTTCTAAAACTAGTATCACAATCTCTCCATATCCAAGAGACTTGAAGCCAGGTTCTCCATCCACAACAAAATGCCTAGAAGCTGAATTCCTACATATAAAATAGTTAAGTATTTGCATATAACCTATGTACATACTGTTATATAATTTCAACAATTTCTATATTGTTTATAATACTTAACACAATGAAAATATTATGTATTTGTTCTATTATGCTATTTCGGGAATCATGAAAAGAAAAAGAGGTTGTACACAATCAATAAAGGCATAGTTACATCAAATAATTTTGTCATATAATGAACATATACAGAGGACTGTCTTATTCAGGACTTTGTATGTGTGAACACTTTTCTGAAAACATGCACACTGGACATCAACATCAGTCAATACATGTAGAATGTAATTGTCTATACCTGTAATTAAAGGTAAGAAATTATGAACCTAAAATACGTATATTAAGTATAGTTTAGAAAAAAAAGAAAGAAAAATATTTTAGCAACAGTAAGCTGATTAGTGATGAAGAACACTTTTCTGAAAACATGCACACTGGACATCAACATCAGTCAATACATGTAGAATGTAATTGTCTATACCTGTAATTAAAGGTAAGAAATTATGAACCTAAAATACGTATATTAAGTATAGTTTAGAAAAAAAAGAAAGAAAAATATATTAGCAACAGTAAGCTGATTAGTGATGAAACATCTTTGGGACAGGAAAACGTGAAGCCAATGATATTTTAATAATCAATTTGTAAATTTTCTAACATATTAATAATCTACTATTTGAAGCCTAAACAAATTTGATCCAATATAGTATTGGGTTGTTGACAAGGCATCATTTGGAATTTAAAGAGTGGTTACTAAGAAAATATATCCATCACACTTGTGTCTAATTTAGCTGGGTAAGTGAAAGATAATATAGCATGAGGGCAAAGATTCATTGCTAAGAAATAAAGACTTGATCTTCCTTAGGAATACTAAACAGGCCAGGAGGATGGGTGTCAGGTAAATAAAAAAGGGTGAAATAATATATGAAGTCAAAGATGAGCCTGAGACCAGATAATGCTGAGCTGGGCTAATCGGTGAGGATCTTTGAATTTTAATGTGACTGAAATGGGTAACCAGCCCTCAGGTAATTGGAGCAAAGAATGACATCGTCTTGTCTTAGATCTTTTAAAAATAATCTTTCTGGTTGATTTAATAAAATGTCTATCCACACTGTAAAGAGCTAATTAGAAAGTCATTGCTGAATCTAATCAATAATTCAATAAATTGGCCTAGGTAAGACTTGGATTAGTGTATGTAGAGGAAAGTAAGGTCTCTGAGTGCCTTCAAGTTAGAAATTAGAGGATGCCCTCGAACACTATAGCTTTTGACCTAAGCAGTGGCAAAGATCAATATGGTACTTTGTGATCTGGAAAAAGAAAATCTATAAAGCAAAGCAAATAGGAGCAAGAATGGTGATTTCCAGAACATGGCTTGGGGTAAGGCAGTGTTGGGTAAAAGCAAAAGAACGTCTGACAAAAATGAGTTATGAAGGAAAGGCTTACTTTGATTTATGGTTTGAATTAGCATCATCATGGATTGGAAGGCAAAGAAGCAGGAGCCTAAGGCTGGTCACAGAATCTTTAATATAGGAATGCAAAGAGGTAAGTATTGGCATTCTGCCTGATTTCTACATTTTTGTACAGCCTGTTATCTCAGACTTTGCAATAGTACTGCTGACATTCAGCATAAGGCTCTGTAACTCAATTAAACCACTTTGAAAATGACCACATAAACATGTCCAGAGTTTTGTGGCCTTTAATCCCAGCACCCAGGAGGCAGAGGCAGGCGGATCTCTGTGAGTTCAAGACCAGCCTGGTCTACAGAGTGAGTTCCAGGACAGCTCGGGCTACAGGGAGACCCTGTCTCAAAAAGACCAAAAAAATAAAATAAAAATAAAATGTAACTTTAGTTTCTTTTGAGACACGAGCAGTCTCTTAAACCCTGCAAAATAAAAAACACAAGTTACATACTTCAGTACAACGGCATGGAATAAATATTCCAATTCAAATAGCAGAGATGATGGTGTGCCAAGGAAAGATAGAACCAAAGCAAAACTGAAATCTGGCAGGTAAAACACCAAATCCTGAGGCTCCGCCCCACATCTTCAGTTCTGCCGCCCACAGCACACCAACACAGATAGTCTCCCTTGGGCCAATTCTACTCTGGCTGTGCTGTTCTTTGTCAGACAACCCAAAGTCCTGTAGACATCGCCAATACACTGCAGCACCACTGTACCTCATTGCCTCCACGAAGCAAAGGATATCTGCCGCACATTTCCACTACTGCGAAGTATTCTGGAATCGCGGTGAAGGACTCCATTTTCCCATAACTGACAATTTGAATGCTAATGAAACAGCCTTATGTGAATGATGCTGCAAAACTCCAGGGACAGCACAAGACGTTGTCTGACTTTTTCTCAACCCTAGCTGAAGTGGCTTCTGTGACCCTTGATAACTGACCATGGAAAACATTTCCCTGGGTCATGTTTTCTAGAAAGGAATCCCTTCAATGGCTTCCTCAGTTCGGTCCCTAAACTTTTCATGAATTCACATATTTTACAAGCCTGAGCCTTTAATGCATGGGATCTTACCTTTAAGGCATGTTCCCCACAGTTCCAGGGCAAAGCCTGAGGCTTCCCTCTAGGCTAGGCTAATCTTTTTAACAAGTATATCTGCTCCATCAGTACCATTCTTTTCAGCAACATTAAACTTAGGCTATTTTCCTCACAAAATACCTCATTAAAAATGTTTTCTTCATGTATATTTGTGTGTGGATGTGTGTGCATGGATGTGTGCAAGCTTTTTCACATTTGTGTATATATGTGTACACATATGCATACACATGTACACATGGTGTATAGAAGCTAGAGGTTGATGTTGGGTGTCTCTCTCAATTATTCCCACCTTGTAGAATGTGCCAAGGTCTCTTACTTGAACTCAGAGCTCCCTGATTCAGCTAATTAACTGATTCAGTGAACTAGCTCAAGAGAACCCATCTAACGTGCTAGAATTACAGGTGGACCACCATGCCTGCTGAGCATTTATGTAAGTGCTTGGCATCCAAACTCTGGTCCTTGTGGTCATGTGGCAAGCCAGCATTGTACTCACTGAGGCATCTCCCAAGCCCCAAATATGACATTATGCCGAGTTATCCTGTTTTCTCTCTCACTGTAAACTATGATAATAGCAAGGAGTAGTAATGATGCTGAAACCTGAATGCCATCCTGTCTTGACAGTACCTTTACCAAACAAATTAGTCCATCACTTTGGAATTTAATTTCACCTATTTTCTAAGGACGATGGCAGAATGGAGCCAGGTCTTTCTCAGAATAACATGAATGGTCTCCTGTCCATTTCCTTACAGACCCTTTGTTGTCTAATGAATACTCATGAATACAGCTTTAATGTTTGACTTTCTATCAGAATTTTGGCCTTCACACTCCTACTGAAATAGATCACTAAGCTTGCAGCATTCTAGAGATTACCTATCTTGTACTCCAAAACCTCTAGCATTTCTACAAAACAGTTCCACAGGCCTAGAACCACACTGTCACGTTTATCACAGAAAAAGCCTCTCTATTGGGTATCACATTTCAGTATTAGTTTTTTTTGTTTCATTGCTGTGATAACATGTATGATAAAAGTAACTAAAGGAAGGAAGGATTGATTTTGAATCAGTTTGAGGATGCGGCCCATTTTGGTGGTGGAGGCATGGTGACAGAGCATGAGGTCAGCTGGTCGCTTTGTGTCCACGGTCAACAAAATATAAAAGGAATGAACACAGGTATTTTACTCACTTTCTCCTTCTGATCCTTCTGATCTCCTCTGATCCCTGGCCCAAGGGATGCTGCTGCCGACTTTCAGAGTGGAGATTCCTCCCCAGTTAAATCTCTCTGGAAATGCTGAGTTTCTTCTCATTGGTGATTCTAAATTTCATGACATTGGCACTCAAGATTAAGGATCACAGAGAAGATATATATTCCAGAGAAATGCTGTGCAACATGTAGTAATTAATAATACCCTCCAGCACTGTTAAAGGAGTAGCTGATAAATACTCTTACAGAAGAAAATGATAAGGACATGAGGTAAGGATATGTTAATTATTTCTTTAATTATAACAAGTATGTTCATCATACACCAAGCATATGTACAATATATTGCTTGTTAATTAAATATTTTAGTGGAAACAGTACTCCAAAACTTAAAATCACCCTTTTTCTTCTCTACCACATTATTCAATATGCTATGGTAAAATGAACACAGTATAACTGTGAAAAATGCTGTCATAAAGACTAAGGAATCAGATATAATACATAGCACTAGTTGGGCACTCTGGAAGCAAAGTCAGACACATCTCTGAAATCAAGACCAGCCTGGTCAAGTTCCAGACAGGCTGGTGCTACAATGAGACACTATCTTAAAAAATAAAAACGTAGTACTGCCTAATCAAAACTAAGTACCATAGCTTATTTGAAGAATAGCCAACATCTGCTCAGCAGTGGAGGATCCCTGGGTTAATCCTGAGTGAAGCCTCTAGTTTTACTGCTGTACAAGACTCACCTGCTGACCAGCCTCATTGCCTTTGGCTTAGGTGCCCTCCTTATTCATCACACTCTAATTCTATCCTTGGATTAGACAGTGGAGAATATGCCCACCATGAGGAGCTAAATTGTGTCACCACAACTGATGTGGAACAGTCTCTCTGGGACCTGAAAGTAATCTGTAGTGTCAAGCAAGCACACCTTCAGCACCCTAGGCTTGAGTTCGGTGTATAACACGAGTTATTCCTTGCAAACAGAGAATATTTTTTGTCTGTTTACTTCTAAATCAGAAATGAGAAGGCAAAGATGCAGATGTACATATAATTTATATCCTTGAAAAGTTTATTCTACTCTGTGTAATATAATGTCCATTCCCTATTCCCATTGTTTCATAAAGTCGCCATGGGAAAAGATTCTGTCATAAAAGCCTAGATGAGATAGCAATTGCCTCACTACCAATTTTTTCTACTGATCTATTTCACTTGCCTGTCAAATGACACTTAATAATAGTTATTTAAATTTGTGGGGCACAGTCTTAACTGTGTCCAAGGTACTCCTTTGAGTCATCATTTGTCAATGTTTTAGTTGTACACAAAGCAGCTAACTTTTTAGCCTTGCCAAGGCTTAAATTCATAGAAATTTGATCAATGTAGATGAGAGACTAAGAACAAAGAAATTTCCATCTGTAAAACTGTGCTCCCTAAAATAACAATTTTGAAACCCTGCAGCACTTCCAAGGTGTCATCACTCTAAATTTCAATTATTAAATTATTCAATTATTGGAATATATATTACCTTAGATTTTTCATGATTCATTTGTAAGTAATTTTGTGCCTTTCATGGAAATTGTGCATTTAATTGTAATAAAACTTGTAGACATGTAATTTGGTCTTGTTTAACCTACCTTGAATATATTTTTTAATTTGTTAATTGAACATTTTCAAATTTCAAACAATTCATTTTGATCATATTTAGACTCCCTCCTCTACCTGTATCCCTCTTATAGCTCTCCTTGCTGAATTTCATGTAGTTAATCATATACGTTAAGGCTTATCTACACAAATTATGTCCCCAAATGTCCTTCAGTGTGTGTCCATTCCCTAGAGCCTTGATAAACTATCTAATATCACACCTTTAAAGCAAACCAATTCTCTTTCTCTCTCTCCCAGTAATCTAACATCACTTTAAAGAAGACCAACTCTTCCTCACCCAGAAGTGATCAACTGCCAATAACTCTTCAGTTAAGGCACATTTTTTTCTTTCCTGGCTTGAGCTTACATGGTTTACCATTGCTATATGTTCATGTATTCATATGAGTCACTTCCCAGCTGGCTGTAAACCTGTTTCCTTGTGGTCATCAATCACCTATGACTTTATTAAACTTTCTGCCCCTCTTCCATAATGGTTCCTGAGGCATAGGTGGCAGAGGTTTGAAACAGGCATCCTATTCAACCTACGGTTTCTGGAAAGAGTATCATTCCCTGTGTAAGGTAACTCCGATTAAACTGTTGTATACTAATATACATGTACTTACAAAGCTCATGAGATAATACACTTCGTGATGGCTTTTTCAGTTATCCTTAGTATTAAGTATCCCTCCCCTCAAGCACTCGTTCTGTCCTGCTCTCCCATCCCTCTGCTTGCTTAACCCCCACTCCTCTCTATCATTGTCCCTATCCCCTTCATATTACCATCTTTTGCTATCCCTCTTCCCTCCTGATCTCCCACCCTCTCATCCCATCTATGATTGCCTTTTCTAGTTTCCTGGCTTCTACACGTATCCCAATTGAACATATCCATCCAAAGATTGGAAGCTAAGTGAGAATATGCAATGATTGTCTTTCTGGGTCTGAATTATCTCGCTCAGAATTACTATTTCCAGGTCCATTCATTTACCTGCAACTTTATACTTTCCTTTTTTCTTTATAACTGAATAAAATTCTAATGCAAACAAGCACCACAGTTTCATTATCATCCATCAGTTGATGGACATCTAGGATGATTCCATATCCTAGTTATTCTGAATAGAGCAATGATGAATATCTCTTGGCGAGTATCTCTGTAGTAGGATACAGAGTCCTTTGGGCTCATGTCTCAGTATAGCTGGGGCAAATAATGTTTCCATTTATAACTGTATATTTATCATTTTTTGATACAGGGTCTACCTGGAGCCAACAAGGCCCTGGAACACACTATACAGACCAGGCTGGCCTGGATATCACAGAGTTTTTCCTGCCTCTGCCTCATGAGTGCTGGGATTAAAGGCATGCACCATGAAGCCCAGATTATTTATAGCATTTTTGAGGAGACTCTACATTGATTTCTCTAGTGGCTTCAAAAGATTATGCTCCCATCAAGAGTCCATGAGGAAACCTTGGTCCTGGCACCATCTCACCTTGTACCCTTTAATCTTTTAATGGTGATTCTATCATACCTCTGTTAAATTATTGTGGTTGATACATGGTTACTATCTATGGAATTTTCTTTTTGCATAATGTTTCAATGTTATTTCTGTATTATGAAATATGTATTGACATATTTTCACAAGAATTTTTATTTGACTACATGTAGTTACTTGGCTACATACTGCTAAACTGGTAAAAACCACAAGTTACTTCTATCGTAGTATTTTGAATTCTAACAGTTTTGCTTTCCTTAGATCTTCCATTTTTTCATATTTTATTAATTTTTCCATATTGTTATGATATTCATCATAGATATTTTAAATTCCTGATCTGAAAATTTCATGTCCTTGGTTCTAATGCTCATTTTTGCCTCCCAATGTGTATTTTGTACCATTAACGTGCATTGTAATTCTAGGTGCAAAGTCACACATAATGTGTTGATAAACGCAATTGAAATTTGTGGTAGAAGAGAAGACTTGGCTGTTAAGAGCACTGGCTTCTCTTCCAGAGGACCTGGGTTTAGTTCTCAGCCCCCACACACCAGCTCACAACAGTCTGTAATTTCAATTTCAGTTCCAGGGGATACAATATCCACTTATGGACTCCTTGAGGACTGCATGAATATGGTGCACTTACATATGTGCAAGCAAAACACCCATATATATAAAAATAGTTTTTTAATTTTTAAAAATTAACAATCTTGAAGATTTTCTCCCACTCTGTAGTGGACAGGTGGGAAAGTATGTGGGTGTGGACCCCAGATATTTTTCATTGGAGTCGTTCTCCATTATCTACATTTTTTTCAACCTGAAGTCAACTGCAGTTTGATAATATTAAATGGCAGATTACAAAAATAAACAATTCAGGTCATTCTGAACTGCGTGTTGAAACTGCCTGCCTTCTTTTCCTGTCCTACTCTACTGCATGAATCACCCTTTTGTCCAGAATCAGCATTCTGTGTATATCACCTAACCATCTTTGTTATCCAATATACCATTTCTGTACCATATTGTTTGAGTTCATATGACACTATGTAACTTAACCTAATATTGCCAGCATAAATAGTGATACTAGCAATTCAGATGTGCCACAGAAAAGCAACAACATGTTTCTTTTGAGAGAGAGGGAGGCAGAGAGACAGAGAAGGAATACACATAATTTTCATTAGTTTAAGGCCACATATTGTTATAATTGGGACTGGAGAGATAGTTCAAAAACTAAGAGCAACAGCTGTTCTTGAAGAGGACCTGGATTCAATTCCTAGCACCCACATGGTAGCTACTGACCATCCATAGCTCTAGTTCCCAGGCACGCAATGCCCTCCTCCGACCTCTGAGGGCATTGCATAGGTGTACTTTCATGAATGCAGACAATACACTCAAACACATAAAATAAAAATATAAATAGAAGGTGTTAATGTCATATATTGTTGTAATTGCTAATTTATTATTTTTGCTAATCTCTTACTGTGACTTATTTGTATTTGTTTTTATCACAGAGGAGCAGGTTTAAAAAAAAAACATGGTAAAAGTAAGATTCAGTACTATCCATGGATTTGGGTCAGGTATGCAGTATGATTCTTGGAGCATTTCTCTCATGGATGAAGGTGCTATTGTTATTTCTTTGGTTTGCTACTTTTTCTGTGTGTTAGACTTTGAGCAACTTAGATACTGGGCAAAAATCAGAAAAAAAATAGCCATTTTTTTAAACAAAATGAAAATTGCAGCAAAATGTAATTTAATCTTTTATTGCACTAAGTGCACTCAGACTCAGAAAATCAAGCAAAGTTTGTTCTCTCTCACTTGTGGAACCTAGCTCTAAATCTATAGCTGTGACTTTATATTCTGAAATAACATCAGGAGCCAGGAGAGTAGAAAGTAACCGAAAGTGGAAAGGGGGAGAAGCAGCTTGAGAGAGAGGATAACAAAAATCAGATGTTAACAAGGGAGAAATAAGGAGTGGTTTAACAGAGAGGAAGGGATCCACGGTGGAAGAGAAAGGAAAGACAGATACGCAATGCTTAAATGGTATGAAAAACAAAGATACGCAACTGAGCTGGAACTGATCTGGAAGCATCTTCCCTGAAGACCAGCTCTCATAGTATCAGAAGATATTCTGCAAGCTGCCGTGGGAGAAAACTTATCAATGACCAATGCTCCTACGAAGTGCAAGGCCTTTGAACTACCACTGTTACAGACCCAGCAAACTCTATTGGTGCAGAAGTTATCCTTTTATCTTGAGGGTAATCAACAGCTGTCTAATTAGAATTGATTCTTGTTGAGTGGGCTGGAGACCATGTGTGGTACTGTACATATCACGAAGTTCACATGGCCAGGGAGGTCATGAACTCTAGAGAGAAACATACTTCTACCTACGTCTGTCACATCCCTAGACCAACATAATTTCTTGCTGTATTCTAAACGCATATTCATAGACAGGTGTTCTTTTCACCATGCATCAAAGAAGATTATTTTTCCAACAGATGGTGACTATTTCAAAGTTCCATCATGGGTCACATGCAGAAAGTAAGTGACTGTCAGGTGCCCAGCCCTAATTGATACATCTACAATGAAATGCAAGACTCTACACTCAAAGCTCAGAAGAGGACGGCTGAAAGAATGTAAAAGACAGTGGGACAAGACACCTGCTGTTAGTTGATGCATTCTAGACATGATGCGGGAGGTGTAGCAATGAAATCATCGACAGATATTTAAGCTGTTCTTAATGCATCCTTTAGGCTGATCGTATCCAAACTTCTCTACTCTTTCGCATGTTGTTACTGTTGTTTTGGGTGTACTTGAGAACAAGGCTGACAAAATGATTCCTTCTTTTTCTAACATAGAAAACTCTACTCATGTTGTAATGAGTAAGGGCACTGACGCTTCAATCTAAGATCTTGGCTCAATCTCTTAGAGAAATCTTTATCCTTATATTGTGACCTTCCAATGCGTTTAGCTTTTTCTTTGTTAGGTGAGACGGAAGGGTAAGTGTAGGTACTTCTATTTTTTCTTCCTGCAGTTTGGTAACAGTCTGGACAAATCTGGATTAAGCTCTAGTAAAATATTTTTATTTGAAGGCATGCTTTTCCCGGGGAAAATAGAACTGTGAGTACATTTCACATGAGTCCTTCCCCTCTGTGTCTCAGAAGCATGAGGGGAAATATTCTTTCTTTGCTCTTAGAATCATGTTGCGCACCCAGAAGTAAACTCACAGAGCAGTAGGATTTGCCCGAGGATGAGCCCAGTCAGGTTCTATCCCTCAAGTTAGTAGATGCCCAGTGTCTAGCCTCTGTTCAGTTATAATTCTTGCGTTCTTTCAAGGTTTCTCTTCCCTATGTGCTGTGACCATCTGTGCTCTGCCTGCGACTCTCTGTTTGTAGGAGAGGGAAGGCAGTATTCTTCTTGTGACATAAACGACAACATCAAAATACCAAAGATAACTGGTGGTTTTTAGCTTTCTCAACGTTTCGTTTTGTGAGGGGAGAAGGACATCCTTCAAGGTCTTTATTTGTTGAAACAGCCCTTAAAAATGCTTTACAGTTGACCTGCCTCCCTTCCCTCCTTTGGCCCTTCCTTCCCCTCGCATTTCAAAACTCTTAAGTTGCCTCCATTCTTAACTCAAATATTAAACATAAATGTATAGGTATTAGAGACTCAAATTAAAAAGATAGAGAAAAATCTATCACCCAAAATATTGAAAAAGTGAAAATGTAGCTATTCTTATATTAGAATAAATATACTGTAAATCTAAAACTGTCAAAGTCTCTAAATATATGGCATTATATAATGAGAAACAGGTCAACTTATCCATAAGTTTCAATAATAATAAAACACCACACATGTGAGCTCCTGAAGAACTACTGTAAATACTTATACTTCTGGGGCATAATAAACAGCAGTACAATAAAATTCAGATAACAGTACAATAATCGCTGGACTAGCTGCATAAAAAACCAGTATGAAGCACTGGACTTGAATCACACTTTATACTGAATGTACCTGAAAGATATATGCAGAAATAGTCTGCCAAAAGCATAGCAGAACACAGACTTTCCAATCACATACGACATTTTATTCAGGATAAATTGTATGTAAGATCAAGATACAAGTCCTCAGTAATTATATTTAAATTGCATTAAGCATTGTTTCCTCAAAGGTATGATGATTTAAAAACCACAAAGAAAAACAGAAAATGGACAAAATGGTGGAAATTAACACATTCCTGAACATCCCATAGGACAAAAGAAATCAAGATCGAAAAAATTTAAATTTTCTTCATACAAAGAAATGTGGGAAGAGAATTCAGTAAACCTTACAAAACATAGTGAAAGCTGTCCAGAAGGGAAGATTGGAATAGTAGAGACTTAACACTAAGAAAGACTTCAAAGCTCCTAACGTAGCATCTGAGACCTGGATAAAGAAACGTGGATCCCAATGCTGGTAGACTAACTATA
Organism: Nannospalax galili; assembly: GCF_000622305.1. Lineage (NCBI taxonomy): Eukaryota > Metazoa > Chordata > Mammalia > Rodentia > Spalacidae > Nannospalax > Nannospalax galili. The sequence continues at coordinate 5,200,627 of NW_008348089.1, read as the reverse complement.
ACTGAAATAGATTGTGAAAATAAACAGAAATTATCAACAAACCTAAGATGTGTTCTAGATGAAAAGACAAGATTAACACAACACTGCGAGACTAAGAAAAAAGACTCAAATAACATTAAAAGAAAGAAAGACTGTAGCTAGTGCTCCCTCTATGACCAACACTGCCTCAATAATTTGGATAATCTAGGGAAACTGAGAATTCCACATAGACACAACATTCCATAATTGAGACATGAAGACACATCTGAAGAGTTCAACAACAGGAGAGTTTTTTTTTTTTTTTTTGATCTGTTTATTTGTTGTGGTGGTGATGGGGGTTTTTTTTTTTTTTTTTTTGGACAGGATCTCCCTCTAGCCACAGCTGGTTTGGAACTCCCTGTGTAGACACATATGGCCTCCACCTTACAGAGATGTGTCTGCCTAAGCCTCTATAGTGCTGAGATTAAAATCATTTGCCACCATGCCCATGGGAAGAAATTCGAATCAATATTTTAAAATCTCCCCCCAAAATAAAAATTTAGAACCACATGAATTCATTTGTGAATGCTGTCGTGCATATAAATACCCTTCAAGGTCTTCCAAAAATTGAAGAGGTATACACTCAAACTCTTCTCATAAGCTTAACATATCCTGACACTACAGTCAAACAAAAATTTCACTGAGTATTTGTAAGTGGGAAGGTGCTTGATTCTGATTAATCTCCTTTCCCTCACAAAAGCTTCACAGTACTTTTGATATTTGCAAACACTTTGACTTAAAATATGGCACTATAGTTATGTGATGCTTATTCTCTTTTATGATATTTAACTTATAATTACTTCTATTGATATTTATGCTAAGATACAAAATAGTGAGTTTTATCACAGCATCTCCATACATATAGGCCAATATATTTGTTCTCACTCAAACCACTGAAAATGGATTCTTTCATCTCAAAAAATCTTTTCTGATTGAGCAAAGATAACTCTTAACATTTGTAGACCTGGCACCTTCCTTTTGAAGATTTCAAACTCTTCTTTCATTAAAGTGAAAATTCATAAATAAATCAAAAGATAAAGAAATATGAATTTTCTGAATGGCAGATCTCACTTGAGCAGCATCTGAACATGCTCCAGTAACAAATGGCACGAGATTTGAAGTAGACAGCATACTCACTTTCTTCTGAAATGTTCAAGTAAAGTAAGTGAAATACAGTCAATATGTTAGAGAATGAATTAATATCTAAAGTTCAATTGGGGTTCAGTATGAGAATAATTGGGCTTGCTAAATTTCAATGTGCGATTTATAGAAAGATTCACTTAGAAGAGCAGATTCTCTGTTGTCGACCTCCAGGAAGGATTCTGCTGAGACAAAGTAGCCCAGCATCCCACCCAGGACAGACAGCAATGCTGAGCTCACTCTGACATGGAGAGGAAGTCCAACAATGGGTGGTACCAAGATATAGAAAGCATTTGGTCTTAATCACAGATGACGATAGTTGTGTCAGAAGAGGAAGATGAATGACCTATTTTTCATTTATAGCACCAATTTTGTGGATTATTATCTAAAATTATTATAATATTTATTTATGTGTATCCATGTGTCTATGTATGGGTTTGCTATGTGTGTGCACTGCCCATCCCAGAAGAAGGTATCAGGACACCTGATGCTGGATTTACAGGAGGGTGTGAACCACCCAACATGGGTGCTAGTACCTGAACTTTGGCCTTCTGCAAGACCAGCAAATGCTCTTAATCTCTGAACCATCACTTTTGTCCCATTATCTAAATTTCTTGATTAAATGTTTTATAAATATTCTGTTTATTTTTGGATTACTTCTTGGAAATTCGAGCATATATTAAAAGCTCATAAATGTTACATTTCTAAGCTTATTTTTAAGGCAGTATTGGCTCTTAGACCGTATATCTCTCTATAATTTATTTAAGCTATTAATTCTGCAGAATATGCTTTAGGGAATATTAAGAATCTGTATGTGTGAGAAACAAATGTAGAATATAGCCCCAAACTCAGAAACTTTTTCCTATATTCATATCCTCTACTTGAAAAATAAACCAGTACACAAGATGGT
>NW_008348089.1:5185467-5198479 GCF_000622305.1 Nannospalax galili | reverse complement strand
GATGGTATGGTTTTCATAAATACAGTTATTCTCAATTTCAAATCTTAATTTGTCTTTTGAATCTTCTGTTTCACTGTGACATTTCCTTATAAAACCAATAGAATTACACAGGCTACAAATGTAGAAATTTTACACTGCACAGCTGTTGGGAGAAATTGAATCCCCTACAAATAGAACATGAGTTAAATTTATTTTTTTCTTAGCATATGACAGATAAAGATCCAAATTCAGCAATAGATTTGATAAGTAATTTGGAGGCAGAAATAGTACATCAAACATGATATTTATGTTCTTCTGTATACCTTCAATTATCAGAAATTATTCCCACACAATGGTAGCCAGCAACATTGTTCCAAGAAAAAAGGCACAGTACATAACTGAAATGGACCTCCCAGTTCTCTGCACTTTCAAACAGAGAAGAATATGCCATTCTTTACTCTACTGTAACACTGTTCTCTGAGATGTCATATGCCACTTTGGTGGTTTCTTTTTCCTTCCCATTCTTTCTAGGAATACACAGTCTATTACATTATTCCTTCTTAGATTATAAAAAGTTACAGGAAAGTACAGTTTATTTAATAACTATATACAGTATGCATGATCAAACATTATTTTTTTTAAAAAATGTTTGAAAATAAATATAGGGTACCTGAAAGTTCCATATAAATGTTTTGATCCAGTCAAATGGAACATCTTATAGAACCTAATCCCCATGTCAACTACAGGACTCTAATAGTGTACGGCACATGTGTACACTCTCTGGCCAGGCCTTTCTTGCCAAGGAAACCAGAAATTTGTTTGTTTACATTTATAAAATGTTTAAAAACCTTTGTTCCATAACTGTCACTAAGATATATGTCAACATCTTTGTAATAATTAGTCTATGTTGTTGTCAGAATATTTATATTTAGAACTAAAACTGTTAAAGTTACTAAGAGAATACACATGGATAATAAATGTAAGTAATATGAGATTACTTTTACTTAAATTAATTGCTCATTTCTTTTATAATAAATTTTTCATGATAATTTTAGAATTTAAAAAAGTAAAACTATAAATGCCATTGCTAAACTGTCTGATACCAACAGCTCATCAATAAGTGGTGGAGCCTAGAAAGCTCCGCCCCTCTATGCTATAATATTGACTGGCTTGATCTTGTGCAGATTTTAATTCAGATAACCACAGTTGTTGTGATTTCATAAGTGTTATAACCATTCCATGTCAAAAAATCAGCAGACTGATTATATATTTTAACTGAATTGTGATTAACTAGTTTTCCATGTGATTTTTCATACAGCCTTCCTGTGCATTGGTCCTCACTCCAAATCCCAGATTTCCTGTACTCTCCAATACTGTTCTTCTGCAACATCCTTGGGCTGTTAAATTATTTCCATCTCCTGTTCTTTGACTGTTCTCTGAGCCTTGGCAGGAGGAAGAAGGACTTCTCATTTGAGACTGGGCAGGAAGAATAAGGACTTCTCATTCGAGACTAGGCATTCAGTCTCATATTCTCAGCACTTTGACCAATTATGTATCTCTTTATTACCTGCTGTCCACAGCAAATAAGGAAGCTTCTCTAAGTTTGAGAACAGACCAGATATATGGCTATCACCATGAATTTCAGAAGGCATTTGACAACAAAAATAATTATCAATATACTAATAGGTCCCATTGTTGGTTCCAAATCTCCCAATTGTGGGTTTTTGACAAGCATTACAGTGCAATATATGATATTTCCCTACTGTGAAGAAGGCATCAATTTCATTCAGAAAGTGGTTAATAGCCAAGGAACTATTGCACATTATATAGACGCAAGTATGCAAGGCCCATTATTTTGTAAGGCTGCTGATGCCTAATCTCCCCCCGGAAGCCTTGATGTAATTTGTTCTTACTTGTTCAATTCAAAACATAAAATTAGAATGCAATAGAGAGATTCTCAGAAGAAAATCCAAAACAAAACAAAGCTTGAAATATAGAAATTCAAACAGAAAGCCTGGAAGAAAGAAGCAAAAAAAAGGAGGACACAGAGAATACAGATCCTGCACACAAGCATGGGAAATGGAAATTGTTGCTCAAGCAAAGAAAATGGCAAATCTTAAATAAGTGAGGAAAGGAATATAAAGTCCTCTGGGATATTGTGAAAACATCAAACCTATGAATAAAAGGCATAGAAGGTGAAGAAACCCAGGTCAAAGGCACAGAAAATGTTTTTAATAAAATCATAGAAGAAAATTTCCCAAATCTAGGGAAAGAGATCACTCTTAATGCACAAGAGGCATATAGAACATCAAGTAGAGAGGACCAGAAAAGAAAATCCCCATGCTACAGAATGCTCAAAAATATAAATGTACAGAACATGGAAAATATATTGAAAACTGTATGAAAGAAACTACAAGCCATATATAAAGCCAGGCCCATCAGAATAACAACCAACTTTTCAATGAAGACTATGAAATCAATGATAACAAAATGCACAAGATTGATGCAAGCTCAAACCATACAAATATTCTAGCATAGAATGAGGAAGTGGGTAAGAATTCCCAGCTTTGGCTGAGGAACTTTTAGAAACCAACAAATACTGATAGATGGAGATTTGTTAATCTTTAAAGGTAAGGTACTATATAGGTTAATCCTGCCTCAGTAGATAGATGCACACCCAAAGACATTTGTGGACACAATCTTGATTCAATAGGCCTTAATATATATGACAGTACATGAAATCCTTCCAGAGAGTAGAGATCATTAGAAGTGGGGGGTCCAAATATGATCAAAATATATTGTATGAAATTCACAAAAATTCAATAAATAAAATCAACAAAATGACAGTAATCAATAGATATCATTCCATAATAATTTTGAAATTTAATCATCTCAATTCCCACATAAAAAGACAGAGACTAGCAGATTCAATTAGAAAATAGAATTCATCTTTTGGCTGGTTCAGTGAATCATATTTTACTACCAAAAAGGGTTCAAACATGATAAAAGAGTATTCCAAGGAAGTGGAACTCAGGATAAAAATGTATGGCTATTATAACATCTGACAGAATAAATTTAAAACTAAAAACAGAAGAGATAAAGTTTATCACGTCGTAGTCAACCCTGGAGTAGTTCATCAACAGGACATTACAGTTCTAAACATGTATCTATTTAATGTAGGCACAGACAAACAGAAAAACTCACAAGCACTGATAATGACTTTCAGAGTTGGACTGAGGTAGAACAGGGTAAAGGGCCAACAATTGACAAATGAGATTGCATGAAATTTAAAAGCTCTGTGCTTCAAGGGAAACTGACAGTCTATTGAAGAAGTGTCTCACAGACTAGGAGAAAAATCTTTGCTGACTATTCATCTGACAGAGGATTAGAGTCTAGAAAGTACAAAGAACTCAAAAACAAATATTAAGAAAATAAAATAAACCATTAAAATGAGCTATGAGAGTACTGTAAAATAATTTTTAATTGAATTTTTTTGTATTTCATATAGAACAGCTCAAACAATCTTAACCATGTTTATACCCATCCCCAGTAGCACCACCCCCCACAGGAGCCTATATACTCAGTCATCCCTGTTAAGACCCACTGGGTTGTCGGAGTCCACAGCCTTTCCCCATTCCAAGTCCATCCACTAAGTCTAGTCAGCCTATCTAGAGTCCCTTGTTTTAGGAAGATCAGCTCTTCTTCATCTAGCAGCAATCTAGTTGCCAACATTCCTTCAGATAAGATTGAGGTGTGCTGTTATATACTGGGTTATTGTCTGCCTGAGTTTGCATGGGACTTGCGTATGCTGACAACATTGCCATAGTATCATATGAGCAGGTTCTCAGGAGCTTGTATGAATTACCAAGTAACATAACTGTTTACAATGGACATTGTCTATGAATTGCCCAGGCCTTCGTAACACATCTACAATGCAACCTCTACACCTAAGACTCATGGAATATAGAACAGGGATACTGAAAAGGACACTAATGAATCTTTCAGTTCTCAGTAACGAAGTTTCTCTTGCAGCACAGGGCCAGGAACACAAACGGTCACAAACAGCCAAAGTGTAGAGATCAAGAGTCTGTTGAATGCTGGTTCTTGGACAGGATCTCTTTATCAAACTTCTTCTACCAAGGCTTAGGGGCCATCATGGAAGAGGGGGCAGAAAGATTGTAAAATTCTTTTTAAAAATTGTAAATGTCATTAGTTTGCACCGAGGAACACCTGGGTACAAATGTTTGAATAGCTAGGACTTAACATTGTGACAGAATGCATGAAATCCAGTGGAGGGAGAATATGGGGTCCTGGATGGAGGAGGGGGATCTAAATTTGATTAAGATACATGAAATGCACAAAAAGCAATAATTTTTTAATTGCAAATGTCTAAGAAACACTTTCAAAAGTACTCAACATTCTTAATCATCAGGAAAATGTAGATTAAAACTATTTCAATATTTCCATCTCACTTCAGTATGAATATCCATCATCAGGAATACAAATATCAACATATATTGACAAGGTTGTAGTGAAAAAGGAACTCTTATATACTGTTGGTGGGAGTCTAAATTAGTACAGCCACTGTGGAAATCCTAGCAGTTTCTCAACAAACTAGAAATAGAAGTTTCATGATTCAACTTTACAGCTCCTAGGCATACACTCAATAGATCTTATGTCTTGCTACAGAGTCCCTTGAATATCCATGTTTATTACCTCACAGTAGCTGGGAAATGGAAGCACTTATATACCCATCAACAGATGAATGGAAAAGGAAAATGTGATACATATATACAGAATGGAATATTACTCAGTTATAAAGGAAAATGATATCAAGTAATTTGGGGGCTAGTGGATAGGACTTGGAAAAATTATTCTAAGTAAGGTACTGACACCAAAGAAGACAAGCACTGCACAGACTCTGCCACATACAGATCCTTGTTTCAGGTATTTTATTTTGTGTATTTAGCTTGGAGCAGGTGATGGTCCAGGGATTGGGGGACATGCTGTTGAACTGGATTAGTGAAAGTAGACGTTTGGTTCAGCTATGTCAGGAACCTGGAATCTCCCATGGGCTTTCCCAGACCTACATCGGTGTGCTCCCTGTCCCACGCCTCCTTGTGCTAGCCATTTCTATACCTTTAGGACCAATGTGGACCTACAGATCAGGGAGCTTTCTTAACCTGTGTCCTTTCTCACACCTCCCTGAGCCTTTCTCAGTGCTGCAAGGAAACTTGAACTCTCCTGGGGGCTTAACCAGCCCCACCTTGGCTCAGTCATTTTTCCAAACATACTTGTGCCCACCCTCTCTGTTCTATTAGGACTCTTGTCGGTTCTCAGAACTAGTAGCTTTCCCAGATCTGCCTTGGTAAGTCTTCTTTCCCCAGTGTCCCTGGGCTCAAACATTGCCATTTCAGCTCTACCAGGACACTTGTATAATACTGGGAGTGGCATTATGGAAGTAGGTGTGGAGATTCCTCAAAATACTAGAAATTGATCTTCCATTTGATTCAGCCATTACACTTTTGGGCATATACCCAAAGGACTCTATACCCTACTATAGAGATGTGTGTTCATCCTGTTCATTGTTGCCTTTATAATTTCCAGGAACTGGAACAACCCAGATGTTCATCAACATCATATTTATACTTATAAGGAGTCATTGATCCTTCAGTACATGTATATTCTGTGTAATATTCAAATCAAGATGATTGTTTCTACCTTTTCAGAAATATAAGTGAAAACAGTCAAATTCTTTTATCTAGCAGTTTTGAAGAACAATCATGTGAAATTCCATATAGATTTTAATATTTGCAAGTTAATTGATTTTTATACTGATTATATTAAAAGGTTAGCCACAACTGAGATATATTTAACAACACGTGTCAATGTGTCAATATATGATACATAGAAATCAGATATTCAGTAATCGAATCTTTAATTCCTTTCTAGTATCTTGATTGTTGGAAAAGCTCTCACCTCACTTGCTCTCACTGGCTCACTCTCACTGAGAATTTTTTGCACTCAAGGCAGTCTAAGAAACATAAAAAGCAAACCCTTCAGATCTACCCTCCAAGGAATAACAAAAATCATATTTGCTGAGTCTCAAAACGCCGGATTGAGCCTAGTATATATGAGTGACATGCTTTAAAATCTTCCTTTCAAATTCACACATGGCATCATCTTCTTTAATGTTATTTGTACAATGAAGGAATCATGTAGAATGGACAGACATCAAAAAGATTCCCAAACTATTTTATAGTTGCTTTGCTTCACTATAACAGACTAAACCTTGTGGCTTCTTTTTTCTTAAACAGACACAATGAGACAGAAAGTCAAATTTACATGACATATCATATTAGTCAAAATATTTTTTAATATAATATGTACTGAATATTGGCTTTGTTTCACAAATAATTGAGACATAATGATAAATTTTACTTGCTCTCAATAATCTAAACTTTTGAAAAGACATAATGATAAGCTATAAAGCTAAAATATATAAATCAACATGAAGGACTGCTAGAGTTTAGGAAGAAAAATAAAGTTATATAGGGGCATGTAGGAATGATACAAGTTTCCAATGGCTTCCTCATTAGATGGAGATGCCAGGGACAATTTGCTGAATTATCCAAAGTTGCAGTGTGTCTTGAAGAACTAAGTGCTTGTACTTTTGGGGATTTGATATTTTTCTTTCCTATCATTATTATTATTTCATTGTTTTTAAAGATCTGTTCCTCAGTTCTCATTTGCCTCTTTTTAAGAGCATGATCCCTGTTAAGGGCAATAATGATTCTGTGCTGGATAGCTTTAGCTGTCAACTTGACACACCAAGGTAGAGGAGCCTCAATTGGGGAATTGCCTCCATTGGCCTGGCGTGCATCTGCATTAATATTGAGTGATATGGGAAAGCTCAGCCCATTGTGAGTGGTGCCCCCACTGGACAGGTGGGTCTGTGTTGTATAAGAAAGCAGGTTAACATTGGACCAGGGGAACAAACCAGTAGGCAGTGATCTTCCATGGACTGCTTCAGCTCTTGTCTCCAGGTTCCTGCCCTGAGTTCCTACCTTGAGCTCTCTCAGTGATGAATTGCGATCTGGAAAATGTAAGCTAAATGAACCCTTTCATCCCCAAGTTGGTATTGGTCAGACTATTTTGTCACAGTAATTGAAGGCAAACTGGAACAGAGATAATTTCAAAGACACTTACACACTGGAATGAACAGACCAGCCTCTCAAAGCTTCCTCTGCCTCAACCTATACTGTTTCTTATCAGATCTGGCTTCTGTGTCTACTAATCTGTGTGCCACATAAAAACATCTGTGGATTAGAAGCAACACTGTGAAGTATTTTCTTAAAATTATTCAGAAACTGCTAATATGTGAAGGAAAGCAAAACTACTCTGTCTTGTTTTCTTTCATAATGTTTTAATCAAACCATCTAACAGACAATGAAAGCACAACTGTACTAGAGGATTATAGTGCAAACTCAAGTCTTTTATAGAAAAAGTATCTTCATTTCCAAGTTTTCTGTGTGATAGTTACATTCCTTTGTCCTAGTAGCATACTTATGTTATTCCTGCTTCATTTGTAAATTTTCGGCATTCTTTGCCTCTTGCCCCTGAGGATGAGGAGTTAACATTCTGACTGCACCTGTTGTCTGCATCCCGCCGTGGGAGCGATAAAAATGAATTTTATCTAGATTATCGTGATTATCTAAGTGCTGATGCGCTTCCCAAGTCTTGTAGTGGAACAGCTACCTTTCTTTTCTATCACATCTCATTGCTTTATCTTTCCCCAGCTGTTTCAGAATCGCTGAATTTTACTTAATCTGTGTTACTACGCTTGATCATGACTGTTGATGTGTTTCTTTCTCAGAAACTTCACTTCAGAAGCGCCCTCATTTCTGATACACTTAATTGTTCACAATTCCAGATGCACAGATGTTAGTCTTACAATGTTCCTCATGTCCCAAGGAGGTTCCCATCTCTTAAATTTCATACATTTTCTCACTCAAGTTAGACTAATATTGTCAAATTACTTGAGAAACTTTCTATGGGAGTAAAACTCTTCACAAGAATTACTATGGATGCTAAAGATTATTTTCTTTACTTTCAACTTCATTAGCAGTTTGTTTCAGGCTAGAACACATGTATTTGAAGTTTTTAAAATGTGACTTTAATCGCTTTATCCATTACTTTTAATGTCAATGTTGTTATCAAAGCTATTCTACATCTTCATATTATGTATAAAACTCTTTCAAACTAAATGTTTAGAATCTCTTTTTATCATGATATGAAATTTGATGATTAGATTATGTTCTTTTATTTTGTTTTTTTCTTTCTTTTTTTGATCTTTTTGAGACAGGGTCTCCCTGTAGCCCAAGCTGTCCTGGAACTCACTATGTAACTATGTAGACCAGGCTGGCCTTGAATGCATGGAGGTCTGCCTGCCTCTGCCTCCCTACTGCTGGGATTAAAGGTGTGTGCCACCCCTTTTTGTCAACATTGTTAGAGACCTTTATATCTGCAGGAGTTTCATAGCATTGTTATTTTTATAATTCCTCCTCTGAATTTTCTGTTACCCATTATATTAGATGTTAATTCCTGGTCTGATGTCCAGTTTTATTAGCATTTCTTTTCTAGTTTCTGAAGTATTTATTTTTGTTATATTTCAGTGAGATTATTCTGTATTTCATCAACATAATGTTCAATTTGTTTTCTATGTTATAATATGTTGAGCTTCGAAGAACTTTTTCTGATTAGTTGACAGATCGTGTTTTATAGTAGCATGTCATTTTATAAAGTTTAAAAAGTAAAGTCTAGCATTACACAAGGCAAGTGTATATTTATGATACGAATATCACTGAGAAATCACCATACAAACTATGAACTAACGTTTCCCCTGCTGTTACAAAATATGTGCTCTCCAATACCAGTTGCTGAATTCCTCAGCTATTAGAGAAAACACAATTCTTATGTCTAAGAACCCAGAGTAGCTTAGGATCCTTTAAAATTGTATAAGGTCTTAGTGATAATTATATACTCCATTTTATTTACACTATTTTAATCAGTCCTGTTATTCATGCCCCAAAGTTTATCTCATTTTAACCTATAAAAAGAGTAATAGATGATGGCTGAGGTGCTCAGTTAGTAAAGGTGCTTGGTGCCATGCATGCCAACCTGAGTAAAATCCCAAGGATCTGCATTGTGGAAGTAAGGACTCAACTACAACAAATTATCCTCTGACTTAAACACACACACACACCACTTTCCTCTTCTGGCCTCTGCAGGTACCTGGACTCACTTGCACGTACCAGAGACAGAGAGAGAGAGACAGAGAGACAGAGACAGAGACACAGACACACACACAGACACACACACAGCTAACTAAATAACTAGATATCAGGCTTAGGAACCTGAAGTTGACAGATCACAAGACATAAAGGAAAACTGAATACTAGTTTTGTACTAATTAGTTATCATATTAAACTGACTCTTAATGACATTGCATACACATAGATTAATGCATCTCACAACTTTCACCAGAGAAGTTTCCTTGTGCACCAGATGGTGATTAACACTGAAATCCACAGCTGGTCAAGATGGGGAGAACAAGAGGCTACAGAATACTTACCTCTGAAGAAGACACTTATATCAAACTTCCAAGGCTCAGGGATCATTGACAGATAGGGGGTGGAAAGATTGTAAAAGCCAGTGGTGGTGGATGACCACGGGAAGTAGTGTTTTCCAGACAGTTGGTCAATAAGTCATATGAACTCACAGCAACGGTGATAGCACAAGATCCATGCAAGCTCAAACCAGAAAAACATTATAGCATATATATGAGGAAGTGGATAAGAAATACCAGCCCCACCTAAGGAAATTGTGGGAGGAACAGAGATTCTACTTCAAGCATGGGAATCTTGGGAGGTTTACCCAAGCTCTAATGGACTGACCCTTACTTATGGATATTTGTAGACCGACAGGCAGACAGACAGACAGACACACACATACATATGTACTTTAAATTGAATGGAGCAATAAAGGGAGGTACAGCTAAAAGAGGGCCTATAAATACCATCACATTACCAAATTATATGAAAATTACAAAATTCAATTTAAAAAGATTGTTACTGAGGGGAAAAAATACTATGTTATTCGGCTATACTACTCATAGGCATATACCCAAGGGACTCTATTGCATATTAGAGAGATACCTGCACTTCCTTCTTCACAATAGCTGGGAAATGGAATCAGCCTAGGTGTCCATCAATTGATTAACGGATGCTGAAAATTTGATACATATGCACAATACAATTTATTTAGCTGTAAAGGAAACTAAATTATTAAATTTGCAGTTAAATGGGTAGAACTGGAATATATTTTAATATGTGTACCAAGCCCAGAGGGCAAAGACTGTATGTTCTCTCTCATATATGAGTCTTAGTTTCAACACATTAGGTTTCTTTGTTTAACCTGGAATATCTGTGGAAGCCAGGAAACTAGGAAGGGGACATTGGAGAAAGGGAGTCCTTTGAGAGAGTGAAGATAGTAAAATATAGGGAAAACTGAAGTGGGGAAATAATAGGGGTGGAAAAGTTTAAGCAGGGCGTGGACATCAGACAGAGGGTTGGAGAATGTTAACCACAATGATGGGCATACAAAAACAATCATAGGAATGGAATCTGACTATCTTTTAGCACAATTTAAAATACAAAGAGAGATTGACAGGAGACAGCATCCATGGTTAGATAATGCTGCTTTTATAAGTAGTAGGTTATTAAAAAACTCCTAGTGCCAAGTGTAGGACATCTCCATATGAGTTGTTGGTCAGGGAGACATCAGAGTCCCCCAAACAATGCAGGCTCTTACTGTTCTTCTCAGCTATTCACACGAACTAGAAGATAAGAGCCCATTGCTGAAGACAACACATACCTCAGCTGCCAGATATAAGGAAACAAGTGGGAAAATTGAACTGGAAACTTCCTGCCTTCCTGTTTGTTGGGGGCCTCTGTTATGTGAAGTAGAAGTCTCACAAAGTAGAAGTCTCACAAAGTATCTATCATCCAAAGCTTTTACCACTACCCCAATGGTATAAATCTCTCAATAATTTGGAGCTAGAAGCGGAGCTGGAGCTAGACCAGGAACTGGGTCACTGAGACTTGGAATAAAGAGCTGTAGCACTGAACCTGACTGGACTGAGTCTGTGTCTCCTGCCTGCAATCTAGTCTCCCCGGGGGGCAGCATTCCTCCGTCACCGGCTCACGGATCCCAGCTTCAGCCGCCTTGCACTCTCCCGTGTGATTCAGTGGCCAGTGGATCTCACATCAAGAGGAAAGCGCATGGGGGAAATTAAGGCGGTACACGGCTGGACAACGCTCCAGCAGCAGAGACCCATAGAGACACGGAGAAGCCCACGGGGCGAGACCCGCTTTCTTCCAGGGCGCGCGGCTGAGACCAGGGGACCGATCCCCAATGCCACAACTCTCCAGGTGTGCCTGCGCACACCACGCCAGGGAACCCAGCGCGCGCGCACCATATCTGGCCCCACAACGTGAGAGCCTCTGAACCTCGTGCCAGCTAGGAGCTGGTGCCCACGGAAATGCTGGATCTGTGAGTATCCCTCCTCCTCAGGAGGGCAACAACTCGTGCCAGCTAGGAGCTGGTGCCCACAAAAATTCTCTTCTGATTTCCTCCTTTTCTTTTCCGGTCTGAAGTTCTCGCATGGGACTGCTAGGGCCAGAGAGACAACTGAGGTTTTCTGGCCAGGGCTACCCCCTGGTGTTGGCTGAAGGTCTCTCTGAACCCCTAATGGACCCCGACTGCCTGTACAGGTGTGGACAAAAGACCTCTATCTAGACATTTCTTTAATATCAAAAACCTGGCAACGCATCGGCCAGTTAAAAGTCATAAGGACGGCCGCCAGCCCCTCAAATTTGCGGTAAGGTCTCGTGACTGGGAATCACTGGGATCCCCTGAAATTTTAATTTCAGGCACGTCCCCCTGAGAACCATCACTTCACCTCACTTTTCTATCTGAACACTGCTAGAGAAAAATCCCTAAAGTTCTAAGCTTTAGAGTCAGGCAGATTCCTCTAGCCAGCTCTGTTTTCCTACCCCAGGGCATTCAAGCCACAGCTGAAACCGGTTCAGTGAAAATACAAATTAGCTAACCCCTGCCAGGCACCTGCAGCTCAAAAGCGGCTTCCAGAACAAAAGATTTAAAACTGCAACATTTTTTCTGCAAAGGCGCTTCAGCCCTCTAGTGTCTGACTACTGTAAAAACATCTTCCCTTTACAATGGGAAATTCTGCATCACGCCAGAAGAAGCACCAAATTCGTTCTCTTAAAACCCTACACAAATCTAGAGGACTTAAAATTTCAAAAGAAAAAAGCTTAAAATTTTGGAATGAGGTGTATCAATTTGCACCCTGGATCTTATCCGCAGACATATCTGATCCAGAGGTGTGGAACTTTCTTTCACATTTGGCTTATAAGAAAGAAACCCAAGAAAAGCATAATTTTCCTCTCTCCTTTTTCCCAATTATGGCAGCCATCCAGCAATGCTTAAGAAACCCACCTAAAATTGAAGAAAGTTTACAATTATCAGAGAATAATAAAAGAGAGGTTTTAAGCAATAAAAAAACCCCTGCAGACTGTCCAATAGCAGATTCAACAAAAGCCAGACAAAAACCACCCATCAGCAAAATTAACCCTCACCCCTCTCTTGCTGATTCAACAAGCCCAGATACTAATGCCCAAATTTCAAAAGCTACCAAAGATTCTCAGGTAAATTCCCCTCCTCCCCCTCCACCTCGGCTGCCTCCACCCCCTGTGGAGACACGCCCAGCCTCAGAGCAGCTGTGTAACCTTAGAGACAGTGAAAGCTACCAGCCTCAAAATTTCCAGCCTCAGCTGTCGCAGGAACCCCAGAACTCACCAGCACAAGCTTTTCCTGTTAACTTACATGTAACCAGACAACGCCCCCTAGCCTGGTACCCAATGCCAGCTGCTGAACTTAAAGAACTGCGCCA
>NW_008348089.1:5184087-5185035 GCF_000622305.1 Nannospalax galili | reverse complement strand
TTAGATAGAAAAATAACAGATCCTGCAGCCAAAGCAATGCTTTTAAACAGCCTTGTCTGGGAAGGAATGACCCCTGAGCACAGACAAGCATGCCAGGGACTAAAGAATGAACATTATGACAAGTGGATTGTGGCTACTCATGACATTGGGACTGCCACGTCCCAGGCTTCCTCCCTTGCCCAAGCCCTTGCAGTTGCAACTCAGTCCAACTCAAAATGCTTTAAATGTGGAGAAACTGGACACTGGATAAAAAATTGGCCCCAAAATAACTCAGCTGCCACTTGACTCCCTAAAACCCTTTGTCCCCAGTGTAAAAACGGCTTTCCCTGGAAAAAGAATTGTAGATCTAAAAATGACAGAGATGGCAATCCTTTGCCATCTTTAAAATCCATCAGGGGCAGCCCTCAGCCCCACTAACAAGAGGGAAGCCACAGACCTTATGGATAACCAGTATTACAGAAAATGCCCATCCAAAATTAACCATAAAAATAGACAATAAATCTTTCAAATGCCTGCTTGACAATGGGGCTGATAGAACCATCTTAAAGCAATCTGAGGTTCCTCCAAACTGGGAATTAATACCAGGACCCCAACTAGTAGGAGTAGGGGGGGCCTCCCAAGCATTTATCACTAAAAATTCCTATAAATGGGAGGACCCTGATGGAGAGGTTGGAACAATAAGACCCCTAATTGCAGATATTGCTACAAACCTCCTAGGATGAGATATCTTGGAAGACCTCAATGTAATTCTTACTAGTGGGTATGAAGAGAAATGCCTTAAAGAGGATGATCAGATGAGGTCCCTAAAACAACAGGAACCCAATTCTAAGGGCCACTGTTGATTACCATACTCCCTGCCTCGACTAGATCACCAAAGAACCAGTCTGGGTGGAACAGTGGCCATTACCCAGGGAGAAATTACTCATTTTACAACAACTTGTGAAAGAA
>NW_008348089.1:5176182-5183245 GCF_000622305.1 Nannospalax galili | reverse complement strand
GGACGGAAATAACCCCCGCCGCTGTTAGGCCCCTCAAACCTGTCCTGGATGTCCCCCATCCACTCACACTTAACTCACTTCAAAGTTATCTAGGTAATATTAATTGGCTAAGTCCATGGCTTTCCATCCCCACAAGTCAATTACAGCCACTTTTTGATCTCTTAAAGGGAGACAAAAACCCAGCCTCCAGATGGTACCTAAACCCAGATGCAAAAGGGGCTCTCCAAGTAATTAATATCCACTTCCAAAAGGCATCACTAGCCTGATATGACCCCAAGCTACCTGTCCAACTCAATATTTAATTCCTCCACGACCATGATAGGAGCAATTCATCAGCCACACGGAGTACTAGAATGGCTTCACACGCCAGTAGGTGGCTCTCCTCGCTTCCTTACAGAAGTGGACACCCTTGCCTCCATGGTCCGACAAGGGAGAGATAGGGTTATGCAAATTATAGGAAAGGAACCGGATACTCTTATTATTCCTTTCTCATTATCAGATGTACAATGGCTCTTAAAGCATCACTCCTCTTTTGCAATTAGCTTAATAGGTTTCCCAGGACAAATTGATAATCACTATCCCAAAGATAAATGGATGTCAGTTGTTCCAACATTTCGCTGGCTTCCGCCTAGACTCTTTTGCAATAAACCAATAAAAGAGACTATTACAGCCTTTACAGATGGAGGGAAAAAAGGAGCTGCATTAGTCATATATGACTCTCCTGATGATCCACCTATGATATATTTCCAACCCTATCTGATAAATCTCCACAGTTTAAAGAGCTCTTTTCTATCTATATGGCTCTTGATAAAATCAAAAAGCCCTTCAAACTTTATTCTGATAGCATTTATGCTGTTAGTTTACTTCCATGGCTAGGTCATTCCTTTATTAAACTTGATGGTAACCCCATCTCACCTCTGCTAGTTAAAATTTCCACACTGTTACAAAAGAGAGTGGCTCCATTATTCATCCAGCATATCAGGTCCCACTCCTCTCTCCCAGGACCTCTTACTGAAGGAAATGCCATAGCAGATAAAGTGGCCACCGCTGGAACTTTCCCTGCCAGCATAACAGATGCCCAAGACCTCCACCATGCCACTCATATTAATTTAAAAGGGCTCCATCTCAGATTTCCCAATATCCCTCTCAAGCAGCTTAAGCATATTGTTAGAACCTGTTCTTCTTGTGCATCAATTATACATACTCCTGCTATACAGCAAATGGGAATCAATCCTAGAGGATTAAAATCTAATGCCCTATGGCAGATTGATGTAACTCATGTCCCCCAATTTGGCAGACAGAAATATGTATTTGTAACTATAGACACCTACTCTCACTTTCTCTGGGCCACTGCCCAAACTGGTGAAAGTTCTAAAAAGCTGGTAAATCATATGCTTTCATCCTTTGCCATTATGGGCCTCCCTGCACAATTAAAGACAGACAATGGCCCAGCATTTACTAGCTCCTCATTTAAAAATTTTTTTGAAGCATGGAAAATCATCCATCACACTGGCATCCCATACAACCCACAGGGACAAGTCATTGTGGAAAGGTCACACAAAACCTTAAAGGACCAATTAAAAAGACAGGCTCAAACAACATATTCTCCCAATATTCAATTAACATTAGCCTTGTTCACCCTTAATGTACTTAATGTATATAGAGGGACAGATGCTCCTCCCCTCACCCGACACTGGGCTCAAACACACCCAGTACCACCCATCATGGTTAAATGGAGGGACCCCTTTGATGGACTCTGGAAAGGACCAGATCCGTTCTTAACAACAGGGAGAGGATTTGCTTGTGTTTTCCCACAGGATCAACCAAAGCCTATCTGGATTCCAGCTAGAAATGTCTGACACCTCCCTGCCCATGAAGAAAATGACTTGCATGACCCTGACAGAGACAAAAAAAAAAATAGAAAGAGGCAGAGACGTCATCCAAAGCCACACAGGATCACATGGAGAGAAATCCATGATCTAGTGGAAGCTGCACGCCACAGATGTCCCCCTGGAGCCTCCTTCTCTGTCATTCTCATGGCTGTCTTTACCCTGCTCAGCACCAACACTTCAGACAGCCCCCACTCTCCCTAATACCATGTTCTAGAGATCTTATTTTTCAAGGAAAGAATCAGATCCATGGGACAATCACTGGAACATTAAAGTAATGACAAAATTTCACTCACGTGCATTTTCCAGGTACCCCACAGCTAACTTTCATGTCTCTCAACAGCTTACATCTGCAGTCAAATCTGTGTTAACTTATAATATTATTCTACAAGAAAGACAGAGGACCAAGTAAAATCAACTGTGTCCTAAAACAAGCTTAACCTTCTTCCCTTCACCACCTACCCCAATGTCTAATAGCTTTTTTGTGTGTATCCAGCAATAGATTTTTTGCTGACAGCAGTACCAGCTACCACCCTTCTCTACCCAGGAACAGAAAAAGACTTCACTGGCTTTCATCTAAGTGGATTCAAGCAACTAATTATTTAATTTGCATTTTCAGCAGCAAGCCTCCCCAGTCTTTTCCTATAGAGTGAGGAAAAGCCAAAAACTGTGTTAATTTCTCTTTGTCCACATTTTGTATAATAATAATTGCATCCCAGGAGCTGCTAGCAGAGAAAAATCTTCTTCCCCCTCCTGGCAGAGACTGAACTTACACTGGATGCTAGAGACGTTGCCATGACAACAAGCTGTACCTGATTCCACCTTTGGCTGAAGACAAGCTGAACCAAGCAGTGACATTCGTGACTGATAGCCTGGAGTTTCTCCAACAACAAATGAACTCTCTCACCAGAACTGTGCTTCACAATAAAAGAACATTGGACTTGATAACTGTTAAACATGGGGACTATATGATATTGGGAAGAAAGATACTGTTTCTTTGTAAATGAATCAAATGTTGTTGAAACCAATGTTAACACTCTCAAAACTTAACACTCTCAAAACTTTGTAATCTATTTGGCTTAGCAATCCCTTGTTTTGCATGGCTCCTACCCCTTGATGATACTGTGTATTGTGCTTGCTCACTGTTTTTTAAGATTTCTTTGCTGACAGTTACTGCCATTTTCTAAAATCACTACAGGAAACAGGTCATGGTCAGTTATCAAACTTTGGATTTTCCCGAGATGAAATGAGTTGGCTCTTAGGGCTGGTGATGACACTTCTTCATATTTAAATCAAAGAGGAGGAGATGTTGGAGACCCCTGTTGTGAAGTAGTAGTCTCTCCATGTCCGGACAGCCCATGAGCTCAGTTTCATATGCAGAAGACTCCTTTTTCAGCAGGGTACCTTCCTGGCATTTTCCTGACTCATCCTTTTGAAGTGACCGCCACAAATGCCCTACTGTAAACATGGCCTCTGGCTCTGGAAATACCATGCTTTCCTGTGTGATTTTTCAGGCAGTCTGGCAGTCTGGCAGCATGGCAGGAGCCCACTCCCATATGTAAATAAGGTATCTCACAAAGTGCCTATCAGCTATAGCTTTTACCACTGTCATGGTATAAATATCCTAGTCTTCTCTCAATAATTTGGAGCTAGAAGCGGAACTGGAGCTAGACCAGGAACTGGGTCACTGAGATTTGAAGCTACACTTAATAAAAGCTGTGACACGGACTAAGCAGAGTCCTGCGTCTTACTGGCAATCCAGCCTCTCCGGAGGCAGCACTTCCTCCATCACCGGCTCATGGATCCCAGCTTCAGCCGCCTTGCGCTCTCCCGCATGATTCAGTGGCCAGTGGATCTCGCATCAAGAGGAAAGCGCACGGGGGGAAATTAAGGCAGTACATGGCTGGACAACGCTCCAGCAGCAGAGACCCACAGAGACACGGAGAAGCCCGTGGGGCCAGACCCGCCTTCTTCCAGGGCGAGCAGCTGAGACCAGGGGACCGATCCCTCGCCGCAACTCTCCAGGTGTGCCTGCGCACACCACGCCGGGGAACCCAGCGAGCGCGCACCATACTGTTGAGTATTTTCAAAGTACTGAACAGTATGATATAAACTCCTAGAAATAAAAGGCATTAATACTCTTATCACCCATCTGTAAATTCCACAACCAGCAAAATCCCAACCTTCCAGGCAAAATATGTCCACATGTGAAAATTTGGCAAAACTATCATGTGAGCAACCAACAACCCTCTGAATAGATTTGAGGTCAGTTCCACTGGAGGAAAACCATGTCTGATAGTTTAAGCGTGGTCAACAGTTCATGCTCAGAGAGGTCAGAGGTTCAAGTGGAGAACTACTGCTCTTGTTTAATTTTATTCTAAATATCTAAGTTTATGCCAATAGACAAAAGCTACTAATCTCAGTTTTAATCAGAGAAGCCTTTATTTTCAACAAAGGGCCATGAAAGCAGAGATTTATGGTTGCCTAAGACGTTCAGACTAGGTGACAGTTGAGGACTCAATTGTAAATGAGACACTTAAGCCTCTAAGGTTCAAGGGGGACATTACAGAAGAAGGGGCAGGACAAATATAAGAGCCAGAAGAAAGGGAGAAGGGGTATGAAATGACATCCTCTAGCATGATACAACCATTGCAATCTTGAGATCACAGCAGCTATGGTTACTTGCACTGGCCCAGCACAAGGACTGGTCCTGTAACCATTCAGTCTTGAAGGAGATAAAGGTTAATGTGGTCCTACCACTTACTGCTGAATTGTTGGCTAATTATATATTCTGGAGAAAGGATAGTCACTGTCTTTGTTTGTGCATCCAAACCTATAGTCACACAGATTGCCCTGGTTATACTCAGTGGATCATAAACCAAAACAAGTAAGAATGTGAGAAAGAGATCTGTGTGAAGAGAAGTGATATACAGGATGAGTGGGAGTTAAGAGAGGATGGTGGTGGGATGAACGTTAATGAAAATTATATTCATATGTGAAAGTGTCAAAGAACAAATGTAGTAAATGAAAAATTTCAGATTTCTTAATTGGAAAAAAATAACTAACTAGACAAGTGATTTTTTAAAGATAGCAGTTTCGATCTTGCATTTCTACAGACGTCCGTGTGTTAAAGGCTTGGTCCCCATAGTGGAGCCAGTTGGAAGGAGGAGAAGAGGAGGCCCCAGGTCAGAGAACCATTAAGGAAGGGGAAGGCCATAAACAGCAACCTCATGCTTTTGCTTCCTGGCATTGCAGTGTGAAGCCTTGGTTCACCACATGCTTCTTCCATGATATTTTGGCTCCCAAATCGATTCAGGCATGCCAATTCAACACCAGGAGTCATATGAATTGGTAGAATCAATATTGAAAAATTGGGTATATTACCCAAATCATGGTACAAATTCAATGCAATCATCATCAAAATTATAATTACACTGTTAAGAAAAAAAATAGTATTGAAATTCATATGGAAGTACAAAAAACTCCAAATGGCCAATAAAATCCTGAGCAGAAAAAGCAAATGCTAGAGCCATCACCATAGCTGATCTCAAATTGCACCACAGAGCCACAGTGACAAATGCATGTTGCTGGAAGGAAAGAGGACACAGATATAAGGACATAGAAAAGTGGGTATAGAAATCAATTCACAAGCCACAACACCTGATATTTTAGAAGGATGTGTAAAACCCCTTTTGGCAAACAGTCTAATCATCAAATAGTGCTCTCAAAACTGGATGTCCACTGGCAAAGGAATGAAAAGAGCTCCCTTTCTGTTACTCTGAAAAAAAAATCAATTAAAAATGGATCCATGACCTGTATGTAAGTCCCAGAATTGTAAAACTACTAGCAGAAAACCTAGGCAAATACTTCAAGATATAGCCATAGGCAAAGTATTTCTGAAAAATACTCTCATAGCACAGGAAATAATTCCAGGAATAGACAAATGATATTACATGAAATTAGGAAAACATCAAAGAAAACATTTAAGAAAACATCAAAGAAAACAATTGCCAGGGTTACAAGATGCCTAAAAAAGGGGGAAATGTTTGCCCACTATTCATCAGGTAGGGAGTTAATATTATGTAAAAAGAACTATGTAAAAAGAACTGCAAAAATTAAACATCACAAATCTCCAATCTAGTCAATAAAGGGGCCAATGAAGTGAATTTACAGTATTCTAAAGAATAAATATGAATGACCAATAAATATTTAAATAAGTGTTCCACCTTAATAGTCATCAGGAAAATAGAAATTTAAAGTGCTTTATGATTTGTTTACCTAGTCAGAATGGTTATCAATCCAGAAAAAAAATGACATCAAATAATGGTGACTGTGTATAGAAAGAGGGACTGTGGAAGGCTGCTTGGTATATAGACACTGGTTTAGTCATGAAGGAAAGAGTTGAAATTTCACTAAAAATTAAAAACAAACCTACCCTATAATCCATCTATGTCACTCATGGGTACACACCAAAGGACTCTATTTCAGTGTACCAGACAGATACATTCATGTTCCTGTTAATTGCTGAACTCCTCATAATAGCTAAGAAGTGGCTCCATCCTGGATGTCCATCAACAGACGATCAGAGCAGATAAACACAATGTGATACAAACACAGAATGGAACTCTATTCAAAGATAAAATCATGACATTGGCTGAAAATGGATGCGATTGGAGACCATTATGCTGAGCGAAATAAACCAGAATGAGACAGACTTCAATTATTCTCTCATATGTGGACATGGTGTGTGCATGTATGTGTTTATGTATGTATGTGTATAGTTTATAATGATGAAAGGGGGCCATGAACAGAGAAGATGAGATCATTAGGAAGTAAGAAGGAGGGAATCGAAGAGAGTAATGGTATACCTGTGATGTGAGAATGGAAAGAGACCTATTTGTGGGGGGTGTTAGGAGCCATCAAGGGAGGATAGCGCAGATGGAAGAGGGAAGGGGGAGAATGAAGATGAACAAGAATGAAGTAAAATGATATACAGGTCTGAAAATCCTATAATAAAGCCCATTACTTCATTTGATAACATACAGGTAATTTTAAAAAGAACACAAATCATACCCAAATTATTCGTTCCTCTGTACAATTTTTCTCAGGTGATTGTTTTAGTAAAGAAAGCTTTCTAACACACAAACTGATCATTCTTTTTTTCTTTTTTTTCT
>NW_008348089.1:5150997-5176032 GCF_000622305.1 Nannospalax galili | reverse complement strand
TCTTCTTTTTTTCTTTTATAGCTCCAGCTGCCATGAAACTCATTATATAGGCCAGGCTGCCCTCTATCTATTAGTAAAGAAAGCTTTCTAACACACAAACTGATCATTCTTTTTTTCTTTTTCAGATCATTCTTCTTTTTTTCTTTTATAGCTCCAGCTGCCATGAAACTCATTATATAGGTCAGGCTGCCCTTTATCTCACAGAGATCTGCCTGCCTCTGCCCCCTGAGTGCTGGAATTAAAGACCACACCAAACTCCAATCTTTATTATTTTCATGCCAACTAGTACATGGATTCCAACTGCCCTATGTGTGTGTGGTCACCTAGTGTTCTCAGAAGTTTGCTTTAGCTGTTTTATGCATAATCCTCACTTTGTTACATCCTCTGGAAACATTTACAAAAGATTGCTGATACTCCTTGAACTGTGTTAACCATATATAATTCATTAATATAAATATATCAGTAAAGATATATGCATTAAGTAGTAATTGTTTCCTTCTTTCTTGAATTATCAAGTTCATCATTTGACAACAAAACAATATCACTTTGTGTGACACGAAGTGACATATAAGTATGGTATCATAGACAACATATTCTATTACAAACATCACAAATGCAAGAACACATTTGACTTATAGCTTCCAGATGCCATCAATACACAAAGGAAAATAATTTGGGAAAGCAAATAATCTCAGTAGAGTAACTGGGTTAGAACTCTAGCAACTAGCAACAAAACTGCTTTGCAAATTTTGTTCTCTGTCTATAAAGACATATACTTATGAAAATACGTTATTCTTTTAAGTCATAAAGAAATATATATGAATATAGTTTTCAATTATACAGCAAACATACACAAAGAAATACTAAAATTTGCATTTCTAAAGACAGAATATGGAAGCAAAACTGATCAATACAAGCAATAACTTACATTATCTCACAACAAAAATCACAGTCACTAGCAGAGCACGATGAATTTTCATGAAAACATGGTACTTATACTGGATAGTGCTTTGATGTTAGAGTCTTATATCTGGTGTTCATAATTTTAGTTTGTTAAAATGATTAAAATGTCTTTTCAAATACATTTTTGAATTTTGTACATAATTACATATCAAGGTAATTATGACTTTAAAATCACACTATTTTATCTTTGTTATCTTTCAGAAATATTTGAATTATCAAGACCTATTATAGATGCTATTTCAGGCTCATTATAACCATTGTAACCCTAAACTAGTGGCAAAAATATAGCCTAAAGTTGGGTTTTCAGATATCCTTTAGAAGACCAAAATGGAAAATTAACATGTAACTTCATTATTATTATTTAGAAATACATTTCCTATTCTAGACTTTCTCTCTTAAACATACCCAATGACTCATTTGATTCACTTGTTAAGGTACCAGTAGAAAGCTGAGCACAGTAGTCAGGCCTTTAAACCAGCACGTAAGAGGCAGAGACATGTGGATCTCTGATTCAGGCCAGCCTGGTCTACATAGTGAGTTCCAGGCCAGCTGGGTCTGCCAGGAGCCAAGAGTTGCTTAAGTCAGATTACACTGAAAACACCTCAAGTTGCACCAATTAGATAAGCAACCGTCTCTCAGAAACCAGGTGGCCTCACTGCCGTTGAGCAACACTCCCCCCTTTTACAGATATCTTCATTCTTGAAATTTCCCCACCCCTAGCTTCGCTTCCTCCTTTTACTTGTTATATAGCAAACGAAAAATAAAAATTTCAGAGCTTGATCAGACCACCTGTCTTGCTCTCATTTCTCATGTCTCTTGTCCTTCCATTCGTTGGTTCTCTCCTCAAGTCCACGTTGAAGACCCCGCTGGCCGGGGGCATGGGTCTACCGGGAGACCCTGTCTCAGTAAAGCAAAAACAAAAGCTACACAAAAAAGGTACTATTGGAGAAAAATGAAAAATAAGTGTGTCTACATGTCTATGATTTTATGATTACAGATGTTCATGAGGTTAGGGAAGATTTGGAGGTGAAAGATAATGATGTCTTCCACTAAAATATTTTACACAGGTAAATGAAATAGGAATTCAGTGTAAGGTAGAACACAAAGGCTCAGAAGGGAAAACAAGCAAAGAAAGCAGTCTGAGAGTTAAGGCAAGACCATTTAATTAAATTATGGAAGACAGTTTAGAGACACTGGGAAAGAAGCAGACATATTATGGAGTGTCTAGTCCATAATCAGTCTCCTAAAAAGTACATGAATTTGTGGCAAGGAAAGACACTTTAAATGGAAATGTGAAAATAATTTTTCTGGTCTTAAAAAGTGCTTACATAGTTTCCTAGCATCACTTTTAATGAACTAAAGATATTTAGCCTTAATCTCCTTGGTATGAAATTACAAGATAAATTCATTGTTACTAAAACAGAAAAGTCCTAGAAATTATTTAACTGTTATGTCTCAATTGTTGGTATTTTCCCCTTTATATGTATTTTGTCTCGTAGATACCTTGTATTTTGTCTTTGTTATCCATTTCCACCTTTTATTTTACTAGAGTTATTATTTAAAATATGCTTCTTATTGTACAGATAGTTGACTATAGATAATGGTTTTACTATGAAGAAATGATAGATGTTGTGGAGATAGCTGTTTAACAGGATTTAAACATGCCATGTATGCATTTATTAAAACATCATATGGTAGGTACTTAACATGCAACTTTTATGCTTTTATGCATTTAAGTTTTTAAGAAAACGTTCATTTTAGTCATTACATAAATGAAAAAATTCATATTTAAGTGGTGTACAACTGTCATTTCAGCATTGGTAGACT
The DNA here is from genome assembly GCF_000622305.1 of Nannospalax galili. Classification (NCBI taxonomy): domain Eukaryota; kingdom Metazoa; phylum Chordata; class Mammalia; order Rodentia; family Spalacidae; genus Nannospalax; species Nannospalax galili. The sequence goes on along the minus strand of NW_008348089.1, from coordinate 5,173,242 downwards.
GAGAAAGGTAGATCATGAACTTGAGGCTAGCCTGGACAACTTAGCAAGATTCTCTCTCTAAACAAAGCAAACCAAAACAAAAATCTTTAGTTCAATATTAAATAAATTAAAAAACATGGAAAATACAAAAATACTGTTGTATTCATAAGAAGTTGATGACTCTCAGGCCAGTGTGACGGTATGTTCCTTTAATCCTATTGCTCAGGAGGCAGAGGTGGGCAGATCTCTGTGAGGATAAGGCCAGCCTGGTCTACATATTGAATTTCAGGCCAGGTAGTGCTACAGGGAGATTCTGTCTCAAAAAAGAAAAGCTAATGCATCTCCCATAATTCTCTCCCTATAGCTTTAAATGTCTGTTTTTGACAAACATATGTTGTTTTTGATGTTTTACATGCTGAGTATTACTGGATGCTGAACAAGTTTTTTGAAACTTAGAGTTATAAATTGGTTGTAATTTGCAGAGAAATAAACTTTTAAAATATGTCTTCTGTGTGTAGCTGCTCATTGATCCACTATCTTGCCTTATGGCCATGCCTACATTTGATAGTCATCATTACAGAAACAACAATGCTAGTCTATTTTAACCAGTAGTATCAACAGATGTCAGCAGTACACATGGGCTTTCAAGCACATGGGCTTTCAAGCATACCTTTCAGACTGACTGACTGCTTTTGACTAGGGAATATTTTTATGATGATATTTCCATTCTTTTCCCCAGCTGTTCTAAACCTTCAAAGAACTCCCATTTCTGGTCTATAATTTTAGTGTTTCACTACCATCTCCTTTATGTCCTTTCCTTTTATCTAATACTCAGAATAACTTAACGAAACCTTTAAGAGAAGTATCAAAACATAGATAAAATCTCTGAAATGGTGTCCTCCAAGAATGGTGGATTGGAGGGGAAAAAAAGCCATTTGAGCAAAATCCAACAGTTTTCAAGATGGTTTGACTTCCAGAGTTTCTGGTTTGGGCCAAATATATTCCTAAACCCTAATTTTAATCTTAGCCATTCTGAAGCATGCTGTCACCTATTCTGACAAGTTTTGCCGACACACTAAATGGCTAAATATTTTGTGCAAATACAATATGCCATATTTTTGGACTCTCTAAAGATTATTTTGTTGATTCCAGCTTTTGTTTCTCTTTGTGGTGCTGATCAAAACCAGATCTTTGCTTATGCTTAAAACATGTTTTGAATTTTATATAACTTCTATCATTGGAATCCTCCAAATGTATTTTCAGAGGACCTAGTCACTGTCACTCAGCATGACATACTCATTTCTGTGTGTTCCAGTGTTCGTGTATTATTTGATTATTATTTCATCAGAAATAAGGAGAATGCTACAGATTCTTGGCTAGTTCCACATTTGAGCTACTCCAAATGAAGTCATCATGAATATACATTAAAAAAATATACATTTAGGGCCAGAGAGATGGCTCAGTGGTTAAGAACACTGCTATTGCAGAAGACCCGGGTTCGAATCCCAGCATCCACATGGCACCTAACAACTGTCTGTACCTCCAGTTTCAGGGGATCTGACAGTCTCTTCTGTTTTACGTGGGGATTGCATGACACAGGTGCACTTACTTACATGCAGGCAATACACACGTACACATAAAATAAAATAAAATAATTTTTTAAAAATATGCATTTGAAAAATATTAAACTGTTCTAAAGACATGGCTTAGCAGTTAAGAGCACTGACTGCTATTGCTGAGGACTGGAGTTTAGAACCCAGCATCCTCATGGAGGCTAACAGCTGCCACAATCTCCAGTTCCAGGGGATCTGATGCCCTCTTCTGGCCTCTGCAGGCATTGCACAACATGAGTGCACTTAACAACATTCAGACAAAACACTCATATAAAAAGCAAAATAAATAAAATTTAAAAAACATTGAATAAGCATGTGATTTCATGTTGTCAGAGAAAATTCAAAGACATGAAATAGCCGAATAATACAATAGGTATGAGTTTAATTTTGAAAGAAACTGTCACTCATTTTTTTCTAGTTTAACTTTCCCTAAATAGTATGTAAAATTTTCAAATGTTCCACATTCTCATCAAAGCTTGACATACTCTTTAGATTTTGTTCCTTTTAATACATTTTGAATGATGTATCATTTTGACTCGAACTTACTTTTCACTAACGACTAACACTGCAAAGTAGTGTTTCATGGAGATCTTAAAGAAGTATTGAAATCATTTGCCAATTTTTAAAGTTTATGATCTTTGTTTTCTTAATATACTTTGTCATTTCGTATACATCATAATTCCACCATGTATAATGTGATTTCTAAATCTCTTCTCCAAGTTTATGGATTGCATTTTCATTACTTTAACAGAGACAGACCTTCAGGGAACAGAGGGCTTTCGCTTCAGTTAACACAAAGTTGGAAATTTCTTTCTTGGATGGTGCTCTTGTTATCATATCTAAGGGTATCTCACCTCTAAGAAGATTATAGGTATTTCTCCTAGACACTTTAGAGCTTTAGGCTCTATGTGTAGACTGACAATACATTCTGAATTATGTTTTGGACTTGTTGCAAATTATAATGAACTAGATGAGAGAACAGTAATTCAAGTGTTCCAGTATCTTTTACAAAATATCTATATTTCCAATATTTACTTGTTTGGCTAGTTATATTTGTACAAATTTGCACCATTATCCTAGTTTCTTGAGGCAATTAAGATTTATGCTAAGTGCTGAAATTGGATAATTTTGGTGACTCAAGTAATTTCTCTCTTTCAAAATTATTTTGGCTATTTGAGGCCCTTTCTATTTCCAAGGAATTTATAATTATATTGTTGATTACTATGAAAAACATTTGATGCCAATTAACCAAAAGAGATAATATTTCTATGAAAATTTTGTTTGGTTGTGTTACTGTTATATTCGTAATTTGAAGATGATATCCTTTTTTTCCATTTGAGGATACAAATTAAGATGGATGAATTATGAAAGAAAACTCTGTATGGATGACTAACTGCTCCTCCAACACAGTTTAGTTTTATACCAAGGACTAGATTCAAGACCAAGGGGGTTGGGTATAGGTGAGATACAAAGGCAAGGTCCACTATACTCCAAAGGAGTTACTGGAGTTTTCTACCTTCTTCAGACAGAAATGGGGTAAATTTCCATGAGAACTGATATCATACAACATTTAGAAGAACAGAAAGTTGAATCACGCAAAATGATGTTGGCTTGTGCCCACTAAAGAATTATCTTGCATTTAATGTTTCAGTTTTTGCAGTTTGAAGAGATTCTAACAATGTGTTTGTCATCTGTGGCATACAGCAATAGACAGGTACAGCAAGCTGAAAATGCAGCCTTTCCTTGGTTTATGTAGAAGGGATTGAAAGGCTGAGGTATATTGAAATCTTAGAATAGAACTGTCATTTAAGATCCATTTGTCTGTACTTAGAAGGTCCAGAAGATGTATTAGTCTGATGAGAAATAAAAGTATGAGTGGGGCACTCTTATTCTTCAAGAGCTATGTGATCCATGTTCTCTGTAAGCGATGCTTCACAATGAGAATTACAGCTGCTAAATTGAGAAACCCAAATGCAATGAAAATAGCTAGATTTTGAGATTATATGTGCCAAATGGTGGCACAACTGCCAAAGGCATAGTGGGTACAATCACCATGAAGTACAACAGAGACAAAGCAACAGTCAGAACATTAATTCTGCACATCTATTGATGACTTATTTGGCAAAGATGTTGCTAGAAGTGAGATAGATAGGAATTCTACTAAATTCATACTTAATCTGTATAAGCAGAAACATTTTAGGTCTAGTTAACAAAAGTTAGTCCTGAATCATACAGACAGAGTATATCCCTCAATCAGTTTCTAAATGAGCCAGTTTATATGTCAAGGTACTTGGCATATAGGAACATGCAGTAGTTGCACTTAAGAAAGCTCCAAGATGAAGTGCAGAAAATGAACACTGTTAATCTTGATCCTATCCAAAATGGGTTCTGGGTTCATGGACTTTTCTTCAAGGAAACTGTTTACTAGAGGAAATGTTCAGATCTTTAGAGAATGGACACAGATTCAGGTGAATCTGTGGGGACTTAGGGAAGTTAGGCCATCACTGATGTTTCAGCTAGCATTTATCTCAAAATGAGTCAAAATTCATCTTGTGGTTATTTCCTCAGTGCTGGAATTCCAAATTAGATCACACATTATCAGCTACTGTCAGAATCGCCACATTGGCTCTGTAATCTGTTGACTGAGGGCTCTGATAGTGGTAAGTGTTAAGGGAAGCTGCAGGAGATGGCATTACCTTCCTGTGGAAATTGCAAGATTATTGTCACTATTAATGATCTGAAAGAGGCAGAGATAGATCCTGACGTCACATCCATTTCCAACTGTGTGCTAAGATGGGTCTTAGAGGATGACAGCAAGTGTGCCACAAGCAGAAGGGATTATTGCTTCTGTACCAGCTGTGCTTTCAGTGCTTAGGCAAATAGACATATCGTTTTAAGTCTGATGGCCAGCTACTGATCTGATAATGATCTGCTTTCTAATTGATTCCTGTTTTATCAACCTTGCCCGAATAGTTGCAAAAAAACACTTTTCATTCATCTATCAAAGAAGCAATACTTGCCATTCTTGTGATTAAATGCAGTTTACAGGTATTTTGATCAATTTTACCATTTATTAGATATCATCTGTCCACTTCACAGATGGGTAGTGCCCATTAAACCTCATGAGCAATGAATAACGAATTCTCTATAGACTTATTGGGAAAATACTTTGTTTCAGAGGATAAAAATCATCTCATAAACATTTGGATGGTGTGATGGTTTGAATGAAAATGTCCCCACAGGCTCCAAGTATTTGAATATTTTGTCCCCAGATGATGGAGCTATTTTAGGAGGTTTTAGAAGGTGTGGCTGTCCTAGAGGACACATGTCACTGGGGGTGGGCTAGAGAGTTCTTAAGCCTTGCCAGATCTCCAGTCTCTCTCTTGCTTCCTGTGCCTGTGTGATGATGTGAGAGCTTAGCTCCTGCTGTTCCTGCTCCAGCCACCTCCAGCCAGGACGGACTGTAATTTCCCTGAAACTGTAAGCTCAAATAAACTCTTCCTTCTACATATTGCTTGGGTCAGTGTTTCTATCACAACAACAGAACAGTGACTAATACAGATGGTGCCAGTACGAGTTACATGGATCAGAACATCTAATAATCCTTGAAGACTTAGTAGTATAGTGAAGCTGCTTTCAATCACTGGCTAGATCTTACAGATGAACTTAGTTCATGCCTCCGGATGTTAGAGTTGTCTTTCTAATCTCTTCATATCAACAACCTCATTCTGAGAAATAGGTTTTGATGTACTACTAATCTTTATTAGAAATTCGGTACTAAACAATAAGCCATGCAATCTGAGTTATCCATATTGATCATTGATTGGTCTGGCCCATGAGGTAATGAATTTGAGTTTGTACAGCACCTTTCCCACATTAGGTAGAAGTAATCTGTATATAATTAGATGCAAGTTGCCACCTGAAAACAGCAAGAAAAATTGTAGGAGTATGTGGGTGAAAAGATGGTAGCCCACACTCCTACCACACTGCCTGCTCTCTCCCAGGCACACCTATGGCTTCATAAGGAAAGCCTAACATTCAATGAGAAAGGAAGAAACTACTAGGACCTGGCTTGCAGATATCACCCCAAAATGTATGGATGAATCATTGCATCATTTTTAAAGACAATACTGATGAGATGGTCCCCCAGTGGGCAGAAATTAAAGAAGCACTACAGTTATCCAGCCTACTTCAAATAAGAAATACAAGATTATATACTGATTAATGGGCTGTGGTCAGTTGCTTAGCTGGATGATCAGGGAATTGTAATGTACATGATTAAAAAGTGGATGACAAGGAACTTTGGGCAAGAAGACACACATTTGGACAAGTGGAAACAAAATTCAAAGATATGTATGTCCCATGTGACTGTTGACCAGACAAGGAGAAGGTTGATTGTTGTTACTGTCACTGTCTGTTCCCAGACTCTCTTGTCATTGTACAATGTGTTGATGAGCTAAGTGGCTCTGGTGTTGGGGTGGAAGTTTTATGTGAGCTCAGTTTCATGAACCTTCAGTAACCAGGTTTCCCTTTCCACAAATGTGTGACCAATATGAACACAAGAGAGGGCAACACTGATCCAGATAAGGTTCTGCTCTTGTGGTGATTTGAATAAAAAATAGCCTCCATCGGCTCATGTATTTAATATATTTCAAACCATTTGGTGGTGCTGTTTGGGAAGATTGTAGAACATTTAGGAAGTAGAACTTTGCTGGGAAAAATGTTATTGGAAGCTGATTTTTGTTATGGATTGCATGGATCTCTCTCTCTCTCTCTCTCTCTCTCTCTCTCTCCCCCTCCCTCCTTCCCTCCCTCCCCAGCTCCTGCCACCAAAATAAATGGTTTTCCCCTGTAAGTTGCTTTATGTATTGATATTTTATCACAGCAACAGAAAAGTAACCAATATGGATCCCCTTCCCTGGCTTAGGAGTCAACTGTCATGTCTGCTTAATTATTTTGGAAAGTCACAGAAGGTCAAAGTTTGTTTTTTAAGAGACTGTGTACTTACATTGGACATGGACTTGTCTTCCCTGAATACAAAGTTTCTGCCCAACCTATGTACTTACAGAATTCTTTATTCATCATCAAGGTACTCATATGATATTAATTACATTGGAGAAACTCACTTCAAAGTAAAAGGTATGCATCAAGGGCCATGCTCAGGAAGTTCAGTCACGTCACTATGGCCCTACCATCCTAAAGGAATTATCTTGAGGGGATATTTGAATGTCTATTTAAAGACTTTCACAAATCAAACCAGATGCATTTACTTACAGCGCTTAGCCAAAGTTTCTTCAGAAAGTTCTATATGCTCTTAAACAGTGTTAGATATAGAGTATTATTTTCTCTTAGACACAAGACTCTTCACTACAGGAATTAATGGGTGAGATAGAAGTGTAATAGCTCATTGTTGCCCCAGTGACTAGCAAGTCAAATTTTTGTTTTCTTTTTATGCATTGGTGGCCTGTAGGTCTTGGTTCTGTGGGGATGAAACGGTTATACTGGGATATACAACACTGACTTCATTGAGCTAGAAGTTAGCATTACCACTGGTCACTGTAGGCTCCTCCTCTTGCTTCTGAATTAATAACCATAATAGAGGGTTATTATGTTGCATGAACTGATTGGTCTTGACTATCAATAAAATGTTCTAATACACAGTGAAGGCTATACAGTTACAGTTACAGGTTACAAGGAATCCCCAGAAAGTGAAGGTTGCGGGAGTGTTTGGAATACAAAACAAAACAAAACAAAAAACCTTCAAGATACCTCTGAGTATTACTATGTCTTATGATTAAGATCAATAGGAAAGGACATCACCTTAATTCTGACAGGGCTGCTATTGAAAATTCCCTTTTCAGTAGGAGATTTTTGGTTGCTCTATCAGGTACAGAAGTGTGGAGAGCTCTTATGGTTTCTGAGAGCAAAGAGCAGAGACTGTGTGTGGATAGTGGAAGAAACCAGTTGTGTGTATAACTTTCACAAGTATAGCCATGGAACCAATGAAAGAAATTAAGACTATTTTCATGAAGTTTTTAAATTTTATTTTGTTACAAAGAATTTCATATTTACATCATCATCACAAGCATATCTGTCCACATGTTATATATCCTATTTGCTATAGATCATAATGTATCTCTTGAATATACACAAGAAGTCTATGGCTAACAAACAAAATTTAAGAATTCCCATTTACATTGCATATGCTTTCCTAGCTCAATGAAGATATGAGCCAGCTCAAAATCCATGGACTCTTCTAGGCTACTTTGTGCGTCTTAAACACAGGGAAGAATAAATCTGTAATACAGGAAGCTCATTTGAGTAGAGTTTATTCCATAACGCTATGATATTTCTTTATCAACAATAATTGATATTTAGTAATTATTTCAAAATTAATTTTAATTTTGTTTCATTATGGGAATGCTGTTTTCAAGAATATCGGTTCACTGGCCGCCCTGTGGAGGTAAGCCATTAGTGCACATGATAGAAATGTAGAAAAGGACATTTTTAGTTACTAATTTAGCTTTTACTTCTCTTTCCTTTCTTATTTATGTAGTTACAATGAAAAAAGAAAAGGCATGATTTTGCTTCAAAAGCCAAAACTCCTGAGTTTCAAATGCTTACATTCTAAATTATTGTAAATTAAAATTTACATCGTACTTAGAAATCTATGCAACTGTCAGAATTAGGCTTCATTCTGACTCCTGCTAATATATTTGTTTTTAAAATATTTTATTTATTATTTCTATTTTATGTGTATAAGTGTACAACGCCCATAGAGGTCAGAAGAGGGCATCAGATCCCCTGGAACTGGAGTTACAGACGTTGTTAACCACCATGTGTGTGCTAGGAATCGAACCCTGGTCCTCTGCAAGAGCAGTCAGTTCTCTTAATCGCTGAGCCATCTTTCCAGCCTCTGCTGGCTTGTTTGTACTCCCACCTCTGAGACCAGAGTTTACAGTAGTAGTTTAAAGAGAAAAGAAGCATGAGCTTAGATGCGGGATCCTTCCCCTGGATCAATCCTCATGTGAGGATGAGAACTCTAGCTTCATTTTGTAATTTAAAGAGCAGATAGGAACTGGAGCTCTTTGTTTAATTGTGGTTCAAATGTGCTACAAATTACAATTTTCCTTTTATCAACCTAGTGTGACAACACTGTGGAATATCTACATGAACACTTTTACACAGTCAGCTTTTTAAAAAAGATTCTGCATTTCAAGCCGGGTGTGGTGGCGCACGCCTTTAATCCCAGCACTCCGGAGGCAGAGGCAGGCGTGTCTCTGTGAGTTCAAGGCCAGCCTGGTCTACATAGTGAGTTCCAGGACAGCTGGGGTTTCAGGGAGACCCTGTCTCAGAAAGACCACAAAAAAAAAAAAAAAAAAAAAAAATTCTGCATTTTGACCGACAAGCGAGGATCCCAGTTCACACCCCTCATGGGTTAGGAAGTACTTCTGAGCAAAACAAGCAACACAAATACAGGGTGCTACAACCTGCCCCATGTTCTGTGGTATGGTGAAGCAATGGATTTTTATGGGGCCACCGGAAATGAAAGAGAATTTCATGGTAGAAACAACCTTACTGGACACATCTCCCTCAAAGCACAAACCTTGAGACTTTAGCATCTTTTAATTCAAGAGAACCAGCCTCCTCTGTTGATGATCTACTTGCTATATTTAAATTTTTAGCATTTGGTGGAACAAAGGCTCCAAATTAAACTTATGTTTAATCATAAAGTTACCAAATTTCACATGTCAGGAAATTATGGGTTTAGAATTTTGGTACTTAAATTTCAAAAGTCATTGATTTTATGGAGTGTCAAATAATGCATCAGGTTATACACAAGAGTTATCTTAGTTTTGTCAAAAGCAATGCACATTCTAAACGTGATCACTTATGCAAGTGTCCTTAATGACAGGCAGATCCAGTTCACTCTGATTTTCTTATAATTGTTTAATACCATAAGCTGTTGATCAACTTTGGTTAATTGTTCTTATACCTTCAGGGTCAGATTCAGCTTTTAAGGTTCCTGTCTAAATCATAATCAACTTCATGTTAACATCCCTTGTCTTCTAAAGCCATTTCCCATTAGCAAGACCTGTGTGATTTCCCAACACAGTCAGCAGCAATTTTATTCCTATGAAGGAAAGAACAACACTATGGTAGAGATATCCCTGTAAATAAATAATGTTAAAGACTTTATCTTAACTTGAGCTCTCATTAGCCTTCAGAAAATATAATTGCTCCCACAGGTTTTGATAGATTTAAAATTTTGAAGAGGGAATTGAACAGAAGGAAAGATGTAAAAATTATCGTTTCTGTCCCTGAGGCAAACCCTGGAAGACTGCTCAGAAGCAGAACGGGAACTTCTTCCAGTTTTGCCGAGGCCTGCCCAGCAAAAACCAACAGGAACACCTCACTCCCACTTGACCTTTATAGTATAGTTCTGAAAACCAAACACAGCCTATACCTTTGCCAAAAGGAATAAATAAGCTTTACAGTTTTGACCTGTGCTAACAGGCACAATCGGATATACCAGAATGAAAGAAAAATTGCATTTACTTTAAAACTTTTTTCTAGTGCTTATAAACTTGAAAGGCAGGCCCAGGTAGTGAGAAATGGGGTATCACATAGTGGACAGAGAACCTTCTGTATATTGGAGACTAATCACACTGGGAAAGTCAGGAAAACTGTATATGAGAAAAAGAGAAGAGACCATTATGGACAGCACCATTTCTATACATTCATACATCAGCCTCAATTGTGTGCATATGTGTGTACACAATTATTTTAGGTAATATATGCAAAAAATCATTTCATTTGGGCTAATAAAATAGAGATAGATGTTAAAAATTGTCAGATATGAAAGCAATCCTTTGGCATTTTTCTGACCCTGTGAAAGGGAAAAAGAAAAGTATGAAGTAGTTTTGCCAAGTGGAGCAGATGTTCCTGTTGTATGTCTCTTACTCCCTAGGCATATTTGAGAATTCTAAATATAAACGTTCAAACAGACAGGGTGCAAACACACAGGAAATTGGAGGAGTGTGAGGATTCGTTTAGGCAATTCGATCTGATTCACAGCTTTACCCATGAATCAAAAATCAGACAAAATACAAAAAAGTTGGTCTGGCCATATTAACATCATGTGTATGACATATACCTTAAAAAGAAAGCAAATTCTAAGAGCTAGCCAAATTTTTAGGAATACTCTACGATATTTGAAGATTCAAAGATGCAAATCCTCGTTTAATTTTACATAAACATTTCATGTCTTTAGATTTACTGTCCTCTCATATAACTATCTAGAATTCAGTCACATTTGTTCCAGTGTTCTCTAGTAAGTGGCAGGGAATTCAAATCGCAAAAAAGTTGGTTTGGCCATATTAACATCGTGTGTATGACATGTATCTTAAAAACAAAGCAAATTCCTGATTAGTGCACTCCATAGAACATGTTCATCTTGGGGCTAGAGAGATGATGCAGACGTTAAGAGCACTGGCTGCTCTTGCAGAGGAGCTGGTTTCCATTTCCAGCATCCACATGCTAGCTAACATCCATGCTCAACTTCAGTTCCAGATGATTTCAATGCCCTCCTTTAACCTCTGTGGGTACTGCACAACATGGGCACACTTAAGTGTTATAGCTAATACACTCATACACACAGAAATGAAAATAATAATATGTAGTTTTAAAAAAGAACATGGTTGTCTACTGATGAATGAAGCCTAATCCTCTAATAATTTACACTTTCTAATCAGGGTTCATTCAGAACTTAAAGTCAACTCTGAGTGTTCCAGAAAGACCTGATGACTGTAATCATCTACAGTAAGTTGAGAGTAATCAGTTTCTAAAATGGTTTAATAAGTAAAAATTTAGAAAAGTACAATTCAAAAAAATGCTTAAGTTCAACACTATTAAAACCGAATGTGTTTTGTTTTTGTCTGTGATAGACAGCTATGCCAAATTTTATAACTGCATTTGGTAACATTCTGCATCAAAATAATTAATATATATTTGAAGGTATCTGTAATAATTTTCTGGTATATTCTTCAAATACATTTTGATATATAATATGGTATTTCAAGACCTTAGTTCTTAATCTCTTTACTTGTTCGATTGAATCTAGACTTCTTTATCTTGCCTTATAAATATTATTTTGGTCTATGCAAAAGAATTGATGCAGTGCCCAGATAATTATCCATGCTCCAGCTTCTGTTCAGTGTTGACTGAAATGACTCATTCCTATGTCTATCTGTGGAGAACTGCATTTTATTGAAAAGGTTCACTTTGTAATAAAATGTATGCTGTTGCTTCAGCTCAGGACCACAGACAGTTCACTATCAATGAATATCGATCCAAGCACAAAAAATTCTAATACGGTCACCTGTTAAAGGGGTCAGATACTAAAACTAAGCTCTCTCCTAGCTGAACCATTATTCCCATGAGCCTACTAGTATGTATGTACGTGGTTTCAGAATGCAAACTCTAAAATTACAATGGGTGTATTTAGTAGTGGCAAAATCTAACTTCCATTCCTTAAATTAAGGTGTCATCTAGAAACAAAATACAAAGTAGAAACCCCTAAAATCTTTACATCATTTGTCAAGGTGATAAATGGTGAGCAATATCACACCTTGTGGGGAAAGGTACTGATTATCACAGTGCCTCGAAGGGTAGGAGCTACCCAGGATACTACCCCCTTAATTCACCTCTAGCACCCTGAAGTATCTGATGGATAGTGGTGGGTGGCTTCACTCAGCAGTGATTAAACATCTAGCACATTTTTAATCGCTGTGCCAGATGTAGTGTATCATCTTCCAGATGTGGCATCATATCTAAAGCAGATTAACTCAGCCTCTCGATGTGCAGCAGTAGATTTAACCAATTTATTTTAATTAATAGCCATTAAAAATAAACCAAGCAGGTCATATTCATAAGGAATGGACAAGACTGTGCATTACCTCTCTTGTTATGAGACTATGTTAATCCTGATTCTGGTCTGACATCTGGACGTTCAAGAGAGTATCACATTAGTTCACACTGTCAATGCCAAGTTAATTGGATCCAAATGGAAAAAAAAATTGGCAAATGCTCTGAATCATTCATTGAGTTTAGATACATACTGGTGATGGAAAGATTAAACCCTAAAAAGATGCAATGACCTTCCAAATAAGGGAATATTTTAAGGAATCTAGTGTGCTAAGTCTTGCCAGCACCTCCTTTTCAACATAAAGATTTTTATTTAATTTTTTCTTCATTTTGTATAATCCGACACTAACAGGAAATGCAGTGCTTGGTAGCTATCTTCACATCATATGACATACTCCACAATTGGAAATGTTCCATCCTGTTCATCTGATGATTATAGTCTTGATTCCAGTTTGAGTAGGCCTCAAAGAAGCATACCTTCCTGGGGGATGGAATAAAGGGATCCTGCATCACCTCCATGTGAACAAGTAGTATGAACATGAACAGTTGGAAATAGGACAGGGAAAATCACATGGTAGAGAAGTGTTTTGGATTGTGAGAATTAGTGTCAACATACCATTTTGGACTTCTGGAAAGGTTCGGGAGAAAGTTACATATCAGAGCACAGACTCTTGTGGTTTGAGAAAAGGACTTACGTTGTGAGCAGGGGAGAATCATAAACCTTTCAAAGATAAATCCTTGAGGAGAGAAAGCCAGAATGGCTCATGTAATAAGGCATTGGGATTAACTCAACCTTGGCTTACTGAAGCATAGAAGTAATGACAGATAGATGTGCATACTCAGTAAGGACACATGTATTTCCTTATTCACTTGCTCTTAGTGAACAGATACAGAAGCAGTGGTGTCAGAGTCCTAAACGGCAGCCCTGAAACAAAGATTCCGTTTTAGTAACATTGTCCAAGAAGACAAACTAGAGCTGTTTTTGTTTGTTTTTTTTTTTGGGGGGGGCGTGTTTTGTTTTTAAATAGAGTATTGATTACAAGATTCTGGCAAGAAATGAAGAGTATGTGGTTAGAGATGTTGCAGCAGTTAAGAGCATTTGCTGTTCTTGCAGAAGAACTGGGTTTGGTTCCCAGCACCTGCACGGCAACTAACAATCATCCACAAGTTCAGTTTCAGGGGATCCAATGTCCTCGTCTGGCCTTCATAGACATTACATGCACATGATACACATTCATGCAGGCAAAACACTCATACACATCAAATAATAAATAAATAAATAAGTAAATAAATAAATAAATAAATAAAATGAAAAACATGCTCGTACAACATGTTTCTTCAAAAAAATAGTTATAAGGATTCCCAAAACCAAACTGCGAAGGATAAGGATACCTCAAAGGGGCAAAGGGGCTGACTGACAGGACTAGCCATGGCTGACACTAGATCAGGTTGAACAAAATACAATAATTTGTACCCAAACTGTATGACACACTTAAATAATTTCATACAGATACAAATAAATAAGAGATAAAAGACAAATCTCTCCTGTTAAACAATTCAAATAACTCAAGAAGATTAACTGTTCTATAAGACATGGGCTATGTTTCCCTATTCAAATATGGAAAACACATGGCACTATTCTAAGAACAGGATATGGAAATCCAGAAGATTTGAAAGCAAGCTGGTAAAGAATAACAATTAATTATAATAATTGTAATTATTATCTTTAAAAAACCTGGTACCTACTTTTTCTGTCCTCAAGGATAACATCAGTAAGGTATTTCCTAACCGTGGCATATAGCTTTGAAATAATGCCAAAAGCAGCATGAATTTTACCTCTCTGAATTGCCTAAAAATACACAAGATGCATCCACTCAGGAGAAAAATATTAAACATAGATAAATTGTGAGATATTTTACAAAATGTCTGACCAAGATGTTGAATAGTCTTAAAACAGCCGAAAACCAACTGTCTGTGCAGCAGTAACAGGCCAAGGAGACATGACTGCTAAGCAAAGTGGTCTCCCTCATGGGATCCTGAAACAGGAAAAGGTTTTCAGGAAGAATGAATGAATTATAGTTTTTAGATATTAATGGACTTTTACAGAGCCATACATAGCTATATATCTACCAAAATAGTATAAAATTTTAGTGATGAAGAAAGTGTGTGTGAGGTATATGAGAGGCCCATATGCTGTCTATATTTTACTTTAAATGTAAACTTTTGTAAAAGAAATGTTTTTAATGTGATTTCTGAAAGACTGCTGCATCCATATGGAGCTCTAATTAGGCTATCACATGTGGAGTTTATGTGGTGGGGACAGACTTGTCCATCCAGACCTTGGAACCATCAAGTCCTAAGCTCCAGTAAAAGTAGGACATTTTTTTAATTGCTCAAATTTTTATTATTAAGCACAGTAAAAATGTCAACTTAAAATTTTACATAAACCAGTCACCAGCATTTTAGCAGTTAAAAGTGAAAAAGAGATTTTTTTTCTTTGAGTGTTATTACATAATATAAAACATGTGACCTAAATCATTTCATTAGTAGTAGGAATTGTGCAGAATAAAAGAAAATAAATACGTTTAGAAACTTGTAAATGTTAGGAAAGTTTTATAATTGCTAAATAGCTAAGGTCTGAGATTAGCAGAAAAAATATGATTTGATCTCCATTAATGTACCCTCATTCTAAAGCAGGACATTTTAATTGGTCAAAACAAGTCCAGAGGTAAGTTTGCCAGGCAGGAAGTCAAGACACCCAATTGGTCCAAATCTTTTACTCATTTCATACCTATAAACTAATGCGAGTTTCACATGACCTTTTTGTGCAAGAATAACCAATTGCATTTGTGAATGCAAGCAGAAAATATACTGTAGCAATGTAGCTTCTCTGCAATGTTAGTAAATAGCAGCCTTTGATCCTTGAAGGAAATTATGAGAAGACCACTCAACGTGCAGAGCTAATAGTGTATGACCCATTGCTGTGTCTGGTGTGTTGTGGAAAGAAAGCTGGAATTCAAAGATAGACACCAGACAGTGTAAAACAGAATGTCTGGTTTATTGGAAAAGGTGTGAGCATATTTTTACTGTTCTTTAATGCCTATCAGAAAACATTTCCAGGACCTGAGGAGATAGTTTGTCATTCAAGGGACTTGCTGTGCAAACATGAGGACTTGAGTTCAGATTCCCAGAACCAACATAGAAGTTAGTCACGGTATTAAGCTTCTGTAATCCTAGTGCTAGGAGTCAGGTTACAGGTGGATATTGGGGTGTACAGACCAGACAGTCTAGACAATCTATTTGTACTAGGTGTTTTACTGAAGACTTTGTCTCAAAAAATAATCCTAGTCAAATTAGGTAGCTGTTGATTGCCCCTAATATAAAAGTGCCACTACTGCACCAGTGACATATGTTGTGCTGGCCACTGATGTGGTTATTTGGTCTTGAAGCTGGTATTGGATCCTCCAGTGATATTTTCCCTTGTCACCTTCAGAGCTATCTCCAAAGCTATGATAGCTAGCTTTCAAGCAAAGTGGTTTCAGCTCAGTTGCAGCTCTATTGCTCTAAATCCTGTGTCCAAAGTATGCTTTGTCTTCAGCAGTACAGTCTTACCTTCAAGTTCTGGGAGGCCATCAAGGGCTATGGCAATAGCCTGAGTAATTTTGGGAGTCTCTTGGACCAACCTGGCCAACAACTCAAAGGAAGGGATCTTCTGTCTGACACTGTTTCTTGTTATGTAGCCTTTAGCTATACACACAGACTCATGTAGATATAATGTATGTATAATTTGTCACTACGTTGTAGGACTAATATGGTTCCTTCTGTTTTTTTAAAACTAGCTAGGCATCATTTATGCCTCCTCTCTCTCTTGCTGACTAACCCTTCTGCCATGGTTTCCCCATTTAAAGTGGCCCCATTTTCCCCATTTTTCCCTTGCTAACACCTGTCTCCTATGGTCCCACCTCTCTGTAGCTCCTTTCCCCTTGTCTTCAAGCTTCCTTGTATAACATTCTCTCCCCCTTCCCATTTAAATAGCCCCATTTTTATCCATTTCTCCCTTAGTAACACCTGTTTCCTGCTGTTCTCTCTCATGTTATTTCCCTTTATCTTCCCTGTTCCTTTTCATTATTCTGGTTCCTGTAGTTACATATGAGTATATATGTGTAAGGATTTAATGCTAGGATCCACATATGAGGGAGAACATATGTCATTTGTTTTTCTGAGTTTATGTTACTTCACTTAGTATAACAGTTTCTAGCTCCATCCATTTATCTACAAATTTCATCTTTCTTTACCACTGAGTAGAAAGAACTCCATTGTATAAATGTACCACATTTTCATTCAGTTGAGGGACACTTAGGTTGCTTCCATGTCTTAGCTATTGTGAAAAGAGCAGCAACAAACACCGATGTACAAGTGTCTCTGCTACAGGATGTGTCCTTTGGATATATGCCAAGGAGTGGTATAACTGGGTCAACTCAAGGGTGGTACTCTAAACATAACCTAATACACATGGCTGGTGTGGTCATAGATCTTAGAGAAAACCTCAAGACTGTCATATCGCTAGACTAATACAATTTCTTACTATGTGTAAAATATATATTGTTATATTCACAGAAATAGCACAGTCACCTCTTATCAAAGAAGCTAATTTTGTACCAGTCAGAGACTATTACCAAGTGCTACAACTGGTCACACACAGACACTGTCTATGAATTGCCCAGGCTTAAGGAACACATCTACAGTGCAATCTTTATATCTAGGCTCATGGAACATAGAACAGTGATAAACAAGAGGACAGTAATCAATCTCTCAGTTCTCAATAATGAAACTCCCCAATGCAGCAGAGGGCCAGAAACACAAAAGGTCCCAAATGGTCAAATTGTAGAGATCAAGAGTCTGCTGAATAATGGTCCTTGGACAGGACCTCTTTATTAAACTTCACCCACCCAAGGCTCAAGGCCCATCACAGAAGAGGGGGCAGAAAGATTATAAGAGCCAGGGAGGAAGTGCATGGCCACATGGAAATAGCGTCCTACAAGCTCCTGGGAACCTGCTCATGATTCTATGGCATGTGTGTCAGCATATACAAGTCTCATGCAAACTCAGGCAGACAGTAACCCAGCATAGAACTGGAAAAATGAACAGCAGACCCCAATCTTATCTAAAGGATTGTTGGCAACTGATTGCTGCTAGATGAGGAAGAGCTGATCTTGCTAAAACAAGGGACTTTAGACAAGCTGACCAGATTCAGTGGATGGACTTATACTGGGGAATGGCTGCGGACACTGATGACAGAGTGGGCTTTAACAGGGATGACAGAGTATATGGGCTCCAGTGGGGAGGGATATGGAAGGCTACCTGTGGGGACAGGGGTATAAAGATGATAAGGATTGTTTGAGATGTTCTGTATGAAATGTTTATAAATTCAGTCTTCCCAAAGCAATTTATTCACTTCCTATAAATTGCTCTATCCTATGACCTAATGGTTTATATCCTAAATTCTGTATTATGTTTCAAATTTTCTTTGTAACTTCATTAAAACCATCCCTTAAAATAAAATAAAAACTAAGTGGAAAAATAAATAGTCCCAGTACTCAGGAGACAGAGGTAAGCACATTTCTGTGAGATTGAGGATAGCCTGGTGTACATCACATGCTCTAGGCTAGCTTGGGATACAGGGGGATCCTGTCTAAATAAATAAATAAATAAATAAATAAATAAATAAATAACAATAGAGCAGGATACCCAATTTCAAACTGACACCTCACACTTAAGCACACACAAACTCCTCCTAAAAGAAACGAAAGCATTTCCTGGAAAAGAAGTACAAAAACCAGGAAGCAGTACTCATTTTTCAGTAGCAATAATGTGCCCCTTCTTATACCTTGGACACTGAAAAGCAGGCTTGAACTGGAAATGTTTTTTTTTCAAAGATAAATATGCACACATTTTTATAGGTACTGCTGATTTTTTTAATGAACCAAAACAGCAGAAGACACTCAGTACCACTATAAGACTGCCTCATGGGATGTCACAATGGTTGCTACTGAATATGGAAAGGGAGTTAACACGTCTAGGGCTCCTTTGTACTTTGGTAATATATTTGTTCCTCCTTTGCACAGTGCTTTCCCACCACAACCATCAAAGTTCTTCTAGGTCTGATTTAGTGCTCAGATGTTAAATCCCATTGCCTCAGACCAAAGCACTCACTTTATTCCAACGAGAATTCACCAGTAGTTATTTAACAATGAAATCTGGTGGTCTTATATTATAGCATACAATCACTAAACTGCAGTCTGATTCCACAGAATTTGTCAGAAGTACTAGTAATACACGGGCTCACAGGAAGGACATGCCCAGCGAGCACATGCCACTAATGGTCGGGAAACATATGACACTGCTGACTTTTTTTGCAGAACTCTATTTTTAAGGAGCTAAATCCCTAAAGGAAACTCATTGAGAAGTATTAAAGATGACACACTTCCTGCTTCATCTTGGCCCAAAAGGAAGGCCTTGGGTTTTAATTTTAGTATTTTTATTGAATTTTTGTGTATTTCATATACAACATCTTAACCCTCTTTATACCCCCTTCCCCATCTGTACCCTCCCATGCCACCCCCAATTGAATTTCGTGCATTCTTGCCATTTATGTTATGGCATATCAAGTCAAGTTAGTGTACCCAGACATGACATCCCTCAGTGCAAGTTCATCCACTGGGGTCTAGTCAGCCTATCTAGCATCATTCCCTTAAAGAAGATCCTTAAAAAAGATCAGCTCCTCTTCACTCAGCAGTAACCAGCTGCCCATTAGTTCTTCAGTTCAGATTAGGGCCTGCTGCCCATTTCCACAATTGTAGCCTGGGTTTTTGTCTGCTTGTATTTGCATGAGTTTTGTATATGCTGACACAATTGCTGTGTCTTCATATGAGCAAGGTCCCAGGATCCTGTAAGATCCTATTTCCGTTTAGTCATGCATGCACCTCTTCCCCTGGCTCTGACAATCTTTCACCCCCTCTTCTGCAATGGTCCGTGAGCCATTGATGGGTGAAGTTTAACATAGGAGTCTTGTCCAAGGACCCACACTCTGTCAATTCTTATTCTTTATACTTTGACCATTTGTGGCAATTTATGTTCATTGCCATATGTTGCATGAGGTAGCTTCATTGATGAAAGTTGAGAGATGAGTTAGTACTCTCTCTACCCCATATTTTCTTGCCATCGCAGGGACCCTTCAAATGACCTGCTTAGAGTAATATAGACCTGTACATAGTCTAGCTTGAAGCTGCAACTTATCAGCCTTTCTTTGTTTAAAGTTAACCAATACAAAATTGGAAGGATAAATGACAAAAACCCTTAAAACTAAACCCTCCAGTGGGGAGGACTTTGGATTGTTGGTCTCCTGGTCCCCTCTCCATTTGTGTAGGGCTTTTCTCTATGCATGTATGAATGTAGGTACAGATATGATCCATTATTTTATCAAAAAGCTTATTTTCCTGTTGCTTTCTGCTAGTCTGAAATTTTTCTTGATTTATAATTCTTTAATTGACTTAGTAAATGAATCCAACACCTAAATGGTGACCAACTTCAATCCCATTCTGGTAACATATCATCAGTAAACAAAACACAAAGGTTATAGAGTATATTAATGAAAGTGTGGATAACCTGCCCACTCACAGCTATTCCGTGTGACTCAGGACATTTGTGACCTTTTTTTTTTTTTTTCTTTTTTTTCCTTCTGTCATCACAATTTAGGTTTAGGTTTTAGAGGTTTTATTTCCTAAGAGTGAATTATAATTGCATTAGAAAACCCTGCTTACTTCCTCGCCAAACTATAAGCTACAACAACTGAATTTGGTTCTGTAATTATCACAGAAGAGAGTGACTCAGGCAGCAAGTATAATTATCTTCATCAGTGGAGATAAAGGGCTGTTCTGAGATACATTGTGGAGAAGAGGAATATATGTGTCATTTACAAACATAGTGGTGTGTTTTGTGGTTTTTCCCATCTTCATATTTAAATAATGTTGAATATAAGAATGTTTAATTTCATCAAGGATTGAATTATAAGGCTCGGGAATCTTTGAAGATGAGGATCTGAATTGTACACAGCCACATCATCTAAACATGCAGCAATGCTAGCCATTTTGGGGGAAAATTCTTATTAATATTTTATTTATTATTTTTATTTTATGTATATTAGTATAATGCCTGCATGTAGGTGGGTACACCCATGTCATGCAATGCCTGCAGAGGTCAGAGAAAGGCATCAAATCCCCTGGAAATGGAGTTAAGAGATTGTTAGTCATCATGTGGGTGCTAGGAATTAAACCCAGGTCCTCTGCAAGAGCAGCCAGTGCTCTTAAATGCTTAGCCATCTCTCCAGCATCGGGGGGCAGAGGGAGTTTTAAAAGAGTCATAAGGGGAAAATAAGTATCAGCTATAACCATGGTACAAAATAACAAGGTGGGAACAATAATTCATTGGCCTGGCTGAGACCCAGTTGAAGCAAAATTCACTGGGGATCATTTCCTCCTGGCTACATTCTCCTATATAGTTTTGTGTTAGCACTCCCTGTAAGCCATGTGCTCTTCAAGGAACAGTGGAGTGTTTTCCAAATTACAGTCACATTGTATCTCCAAAATCTTATCACTTTAACTTTTTTCCTGTTGCTTCCTAATGTACAGATATTAGACTGATCTACAATTCAGAATATCCATTTTACAAAATATTTTATATAACATTATCTTTAATATTTACAGTAGATAAATTTGAGCCCTTGTCATATGGTGACTTAGTCCATTCATGCTGTGATCACAGAATTTTCCAGACTGGGTTCAAGAAATAAACATTTCTCACAATCCTGGAAGACGGGCAGTCCAAGGTTAAGACAAGACAAGATTCCAAGTTTGATGAGGACTTGCTTCCAGACTCCTTCACAGATGGTCATCTTGTTTCTGTATTCTCACATGATGAAAAAAGAAACAGACAAACACCAAAATCAACAGTTCTTTACTGTACCTTTGTAAGGGCACTAATGCCATTCCTAAGGGCTTTGCCCTCATTAAATAATGACATTCCAAATGCATTACTTCCAAATGCTGTCACTTTGAGGATTTGGACTTCAACATGGCTTTTGGAGATACATTTGTTCCATTGTACATGGCAACCACTCAGGCTTTGCATGCATCATCTTCATCATGAATAACCTACTCAGTAATAATGTTGTGATACTCCTTTTATACGTGGATATAATGAGTATACAATAGTTTTAAAAGCTGTCTCTTCCTAGGCCGCAGACTTAACAAGGAAAAGAAGTGGCATCCACATCTGAATTGTCTCAGATACATAAACTGCATGTTTTCCTTACTTTTCTCATTGCTGTGACAGACATTGGTGTCTTAAAATGGTGAAAGATGTATGCTGTTTTCTAATTCAATGGGTTACGTCTACGGACTGCTTGACCTCATACATTTAGGTAAGAAAGCATAAAAATGACAGTGGTTACACAGAATATGACACTGTTCAGGTCAGTGTGGACAGGAGACATAGAGTGAGGAGGGGTCTGGCAATCCACTATAAGCTTCAAATTACTCCCCTAGGGACCTCCAACCTCAACGTGGGCCTTATATTCTAACGTTTCCAGAACTATCCACAGTAGTGCCACATGCTTAGAGTAATGTGTCCCCGACCGCTTTCCGTCTCGCCGGCAAGAACGACGCGGGAG
>NW_008348089.1:5144510-5148047 GCF_000622305.1 Nannospalax galili | reverse complement strand
CCCTTTCACTGAGCTACATCCCAGGCTTAGCCAACACCTTAACTGTCATTTAATGTTTGCCAAGATTTTTATTAATTTTATCTACTTTTTTTTTTTTTAACTTATTTTGATTCTGGGGATTGGAACCCAGGGCCTCGTGTGTGCTGTTGCTCTACCACTAAGTTATAGCCTCAGTTTCTAGTTTTTGTTTTTTAATTTCTGTGATACTAGGGATTGAACCCAGGGCCTCATCCATGGTAGGCAAGCACAATACCACTGAGCTACAGCCCTTCTAAATAGCTATAATTTTAAGTTATTAGCAACAAGGGATGGAGTAGCTAAATGTCTTACGTGTACAAGACCCCAAACAAATAATAAAGGTGGTATGTGAGCACAGAAGATAAAATACTCTTACCCAATTTCCCTATAAGTCTCAAAATCCATCTCTTCTGAATCAAGAAGAAACCGAGATTCTTCCTCCACATGGCCCTGGATTCTTCCTTTTCAAAAGGCCCTATGGCTCTAGTTATGCTCTTGAAATCAAATGTCTCGTTCCCTCTGTAATATGTAGGCAGACATCGCTGAGGTCAATGCCATGTGGACAGAGACAAGATGGGCTACATTCTTTCCTCCGAGGAACGCATCACTGTGAGAAAATGCTGAGGGGCACATTGCACCTTCTCCCAAACTGTGAACTTCGACCATGTCATGAGTCTGTCCCAAGCATGAATTTTCTCCTACTGAGAACAATTAGACAGTTGTTGGTTACTCCCAAGATAAAAGTGCCACTACTGCCCCAATGTAGTTTGCTGTGCCTGTCATGGTTTTGGTTATTAGGTCTTAAAACTGGGTGGACCATCGATTGATGTTCTCCCTTAGCAGCTTGCACAGTGGTCTCCAAAACTATGAGAGCTAGCCTTCAGGGAGCTGGCTTCCAGGTCAGTTTCAGTTCCATTGCTCCAAGTCTTGTACCCAAAGTATGTCCTGTCTTCAGCAATAGGGTCTTAAAGTCAAGATCTTTGAGGCAATTAAAAGCTATGGCAATAGGCTGTGTAATTTTGGGAGGCTCTTGGACTACCCTGGCCAACAACTCAAAGGGAGGTATGTCAGGCATTGTTTCTGGTCATATAGCCTTCAGATGTACACTTCTTCCTTCCCAGTTAAAGTACCCCATTTGGCCCTTGATAAAAGCTTTCTCCTATGGGCCTGCCCTCTCTTGACCTCCTTCTTCCCCTTTACCCCATAGTTCCTTGTATAATTTTACTTCCCCCCATCCAGTTTAGATACCCTCTGTCCCCGACCGCTTTCCGTCTCGCCGGCAAGAACGACGCGGGAGGACAAGTCAGGATCCTTCTGCAGCAGTTTATTGTATGCGCATCTTACACTCTTAGAAGCTTAAAGACCGAAGACGCCGAGAAGCGGGAGAGCGGTTGCTTATATAGTCTAAAGGTCCCATCTATGACGTATAAGAAGCGGATTGGTTGCTGGAGATCACGCCACGGGAGGAGGCGAGGGAGAGCAGGCTCTTGTGCACGCCCCTTATGGGTGCAGCAGGATGTTTACTGTTAAGAAGGTCCGGATACCGGCGCCATCTTGTAATGGCGGTGGAGGCTGTGGCTCTCCACAGTAATGTGTTCAACACATGAGCCTGGGTGGTTCAGATTCAAACCACAACATTCCACTCCTTTGTTCCCAAGAGCATCTCATGATACAAAATACATCTAGTTCATCTCTAAGAGTCCTCAAAGTCTTAAGAGCTTCAAAATTACTCAGAAGTTCAAATTCAAAGTCTTCTCTGAGACTTATACCAAACTTGAGCTGTGAGTCTTTGTAAAATAAAGAACAAAATTACATATTTCTATGACACCATGGTAAAAAACAAACATTTCTACACAAAAGATAAGAATGAGTACACAGAAGGGAGGCTTAAGCTCAACACAATCCCACAGCATACAGGGAAATCACTGCATCCTGCAGATCCATGCTGAGCATCTGTGATATTCTGTACCACAATGGGAGCTGCAGTGTGCCTGGATATCTGCTTCTCTATTTTCGCTGCTGGATGTTCACAGGGTTTCACTCTTAAGCTGGATCCACTCTTGCTCTTGGTGTTCTTTGCAGAATTTCATTGTTATTGGTATCTCCAACAACCTGTGGTCTACCTTGCAACTTCAACTGTACTCCTAATACTCAAACAGTGGAAGCTCATTGTTTGTAGGAATCTTGGACCTACCACGCATTGTCTGTCCTTCTAGGTCTTCTTTGAAAGATGTTTTAAGCATCCATGAACCCATAAATCTAAGATTTTAGACACCTGCAAAACCAATACCACATGAATGATACCAAGGTCTGCTATCACCTTGTATAGCACCAGAGCACAGCCTGAGTGCTTAAAGAACTAAAAGGAAAAACTGCCTTGGGTGGCCCCATGTGAGCTGAGGACATAGTCTCCCTTTGAAGGAAAGCATTGTTATTAATTAAAAACAACATTTCTGAGTCAGTAGTAGGTTGGCTTTAGCTAACTGTTTAGATGTCTTCAAAACATTTTCCTGTTGTCATAATGAAAAACATTTGGCTCTTTTTAATGTTGCTAATCTATTTAGAATGCAGGCCTTCCTGGTATTTATTTCACTCTGAATTTTCTGAGAAAAGGTGATCTTTTAAAAAATTTTTCTCTATTTTCATCATTAATTCTCACTATAGGCCTGGCTAACACTCACCAGTAATAACCTTTCCACACCCTGAATGCTGTACAATATTGACAAATGACCACCAGATTAGTCCATCACTTTTAAGTCAGCCTCCCTCAACGTTTCATGGTATGGATAATATTAGACAGATGCGCTCTCCTGGCCTGCTCTCCTACTCTCAGGCCTCTTTTGGGGTAAGTCTATCACGCAGCCCTCCGCGCCTTGACTACCCCAGCCACGTTCACCCTTCCATCTCCCCCACTGCTCTCTATTTCTAATTTGGGCCCTGCGCCATTCCTAGTCTTTGGTCCCCAGACACCTGGGGAAACAATACTGCTTCTTGATCTTAATCACCCAGACCAACTTAGTGCCTTCCTTGGGCCCCAGGAGCACTGCTTCTGGGTCTGGACCCGCCCTCATCTCCCTCTACTTCCCTGGTCCTGCAACACCCACCAGCCTCTTTCTGGGGCTGACAGCCTCTTTCTGGGGCTCCAAGGCTTACCTTTCCTCTCCCTGATCCTTTGCATCCAGTACAACCCAGAGACTAAATCCACTCCCTTGGAAATCTAGGGGCTTCTTCCCACCCAATCTGCCTTTGCATCCCTGCGTGGCACGGCCATGGCCAGGATCTCAGGTCAGTCCAACACTCAAGTTCCTGAGGCCAAAATCATTCTCAGAAGATTCCAGACCTAAGGAGAAAGTCTGAAAACTTCTGACCCACATTGGAATTGGGCCACCGCGGAACTCCTGAAGACAAAATCAATCTGGCCACGACAATATAAAATCAAGAGAGAGAACCAGAAGCTTAGATGAACCAGCTCTTCATACCCAAAAAGTAAACCACAAAGACACATAAAGTTCAAAAAAA
>NW_008348089.1:5143093-5143664 GCF_000622305.1 Nannospalax galili | reverse complement strand
GAACACATGGAGATTAAACAACACACTCCTGAATGATGAATGGGTCAAAAGAGAAATTAAGAAAGAAATAAAAGTATTCCTGGAATTAAATGAAAAGGACAATAAAACATAACAAAACCTCTGGGACATACTGAAAGCAGTTCTTAGAGGGAAGTTTATATCTCTAAGTGCCTTCATCAAAAATTCGGAAAGCACACAAATAAATGACTTAACACTGCAACTCAACACACTTGAAAAACACCAGCAAACAAACCCAAACCCTGCAGACAAGGAGAAATAACAAAAATCAGGGCAGAAATCAATGAAATTGAAACAAAGAAAACAATACAAAGAATCAACAATTCCAAGAGCTGGTTCTTTGAGAAGATAAACAAGATTGACAGACCGCAAGCCCAGTTAACCAAAAAAAGAAAGAGCACCTCCAAATCAACAAAATCAGAGATGAAAGGGGAAACATCACAACAGACACCAGAAAGATACAGAAGAAATAACAAAAATCAGGGCAGAAATCAATGAAATTGAAACAAAGAAAACAATACAAAGAATCAAGGAATCCAAGAGCTGGTTCTTT
>NW_008348089.1:5141843-5142697 GCF_000622305.1 Nannospalax galili | reverse complement strand
ATGGGCTCAACGACAAGAACCACATGGTCATCTCAATAGATGCAGAGAAGGCCTTTGACAAAATTCAACATGCTTTTATGTTTAAAGTCCTGGAGAGAATTGGGCTGGAGGGAACATACCTCAACATAAGTAAAGCCATATATAACAAATAAACAGCCAACATCATTCTAAATGGAGAAAAACTGGAAGCATTCCCATTGAAATCAGGAACCAGACAAGGCTGCCCCTTATCCCCACTTCTCTTTAACATAGTACTTGAAACTCTTGCAAGAGCAATAAGACAAGAGAAGGAAATTAAAGGAGTAATAATTGGAAAAGAAGAGCTCAAATTATCCCTTTTTGCAGATGATATGAATTCCATGTGCAAGCTCCTAGAAACTATTAACACATTCAGTGAAGTGGCAGGTTACAAAATTAACCTACAAAAGTCTATAGCCTTTCTATATACCAATGACAAACAGTCAGAGAAAGAGCACAGGGAAACCCTCCCATTCACAATAGCCACAAAAAAATAAAATATCTTGGAATAAACCTGACCAAAGACATTAAAGAGCTCTACAAGGAAAATTTTAACTCTTTAAAGAAAGAAATTGAGGAAGACATCAGAAGATGGAAGGACCTCCCATGCTCATGGATTGGAAGAATTAATATTGTGAATATGACCATCCTACCAAGAGTCATACATAGATTCAATGCAATGCCAATCAAGAACCCCATGACATTTTTCACAGAATTGGAAAAAACTATCCGAAGATTCATAATGGAAACACAAGAGACCTCAGATAGCTAAAGCAACTCTGAACACTAAGAGCAATGCTGGGGGGATTATTATATAGATTTTAAGCTGTATTACA
>NW_008348089.1:5139726-5140680 GCF_000622305.1 Nannospalax galili | reverse complement strand
TAAAAATTGGGTTAGTTTAAGGGAGGGGGGAAGGAAGGGTATATGAGGAACCTAGGGGATAAGGAGAAGGAAGAAGCTCAACAGAGGTAGGATCATAGGTGCAAGAGTATTAGTAAGGAAGAAAGGGGGGGAAGTGGGGCACCTTAAGTGGGAAAATCATGATAGAGGGGTGAGACGATACAAGGGAGAAACAATGCCTAGTTAGTCACAAAAACCAAAGGGAACCATATTATTCCTACAATCTACTGAAAAATTATACATAACAGATCAAGAAATATATCTCTAGACAAGGTTTATTTGAGACCAACTGGTCATTACCCAAGATTTATCTGCATGACACACAGTAATTAAAAATGCCAGAATGGTGGAACTAACCTTCTTGGATGTTTAACAGACATACCTTGAGATCTATACTAATTGGATCAGAGGGACACAAAGGACACTTTTTGCTCCTTGCCCTCCTAGGTTGATTAGTTCCCAGGGACTATGAGCATCTCGCAAAACGTCCTGTAATGGTCGTTGGTCATCTGACCTCTTGATCAAGGAGGCCAAGGAGACCCCACCAGATGGACTTGAACCAGTGTCCAGTCTATAAAGAGGAGGGTCAACACAGAGGAATCATTTCCTCCATGCTTCCAAGAGAAACCAACAATGGTGGAGCATGGCCTTTGACTTATCTTCTCATAGATGGAACTGGTGAAAGAAAGGAGCCAGGGCCTCCTCCCAAGCCCATGGAACCCCTGAGGAACAGATCCTGAAACGACCTCAAGAGTAAAAACAAATCAGTTTATCTGGTCCAATGGTATGTCCTTAAACACCCAAAAGGGAAGTATAACCAAAGATTAAAGGGGCCAATATAATTTCATAAGAGCACACATATATATATAACTAAAAGTTACTTGAGAAACAGCAAAGCCAGACAGGCGACACCTTCAGTCGAGATGTTGGCCAGGA
>NW_008348089.1:5132320-5139155 GCF_000622305.1 Nannospalax galili | reverse complement strand
TTAAACGTTGGAACCTCATTTAATTTTATGTCTTATAGAGTTTATAATGAGTAAAAGATTGTATAAGCATAATAATTCATCTGTAAACCTAAAAATGTACAGCCAATTTTGAAAGAGATGTACCCTAGCTCAGAAAAGTGTTATTGAATAGGTTAATGCTGTTGTAATGAAATGCTTCTTCTAATTAGAAAAAAAATATATTAGACAGATGCAGCCAGAATGTGACAAAAACAGATTATAATCTGGTTACCAATAAAATTCTTATACTGAAACCTCATGAGCTTGGCCCATGCTGTCTATGTACTTGCTGCCATCAAGATCTGTGCTCCCACCAGCAACAGCCATTAGGTTGTGTTTCCAGGTTTGTAGAACTCCTCTATGGAACTACTAAGCCAACATAAAATTTCTGAACAAAACACTGACTCAAATTTGGTTTTTATGAGTGGTGTTGAACTCAGAGAACACCAGTTCCCCTAAATTTCTTTTGGAACTGTGCTGTTGAAACTTTGTCCTCATGTCAAGCCCCACCCATGATTTTATTTAAAATGGTTTCTTGGGCTTCTGGGGAAGTACACACTTGGCTTCACCCTAATCTTTCTCTTTTTTTATTTTATTTTTTGCTCTCTTTGGGACAGGGTCTCCCTGTAGCCCCAGCTGTCCTGGAACGCACTATGTAGACCAGGCTTGCCTTGAACTCACAGAGATCTGCCTGGGTCTGCCTCCCGAGTTCCTAAGTGCTGGGATTAAAGGCATGCGCCACCACACCCAGCTTTTATTGAGTTTTTATTACATGAAACATTTCCCACTCAAATCCAGAACCCCTCCCCATCCACAACCCCCAGCCCCCACCAAACCCTATGCACTCTGCCATACTTGTTGACTCCTATTCATTCAAGTGTTTGTATCCAAATATCCTTCAGTGTAAATTGGTCCACTGGAGTCTAGTCAGCCCATCCAGTAGTTGTAAGTCATATTCTCCCTCACCCAGCAGCAATCAGTCTCAAATAGTTCTCAATCTAGTGCCAGCCTGCCACCTATTTCTCACCTCCCCTTCAGGCCCTCATTTAATTGATCTTACATGGGTCCCATGCTCACAACAACGATGCCACAGGCTCACATGAGCAAGCCTCCAGTGGCCTGAAATCCTCCATTTCCCTGTGTTCATCAACCAGCCCTAGCTCTTATATCCACTGTAATCTTAACAGACTGTACCCCCTTTACCCCCCTGGTACTAGAATATCTCAATCATTCAAAGCCAAGAATCCTTTCTAACTTTCAGTGTGTGCAATAAAGACAGATGGACCATCTTTCAACAATCTGATACATTAATTCTCAAGCATACCCACATTCATTCAATATATTTTTGGGTGGAGTGCCAAATTAAGGTTGCCAAGGAAATGAGATCAGTTTCCCAGGTCACAAGGCACAAGAGCAGACATAGTCAGTGAGATTGCCAATGTTAAGTAAATCATTAGTCCCAATTTGTCCATTTTATAAAAGTCATCCTGCATCCCTCTTTAGCATGGAAGAAACCAGAGCTGTCTGCATCTCGATTCCCTACCCACAAGCTGGGTAACTTCTTCAGAGGATGGTGTGATAAGAATAGGAGGTAGGAATTAACTAAGCAGTTAGTGTAAAAAGACCCCAAAGAAAAGTAGCCAGCTTCTTGGCTAAAAGCCAAAATATCCTTGGGCCTCTTAGCAACATACTCTGTTCCAAAGGACAAAAATGTCGAAAGTATTTGGGAGCTCCTATCTAATCCCTAAAAGATTTTAGGGTTATCTCTTCAGAAGGGGGAATGTTAGAGTAGCAAAAATCCCCATAAAAAAGAAGAAAGAGTACATGAAGTTATCAGAAAAAGTGATGGGGAGATATGGGAGGAGTGGCAGGGGAGGGAGTAGGCATGGGTTTCATCAAAAGACCTTATATGCTTATATCTCTGTATGAAATTCTCAATAAATAATTTTTTAAAGTCATTCCTACAGTTTCAGTGTCTTTGGTTTTATAGATGAAGAAACATGCCCATTCAAGTGGTCACCAGTGATGAGCTAGATGGTCATGGGCAGTGGGCTGGAGGATCAGCATAGATCAACATGACCTTTGGAACAGGTCAGTTTCATTGATGATAATAAATATCTAAGAAAGACAACCTGAGGGAAGAAGTTTCACTCCATTGTCACAGTAAAGTCACCAAAGGGCAGAGCAGCTCAGTTCATGGCAGACAGGAAGCAGAGAAATAGAAAATAAAAGAAGGGGCTACAGCAAAATATTATTTCTAAGGCCTCCTCTAGAAACCTAAATCTCCCAAATAGGCCCTAGTTGCCTAAGGTTGCCAGAGCATCCCAAGGAAGCATGGTAATTGAAGGCCAGCATTCAAGGCATACTCTGGTGGATATTTCAGAATGAAGCACAGCTTTCTACATGAGGCTTAGCTTGGAAAATAATTAACATTTATTTCTAGAGATGTATGCCTTTCTATTTTCAGCCCCTGTTAAAAAATGTTCAGAGAAACCATGTATGGTATAGGCGTAAGTACATTTGGTTTCTACGGAAGGAACATTATTATCTCAAATTTGTTTACTTGTAACCTCTTTTTCCCAGAATTCAATGCTGTTCTGAGAAATGAAATATGACTTGCCTAAATCAGAATTCCAGTTAATTCCTACCATTCAACCAGATTTCAAAGGTGAATCTGTAAACCAATTGTGACTAATGAAATATATGATGTTTTCTGGATAAAAATTATGCTTCGCCTATACAATGCAGTATTTTACAAAGAAAGAATGCTTTTATCCTTTTTACCCAAGTTTGGTGCCTGAAATATAGATACAATGTCTAAAAATGCAGCAAACATCTCACATCTCTCAGGCTATTAAATTAAAATATTAAACATGAAAGGACTAATATTTAGAAAGGATCTAAGTGCCTGGTGATAGATATATCTGAGTTGATTCAGGAGTGCTGAGCTGAGTAGAGTTGAACACATGCTATCTGAATAATGTGAGGCTGTATTTTCTTTAAGCAACCATTTTTGGCTCACTATGCCATTATAAAGATGCCTGTATTGCTGCATTTCTACTTGATAAATATATTTTCTAGCTAACAACTAGTCTATAAAACATACCCACGTTTTGTTGCAGATGCTGTGGTTTTTAACTATAATGAAAGATCTAGTTCTCTATTTTACAAGATTCCTCATGTATTCATAAGATTGCAAATTTGTTTTACCTCACCTGTCTTTATCTTGTTCACCTGATACAGTATTAAAAGCTAAATATTTTATGTGAGAATTAATACATACTAATAAACAGCTCAATTTAAAAACTGAGAAGACATTTAGCAAATGGCCATGCAAATGTGCAAACCAGAAGGTGTGATAACCTTGCTTTTATTCTTGAATTCAATTTTGTTTCTCTTATTTATTGATAGTATCACTATAATGATCTTATAAATCAATGTAAAATCACTTTTTAAGTTTTGTAATTTTCTATACTTTAATTTTCATCTATTTATTGAAAAACAGCATATGATATGTAATGGTTACAGCACATATTCTTTTTAACGTACAAAGAACAGTAATCAAAATAGATATTATTCTAGGTCAAGAAAACAATAAATAAAAATATTTAAAATATTGGAATGATTAACAATATGATTTCTAGTTATGATGGATTAAACTGGAAATTAGTGTTAATTTAATACAACAGTGCTGCTTATTTGGAAGTTAAACAAGAAGCTTCAAATTACAGAAAAAAGAGTAAATTGACAATGCCAATATTAAAGAATAGAAAAAAAAATGATAAGAAAAAAGAAACAACATGCAAAAGTCTGCAAGAGAAGCCTAAGAATATGTTGACTAATTGCAACTTTAAAGTTGTCAGTTTGTAAGGAAGATTCAAAGAAACTCACATTAGTACCGGACGGAGTACTGAGGGAAATGAGCATGATTTCATCTGCTACCCTTATAGTAGAGAAAGAAAGATGTCAAGCCCTGTCAAGTTGATTTCTTACTACCATAATGTTGTTTTCAGCATAAAAATAAATTAAAAATGCTTCCTAAAATATGACACAATATCCATAATGTAATGCAGGTTACTTGAAATAAATATAAAACATAAATGCAAAAATATTTCTCAGAGTCAAAATAAAGTGATCAATAAAAATAAATCTTTTGAGGGCTGGAAAGATGGCTCAGTGGTTAAGAGCACTGGTTGTTCTTGCAGAAGACCCAGGTTCGAATCCCAGAACCCACATGGCAGCTAACTACTGTCTGTGAATCCAGTCTGAGGGGATCCAACAGCCTCTTCTGTCCTCCCAGGCATTGCACGACATGGTGTACTTACCTACATGCAGGCAATACATGCATATACATAAAATAAAAATAATAAATAAAATTTTAAAAAATGAATCTTATGGTAATCTAGCTTTCAAGTAAGAAGGCAAGGAATTCAAAGAACCTCTTTGAATATTTTCTTAGGCAGAATAAAATATAATTATGTATATTAAAAATATGTACAATCTAGGTAGGAGAAGAAAATGAAAAGAATCAAAGCATATTTAGAAGTATAAAATACAAAGTTCACAATAAAATATTGAATAGAAAGAACTGAAATAACATCATACAATGTGTAAAAGTGGTTTGATTATGAAACTATATCAGTGGAAATTATTGAGTCTGAACATCACAGTGAAAACCAACTCAAAAAACAACAACAAAACAAAACATAAATCAATGTGATATTGTACAATATCAAGCTGCAGCTAAAATTTCAGAGCTTAATAAAGGAGAACAAATATTGATGCAAGTAGTAAATAAAGTATCTCTAAACCTGGTAACAGATATGAACCTCCAGATTAAAGACACTCATAAAGCAACATGAATGAAAACAAGGGCTACACCATGCCACAATATCCTTCCATTAATTAAACAGAGGATTTTTCT
Source organism: Nannospalax galili (assembly GCF_000622305.1). NCBI lineage: Eukaryota > Metazoa > Chordata > Mammalia > Rodentia > Spalacidae > Nannospalax > Nannospalax galili. Next base: position 5,134,213 of record NW_008348089.1, on the reverse strand, counting down.
ATTACACTGGCATATGTGGAATATTCAGGGCACCTGACCTCTTCCCTTCATTTTCTGTCTGAGGTTTATAATTAACTAACATTACTTAGCTAATATATCCCAGAAATGTGTAAAAGTTAAATTCAAAAGTAATGTGAAATAATGTCATTACCAACCAAAGGTGAAATTTGACACCAGTATATCTGCACTAAAAGTAATGCTTAAAGATGTAGCTTTACAAAAAGAAAGATTAAAAAGACTTTTAAAAAGACAAAACAAAGATATTGTTCATACCAGCTTGTAAAGACCCTCAAAGGACAAACCAATCTGCAACCCAAGTTGCCCTTCGGCACCTGCCTGCATGCTGTAGCACACATACACTCACACACATATACATTCACAATCAATTTATTTTTAAGAAGTCTCAAAATATTTTACCTATAACTGTTTCCCAAAACTTAAAAAAGCACTCATTTTGCACAAAGTCTTCCAGAAGATAAAGAGGGTTAATTTTCCATTTTTTAAAGATATCCATAGCACTCAAAATAAGGCACGATAACATCATTATACTGCAGCAAAATTAGAGGCAGATGTGTTTATTATCCTCTCTCGAAGCAGAGAAGAGAATGGCAGTTTGTGATGGGGGTGACTAAAAAGAACAATTGAAGGAGCTGGGAAGGTGAGCAAAGGGGGAGAGAAAGTCTCAGTCAAGGGTGCATTATTGAGGCTGTCGTAACAATAGACATTCTATGTTGCTGCAAGTTCAAGAGAAGTTTAAGGATCTAGAAATGTGGACCCTAAAGATGAAAGGCCAGAAAGCATATAAACCAGCTTTACAATCCATTTTGTGAGTGATGCACCAATACTTTCAAACTCCTCTCCATTTGGGTATGTGTCTGTCTGAGTTTCCAAAGTAGGGTGAGACACTAGGCACAACTGTACAAGAAACAAGCCACACAGATTTCACCGGTACTTACATTCGTTCTTTCTCTTGGTCGCAGCACAATATCAAATAACTCTAATAAAAAGGTAGCAACAAGCTGTTGAGAATAAAGGATGGAATAAATTGTCTTCAGAAAAAAAAAGTCCCAAGATGTCCAATTCCACTGAAAAATATGTTTGGCAAGGCTTTGAAACTTTATGGGTAAGACATGCCAATCTCTGCACATGTGACCAGATATGAGACCCAAAGTATTTGCTCCTCATTTCTAACTAGGTCATGCTGGGTTGACCTGTCAACATTATGAGTCAGAAAAGGGTAATGAAATCAAGGTGACTCTTAACTAAAGGGACTTTGGGGAGGAAAATTGTTATCATGTTATGTGGTTTAAGTAGGAAATGTTCTCTATGGGCTCATGTGTTTGAACACGGGGTCCTCAGCTGGTGGAATCTGTTAGAACAGTTATGGAACTTTTAGGAGATGGAGGGACACTGGAAGAAGCACGTCACTGGAAGAAAGCTTTGAGTATTATAACCCGGCCCCACTTCCTGTTCTCTTTCTCCCTCTGCTCTCTGTTTGGGGATGACATGTGATCAGCAGCCTTGCATTCTTGCTGTGGTGCCTGCTCTTCCATGAGGGACTTTACCCTCCTGGAAAAGTAAGCCAAAATAAACCCTTTCTTCAAAAAGTCTTCTATCACAGCAACAGGAGAGCAACTATTACATCATGCTTGTGTAAGAAATTAGTGTGTACTGTCATCCTTTCATTGTGAATCCTAGGTATTCTTTCCTAAAGCTAATTAGAATAATTTCCCAGATCCATCATGGCAATCCAAGGATAACTAATTGCTTGTTAAAGGGACATGTACAGTTTACAAATTTGAGTCATTTTCCATTTCTTTCAACAGAGGTCAGCTTAATTCCTACATCTTTTTCTTTCTTTCTTTCTTTCTTTCTTTCTTTCTTTCTTTCTTT
>NW_008348089.1:5113771-5132279 GCF_000622305.1 Nannospalax galili | reverse complement strand
TGGGTTAAGTGCACATGTGAATGAATGTGCATGTATGAGATCAGAGGATATCTTGTGGGAATCAGTTCTTTCCTTTTACCATGAAGGTATTAGGAATTAAACTAAGGTCATCAAACTTGGCAGCAAACACCCTTATCCACTGACATCTTGATGGACCTATATTAATTTTTATATGTGGTATGATTATAGTCAGAAGGTATAAAAGCTTATCTAACCTTTGAAAATTATCTAAAATACATAAAGGAACAAGGGATAGTTTTATACTTGAGTTTAGGCATTTTGAATTATCTATCTAATACTGGAAAATGGTAATTACCAAATCCAGAAATGTAGTTAAATTCCATCTATCTTATTGATATTAGTGTCAGGTGTTCTACACAGATCTCAAATATCTGTATGAAGTTGAACCGCATGATATTTATATTTTCTTAAATGACATAACCACACATTAGCAAATTTCTATACAAGAAAACCAGTGACATAGTTAAGTATATGAGTACAGTGGTATAATACCTTGTCACATTTTTAGTTTTCTGTTTTTAGCTTTAATTTCTCATATAGCCAAAGCAATATAATCTGGACAAGTCAGACTGCCTATCCCTGAAAAAGACACCTATATCAACTTTTGGCATCCTAGGGCTCAGGATTCATCAGAGAAGTTGGTAGGGTGTAGATTGTGAGAGCCAGGGGGGTTGGATGATCACAAGGAAAGTTTTCCAGGCAACTGATCAGTTATTCACATGAATGTACAACAGTGATGACAGCATGCCCAAGTACCTCATAAATCCAAAGCAGACAAAATCCCAACATAAATATGGGGAAGTGGATATATGGTATGAAATTTTTAAAAATTCAAAAGTAGAGCCAAAAAAGGGTATGGGTTTATTCCTTCTTTTAAAGAGCTTGCAACTAATAACTAGTTGACATACAATAGTGACATCATGGACCAATGACTCTCTACACAATGCAAGTGGTTGAATAGTTAAACACTGAGCATGAAATGGAGTGAGTGGGTACTCACTTGTGAGTAGTGGGTAAAGCAGTCATTCATTACTTAGAAATGACTATATTACTACTCTGAGCTGCAATGAATGCCTTATCTGAAGGTAATTGTTCCCTACTCTATACTTAGACTCACATAAGTTCAGGAAACACATTGTATCTTTGTTGTTCAACCATATGTGACATTTTCTTAATTTTTACAAAGACAGGATATTAAGATAAAACATGATAGATCCAAATATATTTCACAATTATCTTGGTTATGATGCACTGTAACAGTTTGCTTTATGGAGAACACACAGGCATATTTTTGTGGGCATAAGTTAAGCAGATAATGTTTAGGTGTAGACATGTTTATAAGCAGGAGCATCTGCTTGTTCTGTAACTTGATAATTATATAAAGAAAATGCATGAGGCACAATGTTGAGAATTGGTTTACACACAAGAATTGAACTACAATGTTTGTTCACCACAGAGAATACGTTATTCTTTTATTGAGGGAGAGGGGGGGAAATAAAACTGAAGAAATGTTCTGAACAATTCCAGATCTGGAAAGAAATTTAATGAACAATTCAATCTAAAGAATACTCTATTCACTTTTCTCTCACAATTTGTGTGAAATGTTTAACTCCCAGATGAAAGAACAAAAGACTGCCTATTCGATTCTTGGTTGTAGTACATTCATCTTTGACGTTAATCAAGTTATTAGCGTATACAAGACAAGGTAGTTCATTTGATTTGATTTGATTTTCCTGTCTTTAGTTATTTATAAGCCTAATAGTGACTTTTAGGAACATTTAGTTAAGCATCGGATATGTACACTGAAAGCGTATTTGAAGAAAGGCTTCAAGAATGGAAGAGCAACCCTCTGAACAGCTGCTTCTCTATCACAACAAGAATATTTTCGAAATGTCAGATCAACTTATGGAATTCTGAAAATTAAGCAAAGGTATGTGTATTCAAGGCATTATGCAACCCAAAAGAGTAGCTTTGAGCAAGGCCAGTGATGTCGCAGATGCTACAAAAGGCCCATTCTTAGATCTTCAACTGCACAGTAGCCTGGGTGAACAATAGCTGGCTGGAGATGCTGTCTCAGCCAGGAGGCTGGCAGCCATCAGAAAAACTCCCCATGGAGTTGAAGAACTAGCACCCGTTTCCTGGTTGGATTAGTCCCCAAGAGTTCTGTTCTCAAGATGAGAAGAAAGATGTTGATTCCATTTCAGTCAGAGCTTGTTCAGAGGTTACCACACATACTGTGTGACTTGGTCACTCAGTGCATATGTTTAATAATTCACCTGCTTGAAGAAACAGCAATAACTTGGACTAAGATTAGACTAACCCTAAACAAATGGGATGCTATAACATATTCCTAGAAATCGAGATGATGACGCTTCTGTTCAAGGGTATGTATATACTAAAGAAACACCAAGTGAGGCCTAATTTCTCCACTCTGACCAGGCATCTCTGACTATGAGAGCAAAAAGTAAGGAGGGTAGCAGACGTCCTTGTCAGGTCACTGAAAGCAACTCTAGTACAAATACAGAACCGTCTTCCCAGATAGCGAGAATCAAGGCATTTAAATAAATATCTTTCTAGTCATTATTGGTAATGAAGCTAACAATGAGTAAACATCCATGGCCTATAAGACAAAACATATACATACCATAAAATGTCACAAAACCAAAACAGCAACAACAAAAACAATACACAAATAACATAAAATCTCAAGGAAGAGATTAACTAAATTCCTAGAATTGCCACACAATTGTGTTTGTACGTACACCAACAGCTGCATCCAACTTACCCCCAACCCCACACAAGGAAAAAGGAAACATGACTCGTGCATGAATGAAAAAGAAGTCTGTCAGAAAGCCCACACAATTTTTTCTTGAAGGTATGACTTAAATTAATCACCAGTTTAAATATATTTAAAGGTAAATTGCAGGCTCAAACTCACAAATAGGAACACCCACACACTTAAACCACACACACACACACATACACACACACACACAAATTACACACTAAAATTAATAGACATTTGGACATTTGCAAATCCACAAGCAAGCACTTAAATTTCAAGTAAAATTTACTCTTCTTGTTTATGGAGTTTTTGTTGTAAAGTCTTATAACTAACTACTGTTTTTTACCTTTCTGTAAAAGTATTCTCCCTTGATAGCCACGATTTTAAGGCATTATAATCAATTGTTGTCTGTTAATGTTCCAGAATTGCAGCTTCTGTGGGGAACACGAAGAACATTGTTGAGATGCTAGGTCATTACCTACAGGACAAGCAGAATGGACTCCAGGTACTCAGGACCTAAGATTCATTCCTTCAATACCTTTTAGTTGCTTAAAACTAGGCCTAAGCAGTTTGTTCGATTCTAATTCCTTAACATCTGTTAACTCCTCAACATGAGATCAAACCAGACAAAATGGGAAAATCTGATGTGGAAATGAGAGACGGCAGAGAATGACCCATCAGATGGTTAATCAGTGATATCTTCAGAGATTGAAATGAAGTCATGCTGGAAAAGGTAGCACTTGCCTATAATTCCAGCACTTAGGTTACTGGATACTTAAGTTTCTTGGTCAGACCACCATCTCCAACAAGATGGAATTGACTGTGCTAGCCCTTTCAAACTTAATTGCGAAAAAAGCCAAGAGATCATGGAGAAATGGTTTTTATGCATATTAACCTGACACGAATTGAATGTGTTCTAAACCACAAGATGAGGTGGTAAGTGAGGAACGGAGCCATCATGGCCGGCAGGAATGAATATATTCTAAGGAGACACTTGTACCCTCTCTGTGGCTATTAGACTAATGTATCCTGGGGAAAGATTTACAACATGTCACAGGACCTTGCAAGAGAGACTTGGCACTTAGTCAAAGGTGGGTGAGATCACATTGGGCTAGAATGCTTAACCTTCTGCACATACCCACCCTCACACCCAGGACTCTAAAGATGGACAGAGGAGGGGTAGCCAGTGGATTCCTCTGTCCCTCATCTCAATGTGGTCACATTTAATAATCTAGTTGTTTATTCTTTTTACTGTTAAGGAAAAAAGGTTTTATTTATACTTAAGTGTCCTTAAAATTTTTATTAGGTGTGTGTGTGTGTGTGTGTGTGTGTGTGTGTGTGTGTGTGTGCAGGCTAGTGGCCAACTTGCAGGAGTTGGTTCTCTCTTTCCACCAAGTGGGTCCTGGATATTAAACTCAAGTTGTCAGGCTGGCAGTAAGTGCCTTAACCTGCAGAACCATTTGGCCAGCCCCAAACACAAACATATTTTTAAAAGACATCTTATAGATAGAAACTAAAATGTATATGAGTAAATAAAGGACACTGTTGCATAGATAAACAAAGATGTCATAAATATATTGTAACATATTTCTTCTGCAAACATAGCATTTAAAACTGTGTTGAATGGCTTATCATATATAAATGTTCATTAATGTGAAAAAAGACCAAGAAGAGGGAACAAAGTTAGAGGAAGATAATAGTTTTTACATATTACATAAAGTTATTTTACCTGAATAGTACTATTTGTTTTAATTAAATTATTAGTTGTAAGTCATAGGGGATCCAGCAAGGAAATAACATAAAAGAAGTAGAGTAAGGTGAATTAAATTTATATCCTGGAAAATACTTATTCATTGCAAAAGATCAGTAATAAAGGAATAACTAAAGAAAGAGACAAAATATTTTTAAACAAAAATTGCTGGGTTTACCTTCTCAGTTCTTTAATTAAGTGGATAGATTCAAAGTCAAAATTACAAAAGGATGAACGAGTAAAAGAAGAAACAAATGATTCAGTTCTAGGTGGCATGTAAGTGGAACAGAATAGATTTTAAAACGCATTCATAGATTGATAAGAGTAACAAAATATATCATACAAAGTTCTGGAGCTGTTTCATTATCAAACAAAGAGGTATTAATGAAAAAAAAATAAGAAAATGTGTCACTCTATAATGAAAGCAGTTAATGCATCAAGAAGATGTATCAAGTATCAGTATTGACAGAGATATTTGAATCTTACAGGAAATTACAAATTTTACCAAAATATTCCTCCTGGCTCCTACTCTCACATTGAGTTCCTGGAGGTTCACTTTCTCTTTGTGCTTCTTGATTGTATTACTAAATGACTAAATAGGCATCTGAGAAAAAAAAATGGAGAAGAGACAAGGGTCAGATCAACTTCCACTGGGTAAAAAAAATGTCCATTTTATGACTACATTTCTATGAACACAAATTATTTCCATCCTGTATGAAAGTATTTTCATCAGCCTGAAATATTTTTCTTATAATTTAAAATGATATTAAAACTTCTCTCCAATAATGGGTCATGATGCTTAACAGATGAGTCAGTGTCCATGAATCTAAGCCTGTACAGAACTGGGGGATTAAAGAGATGTGGCACAAAGGCTTCAGATGTGTCTTCTGCAACCCATTACATGAACAAATAACTGCATTCAAACCTAATATCTTCTTATAACTTCCTCCACAGAAAAATCAGTTCTAAACATTTCATCTTGGACCACTAGAGATCATTGGCTACACATTACACCTGGGATGATAGTTAATGTAATATACTCATATTACAAGACAAGATGATACCTTACATTATTTTTGACAGCATTGTTTATGTACTTGTCCTTGAAGATTGGATAGAAAGTATCTTTTCTATCTAGCAACATGAATCAATGCTATAAAAGTGCTCTCTGAATGCTGCTGATGTCAGAAGATAAGATAACACCTTGTAGGCTCTTTCCATGGAATATTAGGAGAGGTGCATGGTATATATTATGGTCATGGTCTGACCCAGAGTATAATTGAATCTGTGAAATGGTGCAGTGTTTTATAATGGAGGTTTACTGTCCTTGCTTTTTTAGGTATTCAGCTCTTTAGCTCTGCCCTAAATAGAGTGCATTTGTCCCGCTGTTTGTAGGTACTGTGAATTTTAGAAGACCAGGTGTATGTCAGCTAATGTGGCACTGATCAACTAGAATCTGGGACACAGAACTTGTATGAGAAGGCTGACACAGGCAGAACAGGAAGTAATCAGGTAAGTGTTATGATGCTTTGGGTGAAGCAGTTAAATAGAAAAAAGCAACTACAAAAGGCTCATCTTGTATTTTAAGTTAGAGACTAAAGCAAGATTAAGTGTTTTCCTAAATTTGCCAGCAATTGTTGTAAAGTCATAAGAAACTTCTGAGACTGAGGAAGGCAACTCTCAGAAATTATTTTTAAATTTAGAAATAGAATAAGGTTACTTTTCCTTAGAGACATAGTGCTTTCAGGCCAAATCTGACTAGATCAGAGGTAACTTGACTATTATGGATTTAACTGAGATTTTTCTGCTTCTCTTGAATCAACCAAACATCAGAGGTTCACAAATTTCAGAACAGAAACAGATTTCACAGATAATGAGCCCTGACTCTACATCTTAGATATTATGTCCCTTCTAATGTGCATTTTATTAAAGCAAATGTATGATAAATAAAATTTACATTGTTAATAAGTAGTGAACTTCTAATTGAACTCCTCTCATAAATGAAAAATAGATCGTTTAAATTTTCTGTGTCAGTGATCATCTACAATCATTAAAATACTCAAGACTGGATTCTTTTTTTTTTCTTTTTGGTCTTTTTGAGACAGGGTCTCCCTGTAGCCCCAGCTAGCCTAGAACTCACTATGTAGACCAAGCTCTCCTTGAAAGATTCTTAATTGCTCATTTACCTTAAAAAAAAAAACAAAAACCCACGAAGTTCTAAAGAGGAAAATCATTTATTACTCATCTTGGACATGGCCAAATTATTGAACTGCGTTTCACACTCCTGAATAGAAAATTATCCACTGCTATCTTGAATCAGAGATATAATTTTGATATATTTCAGAATTAATAATAAATATTCAAGTATATACTTAGGAACATATGCTGTTACAAGAACTTTGCTGACAGATTTTGTGTTCATCTTTCCACTTAGAAATTTCAAGAAAGTGATTTTGTTAAGGCAAAGTTCCCTAAAATCTAGATGATTTTCGTAGTTAATACAGATACTAGAGCTTCAAGCAGGGGACTTCCACCTTGCAGAAAACACACTAAGAGAGCATTCTCACAAGCACTGCTGCCTTTTAATTCCTGAGAAGAGACACTGAGTCCATTGCTGCATGCATCGCTCTGCTTTCTGCCCTGCATCTGTACCTGAAACCCTAGAAACCATATTTTCCTGCTTACCTCTTTAGCTCTGACTTATGTTCTACCAAAGAAAGGCACTGTCACAAAATTTTGGAGTTGGAGAATTAGAAGTTATTTGAGCCCCTGACAACCATCACCGTACATTGAAATGATCTCAAGGCAAAGTGATTCTGGGGATAGCCTCCCATGTGTTTATGAATTGTACACTTAGATAAAAATTAGCAGTGCTAACTTCCTGTAACTCTTGAAACAAAGATTTCAAAAAGTAATTCCTAATATCATTCTGAGATTTCTCGGATGTACATTTTCTCCATTTCTCTGGGCATATTAGAGGCATGCAATTAAATCCCAATGTTCCTGCTACAACATTGACATACAAAGTATTTTAATAAATTGAAGAATAACTAGGTGCATAGTCCTGGTGACTCTTAACCTCTATCGAATGTAGGTCTCCATCCTTATATCAAGTTCCATGGCTATGGGCTTCTCTGGGGAAATTAATGTGCTGAAATCTAATAGTGTCTTCCCAGTCCCTGATGCTCAAAACCACTGTCTTCAGACACAGATGATACTCCTGTCACTAGGAGATGGAAACTGTAAACCCAAGGAAAGGCTGAGACACTTCTACCAGAGAATAGAGAGACCCTGCTCGCTCCAGAAAATGTTGTCATTGGTAGAAAATAATATTTAACTCAAAGTATTGTACTCCTGTGATACCATAGGTTAAAACGAAGGTCTCTAAGGCTCACAGGAGAATATAAATTCTAATTTCTTGAAGTCAATTTGGGAGCTAATATCTGCCAGTTGTTCTCCAATATTATTGCTGTGCATGAGATTCTCCAAGAATTTGTATTAGAAATAATGAAACTTTGTGCCAGTGCTGAGGTTGATTTCAGGGGTATACATTTTTACTAACACCACAGATAAATCTATATCTACCTTTAGAGCAAAACATTTTGGAAATAGTTAACCTTAAACCATTGTTTGAATAAATTTTATCCTTAAAAAATCTGTTTTTCTCAAAAAAAAATTTGTGAAGAATACATTATCCATTGAGAGAAAGTACTCACCATGTCCATAGGGAATTCAAATTGAATCTGATGAGCACCAAATGCTGACTGCTGTAGACTAAGGATAGTCCATGAGTTAGCGCCATCATTCTGATGCAGATGACTTGGACATTTGATTGGCTGACTGGTGGTAGCTCATGGTGACAATAGCTTCCAGTGAAATGCATGGTTTACATCCACATGCTTTTGCAATATGGTATTCCTTGTCACTAAAACCAAGAGTCTAACACTCTCTCCTGCTAAATGTGGACTTTCTTGCCATGTGTTTGATTGAAGTAAATGTCTCTGTTTTAGAAATGAAGAAGTAAAGAAAGTTGATAAAATTGCCAAAGGTCACATAACCAACAAATAGAAGAGCCAGCATTTAATTCTACACAGCAGCCTAATCCTGAGGCCCACGTACCTGTCTCCTATTGACTTTATCAAACTGAGTGACCATAAAAATCATTCAAAATGAGTGACAAAAATTTCAAATCAGGGTGCTGGGAAGGTGGCTTAGCAGTTAAGAGCACTAACTGTTCTTTCAGTAGATCCTGGTTCCAATCCCAGCATTCACATGGTGGCTAAAACACCTGCCATAACTCCAGTTCCAGGAGATCTGATACACTGTTCTGTCCTCCATGGGTACCCCATGTCATGGGTGCACTTGCACACATGCAGGCATAACACTCATACACATAAAAGAAAAGTAAATAAAGAAGTGAAAATTAAAAACACAAATCAGAAAATTTAGCTAAGGATGATCAGAATTTTTTTTCAGACAAAATTCAAAGTTGATAAAATATTAGCATTACTATCTAGTGAAGATATGAATCTCAAAGACTTTTAAGTCAGGTTTGCTCATTCTCTATGTAAGGACTTTGAGACTGAATAAATGTAATCTAACATTAGTGATCAATAAAGATGAAATATGTGATGGTTTGAATGAGAATGTCCCCCATAGACTCCAAGTATTTGGGCATTTTGTCTGCATTTGGTGGTGCTGTTTTGGGAGGTCTTAGAAGGTGTGGCTATGTTGGAAAAAGCACATCAATAGGAGCAGGCTTAGAGAGTTCTTAAGTATTGCCGGATCTCCAATCACTCTCTTGCTTCCGGTGCCTGCTTGAAGATGTGAGAGTTTAGCTTCCGCTCCTCTCCAGCCACCTCTGTGGCCATGCCTCCCTGCAGTAATGGACTCTTGCCCCTTTGGAACTGTAATCTAGATAAACTCTTCCTTCTATAAGTTGTTTTGGTCAGTGTTTCTATCACAGCAACAGAAAAGTAACTAATACAAATTGTCAGCACAAGAGAAGCAAGCAGCTTAACAGGCGTTGGCACCACTAAATATCATAGAGAGACAGCTAGGGACATTGTAATATGTAATATGTAATATGTAATATGTAATATGAGAGACAGCTAGGTACATTTTAATATGTAATATGTAATATGAGAGACAGCTAGGGACACTGAAGCAAAGAAGAGGGGAGGGATAATGCAGGAACTACAACTGTGAGGCAACAGATTCAAAGAGGCAGGTGTTTGTTCTCAGTAACAGAATGTTATGTAAGAAAGGCAAGAATTAAAGAAAGAAATCTATTGGGCCAACAAGATGGCTCAGCTGATAAAGGCATTTTGCATCAATTCTGACTAACCACATTCACTCCCAGAACCCGTCAGTGGAAGGAGAGAACTGACTCCTACAAGTAGTCCTCTGGTGTCCACTTGCACACCATACGGCATGCATATACCCCACACATTCATATACACACACACGAATGCACACATAGTAAATAAGTAAATAAATAAATGTAATAAAAATTTAATAATATTTACACCCAATGAAATAATTTCTAGAAAATTATGTCCAGATAATAAAGTTCAAAATAAATATTTTACACCATATTCTGATATACTCACTGATAATAAGTGTCCACTTTAGTAACTACTGTCATGTGATTACACTAAGGGGAATGCAGAATTAGATGCTTTGCAGAATCCTTGTAATAAATAGAACTAATATAAACACCAAGTAGGGCTGGGTGTCTCTGTAACAGGCTACTACCTCTTTATTTAAGTCATGTAACTATAATTTGCTGATCAGTGATAGTGAACATAGCTTTATAGGGTCTATGCAAAGTTATATATAACACACAACTGGCTCCCATTTATGCTGGCTTAGAAATTATAATGAGAAGATCAAACTTGCAAATGTTACTATAAATATTTCAAGATAATCAAAACATTAAGATATTATTTGGAGGGTGGTTTGGTCGGTAAGTTGCTTGCCTTAAGAGTATAAGGACCTGAGTTTAATCCCCGAATCCATGTAAAACTGTGGGGCATGGGGGTTCATTTGTAACCCCCAGCCTGGGATACAGAAACAAGAGGATCCTTGGGGCTCGTGGGTCATCCAATCTGACTAATTAATGAGTTCTAGGACAATTAGACACTCTATCTCAAAGAGGTGGATATAGTTCTTGAGATTGCCACCTAATATTATCCTCTGACTTACACATACATGCACACACACATATGTGCCACATGTGTACACAGATACACTTGGCATGAGCATGCACATGAACATAAACAGATCTATGTACACACATAAATCCATGCACACAGATGCTGAGAAAAAGTGATATAGCATTCTTGAAGATGTACTGGAAGTGATTGGACTGGACTTACAGATTTACTTTCCCAGAAATAATATTTGGTTTTATATAGTCAAACAAGCATTTTTAATGTGTTGAAAAGAACAAAACAGAATGTAAGCTGAGTAATCTCTCACCTTTGTCTAAATTGCTTCATCTTTTGCCCTCTTCCATTGCTAAAAACAAAACTTTCAATTAAAAAAGAAATAGATAAATTAAAAATCACTAATTTATTTTCTTTCTTCCCGTCCCCCCCCACATTGGTAGTATTCTGAAAGTGAAAAGATCTTTCACACCCAAGCCCCACTCTCTCTCAGGGCAGTTATATTCAGTTGCTAAACACCAACAGTCATCAACATAATATTATAAAGTTAGAAGACAGAGAAGCCAAATGAAAATGGAACAAAATTCAGATTCTAGAAGCAATTTCTGATAAATAAGCGAGTGCAATTCAATCAGCAATGGCAAGTCAACAAAGTGGAAATGTACTGCTATACATAGACTAAAGATCCTAGAATGTCATGGCAACACAGAACTCCATCCATTGTCTGCATCTGTCCAGAGATTCCCCCTCTACCATCCCACCAGCAGGGTGCCGTACAGCCAGGACCAAAGCCCTAAACAAGTTGATATGGTTAGCACTCCTATCTTAGTCCTGAGCACACTCTAGTACATTCAAAACATGACCCAGAAGGCTTTGGTTCCACCTAAAAATAAAAAAATAAATCTACAAAACTATTCCCACATCATGCCCAACTTCCTGCCGTTTTCCCAGTGATAGAATGTCTTCAAATTCACGAAAAGAAAGTTTGACTTCTTAATTTAACCAGATATTCTAAACTTCATTTCACACAAATAGTCATGAATATATAAATTATTTTTCAAGTTTTAAACAAATAAATAAACTACTGGGGGTTAAATATAATCCTTAATCTATTTATTATTTATTTATTTATTTATTTATTTGTTTGTTTATTCATTTATTGGCTGGACCTGGTGGCACACATCTTCAATCCCAGCACTCAGGAGGCAGAGTCAGGTAGATCTCTTGGAGATTAAGATCAGTTTGGTCTACACAGTGAGTTGCAGGACAGGTCGGCCTTTAAGGAGAGCTTGCCTCAAAAAGAAAAAGAAGTGTTTTGTTTTGTTTCTTGTTTTTTCACTAGTATTTAAGACAACAAATTCCAGAAATATGCCCTAGTATAAGTCCCCAAGGCCTCCCTTTCTCAAAACTGTTAAATTCTATTGCTAGCTAGCAACAAAGGTTCATATATCTTGTAGTAAATGGAGTTTTGTGTATGGGCCCCAAATTCTTCAATGACCCATTGGAAATCTCAGGGTCAAACACCTCTCCAACAGTGAAATCTGACCCATTACATGAAAAGAAGTGTATTGCATAGCATTCTTTAAAGAGCTTTTAGTAATTTGAACCTTTCCTAGTATTGCTGTGAAATATCCAAATATCTCTGCCAGGCAGTTCTCTTCTGCGAATATGAATACCATACTGTGGCATCTGCTCAAAGGTCAGGGAAGGAAGAAGCTCTGTCATGGTTGGATTTCTATTCCTAAACTATTTGGAATATGGCGTAGCACAAATTGTTTCGTGTGTTCTATACATACTTTTAATTGGAAGAATATGTTTGAGCATTTCATTCCATCCCTTACAAACCAAATACAAAGAGTTTGATTGGCACCATTTTTCTTAATGGCAAGACAGAGAACGGTAGCTCTTATGACCTTCAGTTCACACCTATTATTTAAAAGCATTACTTAATTGGCATTCTGGTAATTTGCTCTCCCTGTGCAACCTAAAAATGTCTTTATATGTTCAACTATAAGACTTGGAATATGGCAAAATATACTTCCTTTCACTGCAAGGAGACAACTATCCAGAATATGATAAAAATATGTGCATACATTAGTACAGCCATTGTATAATTCTGTTTATGTAGTAATTTGTGTTTCATAATAATTAAAAGGAACTTAACAGGGGAAAACCATTATGAAGCAGTGAATTAGGATGGTATGAGAGCATGCCCATGGTGCCAGGCTCAGAACAGGGCCTGCTAGGATACCTTGTCTTCAGAAGGGAGTTCATTTAGTCTCCCAATGCTCAGTGAAACTGCCACAATATTCCACCAGCCGAACTGCCCTCAGTAAAATCTTCTGACTTACTTTATGATACCTCTGTAAGGGACAGGAAAAATGGTCTGAATCCGCTTTTCACTTCTCTCTCCACTTTTCAACTGTCTTATTGGGGATAGAAAATATATTTTGCGAGTTCTAAAATTTCGTTTGAAATTAATATATGTCAGTTGTCTCAAAATTGTAGAGTTCAGTTTTGTTTTTCTGTTTTTTCTAATTTCAGCAGTTGAGCATCTCAGTTTTCGTTCTTACTCTTCAAGCTCAGGAGACAGTCCACAAGCTGCCGTTTGTTCAGATGATTCTGCTTTTGGAGCTAACAAACCTTTGTGGCCATTGCCTGATTCTTGGATGTTGGAGACAATATTTTCACAATTGGAATCAGAGGATATAGGTCCCCCATATAGGATGCAAAGGATTACATATGCAGGGTAAATATTGTAGCTTGTCACACTGGTGATTTAATGCTCAACTCATAAATTCCAATATCTGCAACTTTCAATTTTACTGGAACAATAAATTTCAGAGAAGGGCGTAGCTTGATTCATTTCCATTTCCCATTAATTGCCAACAGATATATAAAACTCCACTCCTCTCAAAGACTCTGTGTGGGTGCATGTGTGTGTGTGTGTGTGTGTGTGTCTGAATGTTTGTGCGTACATTATATTTTCCCCGAGAGGAGAGGTGACTTCCTTTGAGGTTGTTTCTCTGGCTCTGATGGTGGAAGCATTATTCAGGTGGGTTGCTTATCCTTGATCCTGAGATGTTCTTCGTGCCAATTCAGAATATCACCTTCAATACCTTCAAGTACAAAAAGTTTTAACTTCTGTGTTCTAATTCCTTCTTTTTCCTTATTAACAAGATTAGCCTACATTTTGTGGATCTGTCCTTTATTTGCTTCTGGAAAAATAGTTAATTCAGCTGAATCTTAAACCAAATTTTGCTTGTTACAGGACAGTTCTCTGGTACTAATGAACAAAAATGATTTTCCTATGGCTTTTCGTTCTAATTTTAAGAAACTGGAATCCTCAATTAGCTGAAATTTTTATGATGTATTCAATCTTTTATTTACATTTTTACTGATTATACTGACATTACATGACAACTTTGATTTGGAAGTGTTTTATTTTACAAAATTGTCATCATCTTCAATTTTTTTCTTTAATCACTGTTTATACATTTTTTTTTATTTTTTAAGAATTTCATGCATGTGCAAAATGAATTATGTTCGTATCTATCCCCATTTCTCATCTCCAGTTCCCACCATGTCTCATCCGACATGTCCCAATTTCATGTCTTTTTTATTGTGCTTTTATTGATGACCCATTAGTCTACTCAGTGCTGACCATATGTGCATGGATGCAGGTCCATCTGTTGGAGCAGGGGAAACCTATCACAGACCTTATCCTCATAATGAATGATTCTCCAATGCCCAGCAACTATCTACTGACAACCCCTCAGTAAAGAGTGGTTTGAGAATCATCTACCTTATCTATGCTGACTTTTGACTGGTTGGATCTTCTGTGGGTCTTGTGTAGGGAACCACATCTGCTGTGGGTTCATGATTTTGATAAATGTATCATGTCCAGAAGACAGCATTTCACAGTACTCCTTCCCAACCAGCCTCTAGTCATTACATTCTTTCTTCTTCCTCTTCTACAATGTTCCCTGGACCTTGGTGGTTGTGGGGTTTATATTAGATGTTTCCTTTATGGCTGGGGACTCAGTTGATTACTCTCAGCACTGTGACTAGTTATGCATCTCCCCAGTGACTGGTACCAGTGCAGAAAGAAGCTTCCTGAACAAAGCTGAGAGCAGCCCTTGTGTATGGGCATAAGTGTAATATTTACAAAGCATTTTGACAGCATGGTCATTTACCAAATTAACAGCAGCAGGCTCTGTTCTAGGGTCTATGTCCTTTCCAGCCATGGGCTTTTGACAAGAATTATAGTACCATACATGAAATTCCCTCCTGTGGAGCCCTAAATCTAATGAGAAAGCAATTGGTTGCACCATAATAACTGTGCCACTATTGCACCAGTAGACACATTTGCCTGGCAGGTTGATATTGCAGCATGCAGGGTTCATCACTAAATAAGGAATCAATAGTCTTTTCTCCTCCAGCAGTCTATAGTGAACTTCTCTGCACTATGAAAACCAGCCAGCAAGGGTGAAGTTTCCCAGCTAGAGATTAATTCCTCTGTGTCCTTATGTCTTGAAGTCAATTAGGTAGTGTCATCATCCAAAGATTATTACCATGTAGTAATGATGGGTAGCCAAGGAAAATGGTAATATACTGTTCTGTTTGGAGACCTCTGGGGCCCCTCTGACCAGTAACACATAGGAAGATATCATATGTCTTAAACTGCAATTTCCATTTAATAACCTGTGTCTTCTAGGGAAAACATTATTCACTTATAATGGATAATTCCATTCAAACTCTCTTACTTAACTTGTATTTTGAAATTAGCTTGCTAACTACTGAGGTTCCTTAAGTCTTTTCAGTAGAGTCTTAGCTTTGGTTAATCTGTCCACTATCCCTTCTCTCCCTCCTTCCTCTGACCCATCATTACTTAGTACTTCTGCACTCAGTAGTCCCCTCTTCTTTTATTTCACATATGTTCTACTTTCCTTTCAACTTTTTACAGCTGAGTTGTAAGGTATTGGCTTCACTGTGGCTCTCCATACCCCCTTTCTACTGTATAACCCTCAGCTCCCTGCCTTTTTGCCTTTTAATCCCATGCCTGTCCTTGCTTAACTGTTTTTCACTCCCAGCGTTCCACCTGATTATTTTCATTTTATCCATAATCTACTATTCTCCCTGCTTTAACATGCCCCCCCCAGAGGCCCATTTCTACTTTCCTGAACTCCACTCCAAATTAAACAAACAAACTAAAGATTTAAAACTAGGATGCACATATGCCAGAGAACATATGACATTTATTTTCTAGGCCTGAGTTAACTCAGTGTATAGTTTTTTAAATTCCATCTACTTAAAATTTTCAGGGCTTTATTTTTCTTTACAACTGAGACATATCTCATTGTGCATATGTATCACATTTTTTATCCACTCATCCCTTGATGCACATTTAGGTTGATTCTATTTCCTAACTATTGTGAATAGAACAGCAATGAACCTGGGTACGTATCTCTGCAGTAGGATGTAAGCTCTGTTGAATATGCCCAAGTGTGGTACAGCAGGATCATATATCTGTTCTATTTCTAGTTTTTGAGAAACACCCAGACTGATTTCCAAAGCGACTACACTAGATTTTACTCCCACCAACAGAGTGTAAGAATTCCCCTTTTGCCCCATCCACACCAGCATTTGTGACATTTGTCTCCCTAAATATAGCCATTTTCACAGAGGTACGAGAGAATCTTAAAGTAGTTTTAATATGCATTTCCCTAATGACTGAGGATTTTGAGCACTTTTAAATATAAAGTGTTTCTTTGCCTTTTTACTTTTTATTTTTTTCTTTTTGAGAATTTTTTGGTTCGGTTCCATAGCTCATTTTTAATTGGTTGTTTACTGCCTTAATGCTTAGATTTTTAACTTCTTATTATATTCTAGAAACTAATATTCAGTCAGGTAAACAGCTGACAAAGACCTTCCCCCATTATCTGAGTTGTCTAACGATTTGCTTGACAGTTTCCTTTGCTCCGCAGCAGCACTCAATTTTATGAGACTATTCTTTGTCATTTTGAGACAAAGTCTCCCTGTAGTCACTGCTGGCCTGGATCTCACACAGATCTGCCTGTCTTTGCCTCCTGAGTGCTAGGATTAAAGGTGTGCACTACCAGAGACCATGCCCAGCTGAGAAATTCCACCTTTTGTAATTGTTGGTCTATTTCCTGTTCTACTATAGTCTTATTCAGAAAGTTCTTACCTGTGCCTATAAGTTGAAGGCAAGTCCCTCCTTTATCATCTACAGTTTGAGGGTATTAGGTCGTGGGTATCTTGAGGTGCTTGGCCCTTTGGGGTTGAATTTTGAGTATGGTGAGATATTAGGATCTAGTTTCATTTTCTGCACGCTGAAATCCAGGTGGCCCTGCTCCATTTGTTGAAAATGCTATCTCTTTCTAGTGTACACTTTTGGCAGATTGTTTGAAAATCAGAAAAGTGTAGTTGTGTGGAGTTGTAGTTGGGTCTTCAAGCTTATTTCTTTGCTTTATATGTCTGTTATTGTGCCAGTACTATGCTAGTTTTTAATGTGGCTCTGTAGTATAATTTTAATTCAGGTATGTTGATATGCCTGACAGTATTCTTTTTGATCAGGATTGCTTTGACTATCCTTGGTCTTTTGTGACTCCATTTAAATTTTTGTCTTGATTTTCTATGTGTGTGAAGAATAGCATTTTGATTTTGAGATTGAAATGTAACTCTATACTGTTTTTGGTAAGATGATGAGAAATCACATGACCATCACCTTATAAGAAGAAAAGGGCTTTCATAAAATGCAACATCCCTTAATGATAAAAGTCATGGATAAGCTAAGGAGGGAAGGAGCATAAGGAGAGATATGCATTACAAACCTGTAGCCAACATTATGCTAAAAGATGAGTAATTCAAAGTTCCTACAGAGATTAGGACAAGGCATGGGTGTCCACTCTCTCCACCACTATTGAATACAGTGCTTGAAGTTTTATTTAAAGCAGTAAGTCAAGAGAAGGAAACAAAAGGGATACCAAAGGAAAAGAAGTCACACTATCTTTATTTGTGAATGACATGATTTTCTGTATAAGAGGCCCTAAAGACTCCATCCCAAACTCTTGTATCTTAGAAAAATGGTAACATACAAAATGAACACACAAAAATCAGTAAACTTTCTACATACCAATGATAAACATTGAAAAAGGAATCAGAAAACAATATAATTCAAAATAGCCAAAACATACCTGGGAATATACCTCATCAGAGAAACAAAAGATCACTAAAATGAACATTTTAAGACATTGAAGGAAAAAAAAATCAAGAAAGCCACTAAAGATTGAAAGATACGCCATGTTCATGGATTGGAAGAGTTAAATATTGCAATAATGTAATTATTTTGCAGAATTCCTTAAGTAGAATTTCAAGTTTAATATCATATGCTTTGTTTCACTTTATGAGACATGTCTCACAATACTTTGATGGTTCAGACAGTTTTATAGTACATAGTATACAGATTCATATTCAGGCGCATCTCATTCTTTCAACTACACTTGCTCCCGTGTTCTCTGAAATTCTTGGGTGAAAGTAGCTGTGATCACATGGACTTTTCTTAGGGTTTTTCAATTACTTACTGTCTAAGTGATTCTAATTTATTCTTACTATAACAATATTAATTTTCAGTATTTTGTCCTGAAAGTTTTTTGTGTAGGGACAACAGGAAAACATCTATGTACTCATAAATATTTTTTTCTCATAAATAAATTTAAAAATTGTTAGCAAACTGTTACTTTTATGAAAATGTTCATTTAT
>NW_008348089.1:5083102-5113542 GCF_000622305.1 Nannospalax galili | reverse complement strand
TGCAGAAGACCTGGATTCAAATCCCAGCATCCACATGGCAGCTAACAACTGTCTGTAACTCCAGTTCCAGGGGATCCGAGGGCCTCTTCTGTTCTCCGAGGGCATTGTATGACACGGGTGCACTCGTCTACACGCAGGCAATACATTCATACACATAAAAAATAATAAATAAAATATTTTTTTTAAAGACTTTAAAATTTTTTGTATATCTGGAAAAGATAGCATTTCTGGAAATTTTAACTCAATGTGTATCAAATTGTGGAATATTATTTGACTACGAACAAGGAAGGAAAGAAGTTAGAAGAACAGCAAAAGTCACAGGAGGGATGAGAAGGAAAGAATGGGAAGAGAATGAATATTTAAATGCAAAACAAACAATATAAATTATATATATGAAACCCAAGGTTATGTACAATGAATATACATCAATATAATGTATTTTGTAATGCATTATTATTTTAAACACATACTCATATATCACTTAATATAATACATTATTTTTTAAAGACTCAAATGCTAATACAAGGATGGTTTGAATTACCCTTTGGAGCATTATTCTCAGTTAAAGAAATCTATCCACACCTGATTCATATACTGTATGATTGCATTTATTTTAAAAATTTGTCATTTTGGTAAATCTTTTGAGGCAGCATGAGTTAGTGACTGTTCAGTGCTGTAGTTGTGTGGAAAGAAGAGAATCGGTGACAACCAAAGTTCTAAAGATTTTTCAGATTTGTTGAAAATTAGTGTATGATGATGGTTGCCCAAATCTGAAAGTACTTCCAACAGAGGAAATCACCTTTTCATTATCCATTCTTCAGTTGAGCAGCATTTAGGTTATATCTGTGTCTTAGCTATTGTGTAAAGTCAGCAAAAACCATGGCTGAACAAGGAGGATTTTGAGTCCTTTGGTGACATTTACAAAATGAAGTTCTACTAAGTAAAGAAAAACATTGCAAAGTGGTAAAGACTCAAATTCAAAACAAGCAACTGGAGGGAAAAAAACAAAACAAAACAAAACAAAACAAACCAACATAAGACAGAGAAAACACATAAGGATATTGGCCTGGGTATTGTTTTCAAATTATGATTCCAAATGTTTAGGAAACAAATGCATAAACTGATAAGATAACATCAAACAAAAGGCATCCATCTATACAGAAAACAAAAATCACAACAGATCTAAGAGACTATCAAGAAAATGTGAGAAAATATTTGTAAACTATATATCTGACACAAAGGATATGCAAATAGAGTGTTTAGAAACTCAATACCCCCCAAACAGTTGCACTTTAAAAATGGGATAAAAAGCTGGGCATGGTGGCACACGCCTTTAATCCCAGCACTCGGGAGGCAGAGGCAGGCGGATCTCTGTGAATTCAAGCCCAGCCTGGTCTACATAGTGAGTTCCAGGACAGCTGAGGCTGGCTATAGTGAGATCCTGTCTCAAAAATAGAAAAAAAAAAATAATGGGATAAAGAATTGAGTGTACAAGGCTCAGTGAGTAAAGGTGCTTGCCATGAAGTCTGACAGCCTGAGTTCAATCCCCAGGACCCACAAGGTGAAAGAAGAGAAACTACATTAGCAAGTTGTCTTACACACACACACACACACACACACACACACACACACACATTGTTTTGTTGTTGTTGTTGTTTTGTTTGTGTTTTTTTTTTAGCAATTCCTTCTGATTTGGAACATAGGCTCCTAGGAGGGGGAGACTCATGACCCTCAGGAATAAACAAATGTGGCATGCCTAGGAAAGCTGGAATTACAAGTGTTACAAAGTCCTTCACCAAGGAAAGAGAAGCAGTAAACAAGTGGTGAGAGAAGAAGCTCTGATCCACTGAATTGGTTGGGGGAGACTCTTCCTGCTGTCTAGACACCTGCAAGTCATTCAGAGACCTCTAGGAGTCTCCACTACCAGCTTTTGTGAGTCATCACCCACATTAGAATGGCTGTTTGGTGTTGCAGCTGCCTTGAATCATTCTTGCTTTTCTAAGTACCCACCCCCCACACACTCACGTATTCCTGTAAGTATCCCCGGTCAACTTATGGATTCAGCAAGCTGGACCTTGGTAGTATTGTTATTTCAGTCTGTCTGGTTCCCAATATTGAATGTGAACACTTTTGTTCACATGTCTACAGGAATGTGTCATGGAACACAGTTAAAACACGTACACACATGCATACACAGAGAAATTAAATTACATTAAAAGAATTAAGTATACATTTCAAAAAATTAACTGATTAATTTGTGTGTGCGTGTGTATGTGCATGTGTTTCTGTGTGTGTGTGTTTCTGTGTGTGTATGTGTAAGTGTGTGTATGTGTGTGTGTTGGGACCCTGAACAGTGTGGGATCATCTTTAGAGTACATGTCTCCCTGCCCACCAAGGAAACTTCCAGAATCCAAGGCAACCTGCATAAAAGTTCCAGTGGCTTTCAGTGTCCCATTTAGTGTAGGACTTACAACTGCACATCAGTTAAACTGGGACACAAGGGGGCTGGAGAGATGGCTTGGTGGTTAAGAACATTGACTGCTCTTGCAGAGGGCGCTGGTTCAATTCCCAGCACCCACATGGCAGCTAACAACCATCTGTAACTCCAGTTCCAGGGGATCCGACACCCTCTTCTGACCTCCACAGGCATTGCATGGCACAGGTGCACCTACCTACATGCATGTAATACACCCTTACATGTTAAATTAAAAAAAAAAAAACAACAAAAAACACTGGAACATAAAAGTCAGTCTCTCCAGAATGGACAGAGAACCTCATTCACTAACCCTGACAGCAATGGACTGTGCAGAGGTTCTGCTCAGGTGACTCTCCCTATACAACCAGTTGCTTCTTGTCGCCTGCAGGGGCCACATTCCCAAGCTACACCCACTGGCACTCAGGCTCACTATCTGCTGAGTATAAACTTCTCAAAAAAGACATACCCGATCCACTTGGAGTTGAATTTTGTGCAGAGTGAAAGATAAGGGTCCACTTTCATTCTTCTGCAGGTGGAGATCCAATTTTGCCAGCACCATTTGTCTTTCCTCCATTGTGTGTTCTTAGCACCTTTGTCAAATATCAGGTAGCTGAAATTGCATGTACTCATGTCTGTGTCTTCTATTGTGTTCCATTGATCTATTTTTGTGCCAGTACCATGGGTTTTTTATGACTGTATCTCTGTAATATAATCTGAGATTTGATATATTGATCTCCCCAGCATGTTCTTTTTGCCTAAGATTGCTTTGGTTATCCATGGTCTTTTGTGATTCCATATGAATTTTAGGAAATTTTCTTCCAGCTCTGTGAAGAATGTTGTATTTTGATTGGCATTGCATTGAATCTATAAATTGCGTTAGGTAAGATGGTCATTTTCACAATACTGATTCTACTAATCCATGAGCATGGTAAGTCTTTCCATTTCTTACTGTCTCCTATATATCTTTCTTTAGAGATTTGAAATTTTCATTATAAAAATCGTTAATGTCTTTGGTTAGGTTTATTGCTAAATATGTTCTTGAAGCTATTGTCAATGAGAGGATTTCCTTGAGTGCTTTTTCTGATGGCTTGTTATTCGTACATAGAAAGGCTACTGTTTTATGTAAGGTGGTTTTGTAACTGCCACTTTACTGAAAGTATTAATAATTTCTCACAGTTTTCTAGTGAAGTTTTTGGGGTCTCTTATGTATTTGGTCTGCAAATAGAGATTATTTGACCTCTTCTTTTCCAATTAGTACTCCTTTAATTTCCTTCCCTTGTCTTATTGCTCTTGGAAGAGTTTCAGACACTTTATTGAAAAGGAGTAGAGATAGTGGACAGCCCTATCTGGTTCTGATTTTGATGGGAATGCTTCCCATTTTTCTCCATTTAGAATAATGTTGACTATGGGCTTGTTGTATTTGGCTTTAATTAAGTTGAGATATGTTCCCTCCAGACCAATTCCTTATAGGACTTTTAACATGAATGCATGTTGGATTTTGTCAATGATCTTTTCTGCATCTATTGTGATAACCACATGGTTTTTGTCTTTAAGTCCATTTATGTTTTATTACATTTATTGGCTTAAGTGTCTTGATCTCTACAATGCTGGAATAAAGCTGACTTGATCATGGTGGATGAGTTATAATCATAAAAACTACATGATATTGGCACAAAAACAAACATGCAGATCAATGGAACAGAATAGAAGACCCAGACATAAGTACATGCAAGTTCAGGCACCTGATATTTGACAAACGTGCCAAGAACACACATGGAGGAAAAACAATACCGTCAACAACTAGTGCTGGCAAAATTGGATCTCCACTTGCAGAAGAATGAAACTGGGCCATCATCATTCACCCTGCACAAAAGTCAACTCCAGATGTCCAAAGACCTCAATATAAAGCCTGAAACTCAGAAACTGCTAGAAGAAAACATAGGCTGTACCTTCCAAGACCTAGGCATAGGAAAGGACTTTCTAAATTGGACACCAGCTGCTTGTTCAGGCACTAAGGTCAACAATCAATAAGTAAGACCTCATTAAATTACAAAGTTTCTGCACAACAAAAGAAACAATCAATAAAAGGAAGAGGAAACCCACTAAGTGGGAGAAAAATATTTACCAGCTACACATTTGACAGAGGATTAATATCCATAGTATATAAAGAACTCAAAAAAACAAAGAAATAAGGAAAACATGACCCAATAAAAAGATTTGTGATAGACCTGAACAAAGAATTCTCAAATGAAGAAACAAAAATGCCTAAGAAACACCTTAAAAAGTGTTCAACATCCTTAGTAATTAAAGAAGTGCAGATAAAAACCACTTTAAGATTCCATCTTACACAATTCAGACTGGCTAAGATCAAGGGAACAAAGACTCCAAACCTGGAGAGGATGTGGAGAAGCAACAGGAATGCTCATTCACTGCTGGTGGGAATGCAAACACATGCAACCACTTTGGAAAGCAGTGTGGAGAACTCAAAATCAAACAAACAAACAACAAACCACTAAACTAAAAATCAAACTACCATATGATCCAATGATACCACCCCTTGGCGTATACCCAAAGGACTCATCCTACTGTAGAGATACACGTTTGTTGCTGTGCTCTTCACAATAGCTAAGAAATGGAAACAACCTAAATGTCCCTGAACTGTTGATTGGATAATGAATATGTGGTACATTTACACAATCGAGTTCTACAGCAGTAAGAAAAAATGATATCTGGGCCTGGAGAGATGGCTCAGTGGTTAAAAACACTGACTGTTCTTGCAGAAGACCCAGGTTTGAATACCAGCACCCATATGGAAGCTAACAACTGTTCATAACTCTAGTTTCAGTGGATCAAACAGCCTCTTTTGTCCTCCACAGGCACTGCACAACGCGGGTGTACTTACCTACATACAGGCAATACACACATACAATTAAAATAAAAATAATAAATATTTTTTCAAAAAGAAAAGATGAAATCATGAAATTTTAAGGTAAATGGAAGGAACTAGAAAGTGCTATACTAAGCAAAGTAATAAAAGGCAGAAAAGCAGGTGACATATATTCTCCCTCATTTGGGGTTATAGCACCAATCCCTTATATGTGAGTATATAAATTCTGATGTAACATCAGTAGTCAGGAAAATGGAAAGGATACTCAGAGGTAAAAGAAAAGAATGAACCTGGGAGGCAGATAGTAGGGAACAGATGTTACCAGGGGGGAGGTGGGGAAAGTAGGAGTGTTTAGCAGGGAGGGGAGGAGGGAGGGATATGCAAGGGATCATGTCATGGGGGCGGAGGGAAGTAAGGAGAGAGAGGATGGTGGGAGGTGTGTGTTATTGGGAGAAAGGTGGGAATAATTAGGGGAGCTTGGGACTGGGGAGGGAAGAGGGGGACAGACTGGGAGGAGGGAGAGCGGAGATGGGTGAGTATTGGGGGGACTGGGAAACCAGAAGGGGATGTGATGCCCTCAGGCCCCATGTGAGGTACACATATAGTGACTGAACACTGGTGTGTGTGTGTAAACCTGTGAGCTGCTTGGGGGTGGGGATGGGGCACATTGCCAGACAGAGGAGACCTCCCTTTGAGTGGTTGGTGGGGGGTGGTCCAGGAGACTCCCAGGATAACATAGGCTATTGGCAAACCTCTTGGTTATCCCCCAGGACTAGTAGATGGGACCCTACTGCTGAAGACAGGAAATACTTTAGATACAGGAATTGAAGCAATGGAGCAGAAATTGACCAGGAAGCCTCTCAATCATAGTTTGGTTATCATAATGCTAGGTGATAATATGCAACTTTTCAAAGGGAGAAAAATAAACAATGGTCCAACCCAACCCTAAACCTAATAATCACAAGGACTGGCATGGCAAACTACCTCTTTTGGTGCATTAGTGGCACTGCTATTTGGGGGGCGATCAAAAGTTATCTAATTGAACTTGAAGTCCCCTCAATGGTGGTGAACTTGTGGGTGGCGCTATAAACTCAGTCAAGTACACATGGAAAGAGAGAACATAGATCCCAGAGAAAATCCTATCTCTTTCATATCTCTAGACAAATGAAATTTCTTACAATATGCTAAATATCAATCCTTATATTTACAGGCAAGCATACTGTAAACTACTCACCAAAGAAGGTTCTTTTTGAAACAGGTGGAGGTTACTACAGAATTTCATAACTGGTTAGACACAGAGAACATACATCTGAGAGATGCCCAGTACTGTGACACACCTACAGCCGAACCTCTACAACTAAGGCTCATGGAACATAGCAGAACAAGGGGTAGAGAGAAAACTAATACATCCTTTATACAGCAGAGTGCATTGCACAGGGAGGCCACAGCTATCCAAATTCTAGAGAATAAGGGACTACAGAGTGTGTATCCCTGGATAAGACTCCTATATTCAACCTCATCCACCTATGGCTCAGGGATCATTGTGGAAGAGTGGGGGAGAAAGATTGTAAGAGCCACGGCTGGTTCATGAACACAGTAAAGCAAAGGATTTCAGGCCCTGGAAGCTTGTCCATGTGTACTTCCGGAAATGGCGGCATTGAGAACAGGACCATCCCAAATCAACTGAACAAGGGCCCATAGGATAGGAAAGAGATGGATGGTGGGCCAGCCCTAGACTGAGAGCTGTTGAAGGTCATTTACTGCTGGTAGGGGAGAGTATGCTTTGCACACAATCTCTAGATGGACTGACTGGACTCCAGTGGATGAATTTGTACTGAAGGTAATCTGGGTGCAAATGATTGATTGGATAGGACTTACCCTGTGTGGCAGAGTGCATGAGGTCCAGTGGGTGGATGAGGGAGGCATGGATAAGGGAGAGGGTCTGGGTTTGATTGAGAACTCTTGTATGAGAATACAGAAACTCAATAATTTTTTTTTAAGAGACATTCCTGGCTGACATATATATGAAAAATATGCAATATAATTAATAAGAGAAATGTAGGTCTAAACCACAAAACATACCACTTTACCACAGCTCTAATGACTATTCTGTTAGAAATATAAGAGTTTTTATGGAAAACAATAGGAAGTGTCCTTAAAAACTTACAATTAGAAGAGCTTACAAAGGAATCCCATTACTTAGCAGAAAACTAAAGGAAATAATGTCAACATATTAAACAGAAGCTGCACTCCTCCATTTATTTAAGCACTATTCAAAATAACTGGGTTATAGAATCTACTTAAACAGCCATGAATGGATAAATAGATAAAGATTATGTGCCAAATACACAAAATGAAGCCCTTACTCAATCTTAATTAAATTATGTCTGACACGGAGGATATCATGTTAAGTGAAATAAGTCAGGTAGAGATGACAAATGCTACATAAACCCACTTCTAAACGGAATCTAAAAGCTTGACCTCACCAAAGTTCAGAGTCCCGTAGTGCTTACCAGAAATCAGGGTTGGCACAGGTAGACAGGAATGGAGACAGGTTTGACAACAGGGGCAGTTACGGTCAAGTAAAAGGAAGAAGTGTGTATGTTTGGAGGCACAGTGGAAGCTACAATTAAAGATCATGCATTTTAGCTCCAGCCAAGCATGGTGGCACATGAGTTTAATCTCAGCTCTTGGGAGGCAGAGGCAGGCAGATCTGTGAGTTTCAGGCCAATCTGGTCCACATAGCAAATTTTAGGCCAGCTGGGGCTACAGGGAGACCCTGTCCCAAAAAGGCCCCCCAAAAAATAAACAAAAAAAACATGCATTTTTAGCTCCAAAGAAAAGACAGGATTTTGAAAACATTTGTATGTAAAGGAATTATACCAGATTAAGGCAGAAGAGAAATATGGTAAGTCCTGTGAGTTGATCATTACCCAAATTGTATAGGAATCAAAATGTCATATTGTATTTCATAAATGCATGTAAGTGTAGCCAACAAAAAGAATATTAATAAAGATTAAATTAAAATTTAAAGCACTAAATTTACTACAGAAAATTTAAAAATTATTATGAAGTACAAGAAAACAAGAGAATATGCAGTGATCATTTGCGTAAATGTAACACTGCTAGGTTTGAATAATTATATATTCTTTTTATTCATATTTTATATACAGTAATTTTATAATCTAATTTTGCAGTATTTATTATAAAAGAAGTCTCTATCTGAAGAATACTAACTACATTGATTTATTATTCTACATATTAAATGTTTTTTGATTTGTCTAATTAATTATTGTTGAGCTTCCAATATTATTATACATGCACACATTATATAAAGAGAAAGAGAGAGAGCGAGAGAAAGGAGAGAGAAATTTTCAAATCTTCAATAAATTTTTCTTAATCTCACACATTGAATTTCAATTGATTAGTTTCTATTTTTCTATTTTCATTTCACACAGAAATAGATTCAACTTAATGGGCTAAGGAGGTGGTTTAGCTGGTAAAATACTTTCCGTACAAGCATAAAGGCCTAAGTTTTAATTGCCAGCACTCACATAAAAAACTCGAGTTGTGGGAATAGACATATGGATCTCTACAGTTCATTGGCCAATAGGCTAGACAAACTGATGACCCACAGGTTCAGTGCTTCAAACAATGTGTTTGGAACACTGGAGGAAAATACCTGACATTGATCTCTGGTTTACACACATACACGTACACACACACACACACACACACACACACACACATTCATGTATGTGCAAACATGCATTGCATAAACACACACATGCATGAGCAACTTGCATTGAGGTGAAGGGTTTATTTTGGCTGACAATTTGATAGAATACAGCTTATCTTAGGAGGGAGAGCATGGTAGAAGGCATCTGTTCATGTCATATCTACAATTAAGAAAGAAACACAGGAAAGGAAGTAGGGCCAGTCTAAGAAATATCAAGACTTACCTGCAGTGACTGCTTCCTCCAGGTAGGCCACACCTCAAGGCCCACAGCACCTGGAGACCAGGTACTCAAATACAGGAGCCTGTGGAGGACATTTCACATCCAAACCACAATGCTGTCTCTGTACAGCCATTAGCAGAGGACATCTCGCTTCCATTCTGCATTTCATATCCATTGAAACATGTGCGTAGGTTGTAAACTGTTCTCAACTGCACAACTATTAGTAAGTATCAGAGGAACATGTGAGAACACTCGGTGTAACTCCATTCCTTCTCACCTAGCACACCGTGGAAGTTAAGCTCCTACTTGAACATCACTTCCTCTCCTGTCTCCTGGTCCCTGATTTGCTGCCTTCACTTCTTAAGATTATTTTATATTTCTATTTAATTTTAGATAAAACAGTTTTTTTATTATGTCTATGAAAACAGTTACCAAATAGCATACATAAGTGTGCATATTACTTAATAAACTGTACTGACTCATTTTGATATTTAGTGCACTTTATGTGGTGCTGAGGTTTGAACATGAGAACTCAAATACCATCTACTTTTTAAAACATATGGAGAATTTATTTTATTTTCAAAACAAATAGGACACTTTAGAATACTTATGAATATCTTGTTGAAATTGAACTTTATTTGAACCCTGTGTTATAGAAAAGTGTCAGCATTAAGGACTCCTCCAACCTTTGTTGCTGACCAGTTTCCTCTCCCATATTTCAAGAAAGTCCTGCCACAATTTCAACTCTTCAGCTTCCATCAAACTGTGATCATTTACCTAGTTTTGCAAAACTCTAGCTCCCTTTCTTTCTTTAGCTATTCCTCACTAATTAGAATTCTTTCTCTCATGTTGAATGAATAAAATCGCCTCTCTACTGCTCAGGGCATTTTGCTCTCCTGTACTGAGAGGTTGAACCTGGTTTTAGAGCATTGTTTACCTGAGTAATGAAGCTCCTTGGAGTCCTGTGTTCTGCTCCCGGTGTTAAGCGAGGGCCCCAATGGTCAGTCTGATTTCTGTCCTGGGTATTAATTCCTTGCCCATTAATAGCATGCTTGTGATTTGATTTGGCTCCTCTTCAAGGACTCACTTCTTGTGTTGTGGACAGACTGCCTTGTCATCTCTATAAGCAATTTGCTGTGGAGATTTAGTCTCTGTTGGGCAAAAAATGACAGAATACCTAGCATGTTAATCTTTAGTTTGGTCTATTTTGAGCTAGCTACGATCAGTGAGGAAATTCATACCTGCTGGGACATCGGAACAGGCAGGCAATTTTTATTGAAAAATCACTGAAATTCTAATATTTAAACTGTTGCTCTTATTGTGTTATTATTGTATGGAGCTGTCCTCCAACAGACTGATGTCATCTTCCTGAGCTCAGCTATGCCCTCTTGCCAAAGATCCTCACAGCTAGGCTTGTTGACTGTTCATACCACACCCTCCTCATTCCTGCATAGAAAGAGTGACAGGAAGAATCACAGGACCCTCGTCTGAGTATCTAGCCATACATCCTAACCTAGAGGAGGAGCTGAAGTATAGGGGCAGTGGAAGACTAAGGGAGTGTCTCTCTTCATGTTATGCATATAGGGGGAAGCCATCATCCATGCTCGGATGAAGACTTTCTGATTCAGCTTAAATGAGATGCACACATTCCTGTAAGTAAAGCCCAATCCATTGTTGTTTAAGTAAGCCCAATAAACTCGTCGGTTTCCCAGAGTGCATTTTGGTAGAACTGTGCCTCATTTGCCACTGGGACTGAAGGAGGAGGGCTGGACATTGTTTACATTTCCCTTCTCTTTATCAAACTGGTAGAAAACGCCAAGACCAAATTTGAATAACCAAACTAACATCACAAATCTTAGAAGCTGTGTACTCAGGTATAAAGCACAGACTGTTTGGTTCCGTGGTCTCTGCCTATGGAACTAGGTCAATAAATTACTTTCTTCATCTAGAAGCTGCCTCAATAAGATTCCAAATTCTGAATACTTGTTATTTCCTTCCTTAAAAGTAGTGCAATATGATGGCTGCTTTCATTGCATTATTTATTTATTGTGTGTGTGTGTATATGCAAGCACATGCGTGTATATGTATGTTACAGTGCATGGTCAGAGGACAAGTTGGGAGAGTGTGTTCTCTATCTACCAGGGATTGAACTCAGGTTGTCAGGCTTGGCGGCAAATGCCTTTATGATTAGCCATCTCACCAGCCCCCAAATTGCTGTATTTTATCTGCTCATTGTGGTGCTTTATAAGGGAACAAAAAAGATATTATTTTTCCTGTGAAACAAAATCTTTTACAACATTATCTATTTTAACTTTTATTTTCATCCATTTTTTGTTGTTTTACGACAAGGTCTCATGCAACCCACCTTGGCCTGAAACTCACTATGTCACTGAGATCACTTGAACAACTGATGTTCCTTTCTCTACCTCCCAAAAGGTCATCGTGTGTTTTATTAACACTGTATTTGTATTCGACTATCATGTTTAAATACAGTTATTGTGAGAACTGTGCCTTGAGCTTGACTGCTTTACTTTATTTACTTGACTTGTTTTTATTCATTTACTTTTACTTATTTGTTTGTCTTTGTTCCTATATATACCAGTGAATGGCAGAAGAAAGCACCAGAGCAGATGGGACTTGAATTATGAGCAGTTGTGTGTCCTCATATTGGTGCTGGAGACTGAACCCAGATCCTCTGCAAGAGCAGTAAGTGCTCTTAACTGTTTGCATCTCCTGCCTTGATTTAAATGGCTGCTTCAACTCTGAGTCTCCTATGCCACCTTGGACATAAAATTTAACTTTTCTAAGCCCTGGCTCTGACCTCTGTAAACAGAATGAAAATGGAAATCAATTCCAAGGTAGGAGATAAGGAGTTTAATGTGTTTATCAGAGTGCTGGGAACTTGAATTCGCATGATTGCAGCATTACATTTTTAGCTTACATTTCACATGCTCTCTTTGAGGTCACCAGGAAGATAATTTTCTTATGTTACTCCACTTTTAGGGTAACTTGATTTTACTGTATTTCTATAAGCACAAAGACAGTTTATGTTAATTTGACTGATGGAAGAATCAATTTCTTTATAATTACTATTTAAACATTTTACAGTTTCTGCTGTTTTGTACAGGGCTCACATAACCTTAGGAAATATCCTGCTGTTGCTTATTCATTTAATAACATGCTAGACTTCTCTTTCCTAAAATCCTAAAGATATTTATGTTCATGTTGCTTTATAGAGACATTAAAATATGTGTACATATGATATGTGCATATGATACTTACATGCAAACTACAATCTTAATATAGGTATAGTGATCTTTACTCTCTGTGTTTCCTGAGTTTTATTTTCAGATACAATTTTGATGATATGATGAAATATTTTATAAGCTACTTTATACAGGTTTTATGTACTAATATTAAAATGATTATTTTATAGAGATGGGGATTGAAATTGGTGTTTACCTTGGGTTTTTAAAGTATTTTATTAGCATTGCTTTCTTTAAGAAATAGCATGATTTTATGGAAAGATGTTGTGTAGGTTGGGGAATTTGTAAAAGGAGTGAATGGCAAATTCATGATATAGAATCAGTGACAAATTTCACATTATTGTTGAAGCTTGGCAGTACAGTTTTGTCGGTAACAATATTAAAAAATTATAGCATACATGTACTTTAAGATGGAATTACATATTTTTAGTTTGAGAATTACATCAGTTTGGTTATTATAGCATATAGTTTCTATGTTTTTTTTTAACTTCCTAGACTGTAAATTTTATTTCTTAAACTTCAATTAGGGCATAGGTGAAAGCATACTAGAGCTATAGAAGATTAATAGGAAAATACTGGAAAACTTCTTGGTGCCTAGAAATGGAAGAGGCCCAACATCAAGACCTGGATACCCAGGACCACATGTGGAGTGAGGATCATAGCTGGGCCTCAAAGGGATGGGGGTTCCATTTCCGAGAGTCAGTCCCTCCAAGACGAAATGCTTCAAATAGCAGAGGCCTCCCCTGTCCCCAGCATAAGAGGCAAAGTTTCTGCCATGCACAACCTGGGATCTCAGAGGAGTGTGACATGTGGGGAATGTAGTCAGTCAGATTTGACTGAAACAGGAAACAAATGTACAGCATCAGGAAGTTTTCCTCACTTTCCTCTGCTCTACCATCAGCCTATTGTCAGAGCAATGTGGAACTGTGGCTCACATGGGGACCCAAAGCTTCAGGCTCATGTGAGGGGATCACCCCTCCAGTTCACAGGAAGGGACCATAACTCTAGTGCACTGGAGGGGACCAGAGCTTGAGCTCTCAGGAGGAGACAACAACTCTGACTCATGGGGTGTGGGGGGGCGCCTCCAAATCCTGGGATAAGAATATAGCTTCAGCTCACAGGAGGGGAACACCAGCACCGCTCCCAAGAAGGTCCACAGCTGTAGGCGTATATGAGGGTACCACAGCGCCAGGTTAACCTGAGAAGACCACAACTACAGCTCACAAGAGGGGACCACTGCTCCAGCTCCCAAAGAGGGTCCTGGAGGGGGAAGGCGGTGGGTATGGAGAGGAGGCTCCCAGGTGAGAGAAGCTGACCACAACTCAAAGCTGTAGTAAGATGATCCACAGCTCCAGTTCACTAGCTCACAAGTGGGGACCACAAATCAAGGCTCACAGGAGGGGACCAGAGGGAGGAAAACATCTGGGTTTGGGAGGGGAACATGACTCAAGGTTCATGGGAGGGGACTACAGCTACAGCTCATGGGAGAGTACTACAACTCAGGACATGGGAGGGGACCACAATCCTAGCTCACAAGATGGGACCTGAGCTTTAAATTCATGAGGAAGTAGCACAACTCCAGATTCGTGGGAGGGGTCCAAAATTTTAGCTCACAGCAGGGAATGTCAGTTTCGATTTCATGGGTGATGACCACAGCTCTGGGATCAGAAGGGTAACCAAGACTCAAGCTTCCTGGGAGGGACCACAATTCCAGCTTATTCAAGGGGACCACAACTCTGGCTCACAGGAGGGTTCTAGCCGACAGGACAGTACCACAGCTTCAGGTTTACAAGAGGGGTACCTCAGTTCCAATTCCCAGGGATTCATGGGTGGGGAACACAACACTAGTTCAGAAACGGAGACCATGTTCACAGGAGGAAACCACAGCTCCAGCAAACAAGGGTGGAGGGACACTGAAGGCCAACCACCACCGCCATTCTAGATTCATGGAAGGGACTACAACTCTAGCTCACAGAAGGGCACCAGAGCTCCAGGTTCTTGGGAGGGGCTACAACTCTAGCTTCCAGGAGGGGGACACAGTTCCAAGTTCATAAGAGTGTCCATAGCTCCAGATTGATGGGAAAAGGTCATAGCTCCAATTTGATTGGAGGCAGTCACAGCTCCAGCTCACAGGAGACCACAACTCTAGCTCACAGGATGAGACCACAGCTCCAGCTCATAGGAGGGTACCACGTTCTGGGTTCACGGTAAGGGAGCACAGCTTCAGTTTCATGGGAATAGACTATGACTTCAGTTTCACAAGAGGGGATCACAGCTCCATGTTCACAGGAGGGTCTACAGCTCCAGGTTCATAGGAGAGGGCTACAGCTCAAGTTCACAGGAATCTACAACTCTGGCTCATGGGAGGGGACCACAATTTTGCTCACAGGAGAGGACTTCAGCTCCATGTTCCTGGTAGGGGACCATAGCTCCAGGTTCAGCAGAAGACCATAGCTCTAGCTCACAGGAGAAGCCACAACTCTGGCTCATGGGTGGGGACCAACTCCAGTTCATAGGAGATCACAGCTCCAGGTTGATGGGCAGGTACCACTGTTCCAGCTCACACGAGGGGACCACAACTTGGACTCACATGAGGGAAAAATAGCTCCAGGTAATAGGAGGAGACCATAGTTCCAGATTCAATCAATGGAACCATACCTTTTACTCTCAGGAGTGGACAACAGCTCCAGGTCACAAGAGGAGTCTACTTCTCCAGGTTCATGGGTGGGGACCACAGCTTTAATCATGTGAGCAGAACACAATGCTGGAATTAAGAATTGGACCACACGTCCAGCTCTCTCGTGGCCACCATAGCTCCAGGTTTACAGGAGGAGATCACATCTTTAGCTCACAAGAGGGGACCACAACTGTGGCTCATGGGAGGAGACATAGCTCTAGCCCACTGGACGGAACCACAACTAAAAGGTCTCAGGAGTTTACCACAACTCCAGATCACGGGAGCTGGTCCCCACTTCAGCTACACATTCATGGGATGGGTCCACAGCTCCAGGTTCATAAGAGGCAATGACAGTCCTAGGTATACAGGAGAGGAACCTCAGTTGTCTTTTATAGGACAGAGGCGTTACAACCACAGCTGAGGAGATGGGAACACAGCTACGTGCTCATGGGGGACAAGACAGTTCCAGACTAATGGGAAAGGACTAGGACCACTGTTCAAGGTTCATGAGAGACAGCCATAGATCCAGGTTGACAGGACAGGAAAACAGCTCCAGGTTCATGGGAAAGGGACACAAGCTTCAGGTTCACAGGAAGCTAACACAGTTCCAGGCTCATGGGCAGGGGTCACTATTTCAATTATACTGGTTCCTATCATTTTCTTGCCTGCATTGCTCTGTCCACATGACTACACTTGTGTTTAAGATAGAACACCTTGGCTTCTGTACACCAAACAAAGACAAAGCCACTTGCAGGCTTGAATTTCTCACTTGAGGGACATCCATATTAGAGAAAATCACCTTTCGCTTCCACTCAAGGAGACAGATAGATCATGCATTTTGTGGATGGTGTTTTTCGTGATTAAGTTTTTGGCTTTTCTTTTCTTTTTCTTTTGTAATCTGTGCCTTTATATCTTCCTCCCATCCAGGGGGTGCCAGATATGTATGAGACGTCTCACCCAGCAATGTGTTTTCGCCTAAAGCTGCCATCACCACCATCCAGGCTCTTCGGCCACTTTCTTTCTTAATTGCCAAGTTCTTTCATGCCTGCAACCAGCTTGTCACTTGGATGATGATGATGATCCACTGTGGGTGCATGACACAGTGGCCCAGCTCCTGAAAAGAGAGGTGCACTGGGGCACAACATGGTGGGGTGATCATAATCTGACCTGAAGTCCGATTTTACTTAGAGCCACCATTGCCGCCATCTTGGCTCTTCAGCCATTTTCTTTGTTAACTGGCAAGTCCTTTCTTGCCTGAGCGCAGTTTGTCACCTGGATGATGATGAAACCTGGAAGACCATGAATGTGCTGCTTGTGCAGAGGCCTCACACAGACCTAGCCCCTGGCGAGAGAGGTGCACAGGGCACAGCAGGGTGGGGTAGTCACAACCACATTGTGGCTGTGCCCACTGCCAGGACCCTCTACCCCAAGCTATGTGGCTGGGTGCTTTGTCCCACCCACAAGGTTGGGCATGGGGTGGGCGTGTTTGCCTGGCTGTGCAAAGGCACCGGGAGTGGGTGTAGTCCCTGTACGCTCATCAGCTCTGCTGTATGCCCTACCTAGGTATTTTTACCTAAATGCCAAAGATCCTAAATACCAAATATCAATTCATTTTCATCACAATGGAACAGTGCTTGTATGCAGCTTAAAGAATAGAGTACATAAAGCAAAATACATGGTCTATCCTTACCCAACTCCAGTACTGTCACTAGTTTTTATTTCCTTTCCTTATTTGTAAAAGTCGTGCTTTCCCTGCTATTTCTTCATTGTTTTAATCTGAGTCAGTATTAACGGTGCAAGAACATCCGGCTGGGTCCTGCATACCTCCAGCTCTAAAGAGTCCCAGTACCTCTTCTCCACACAGTTCCATGTTTTACTAGAGCAGTGATCAGTGCTCTTTTTGATTCGGTGGACACATACTTTTTACAGCTCAGTCATTATGTTTCTTTACGTTTACTTTTCCCTGAAGTTAGTAGGTTCTCTTTGCTTAATGTTCTGCGTATGTGCTGTTAGCTCAAGTTTCATTCTTAAGTCTGGCAGTACTTAATACAGTTGACCACAGAATCCAGCACAAGAATTGTTTTGTAATTGGACAGTGTCTTCAGGAGCCATTTTCCCTGCCACTCAAGTTTCTCCTGGCTCTGCTCCAGGCTTCCTAGAGAAGGCATGCTTCAAGATTTCCCCTTACAACCATCCTACATTTCCCTTCACGTTACCCTTGCTCTTTGTGTTCTAAACAATGATTTCCTTTGTCATAAGCAATCCAAGCCTAATAATGAGATAGAAAGTATAGTTTACTAACTATAGACGTAAAATAATAAAGGGTAAATATATAGGATTCATTACTATGGCAAGAGGTTAATTAGAAGATTTAAGGGTACTTTTACTGTCTTAAGAATTAAGGAAAGTACCTAAAAGAGACAATGATTTAGAACTGGTGAAAATGGTTTATACTCCCTTGGGGAAAGAGTACTTAATTCCAGTAAAAGGAGTGGGCTGACAGGTTTGTCCAGGTTCTTCCTGGTCTGCAGTCACTGGGAAGCAGCAGCTAAATTTGGAGAGGGCAGGCATTGCAGGCAATCAGCAATAGATGGGGCTGGAAAGGAGGGGGCTGCACAAGAAGTGGGAAGACTTCTGAGCTGCAAGTGGCCCTCAGTTGGAGCACTCATTGACTTGTGAATGAGCCAGGCACCACATTCAATGTTGAGAGGTAACAAAATGTTATAGTCAGCTGAGGCTGTAATGCTGCAGAGGAACTAGGTTCTGGGCGTAGCTCCAGCAAATTCCCTCACACACAAATTCATATACCATGCTCTACCACATACCACACACACTTATCACCCATACCTCACTATAAACCACAAAACATGTCATATTCACAGACATGTCTCACACACACACACACACACACACACACACATATACACACATTACAAACACCTCAATATATACCACAAAACACATCACACACATTCACACACACACCACATAAACACAAATGCAGGAAGAGAGGGAGAGAAAAAGAGGGGGGGGGGTTCTTGCCGCAGGTAGAAATGGTAAGACAGTCTTCTTTCAATTTTCTTCTAACTTTCTTAACAAGAAAGTTTAATATTATAGCTACTATAAAAATTGTTTAAATGCAGGAAACAATGTAATTTTTATCAAAGGGAGCACATGCAATCAATCAGTGATAAATTTTCTGACAAACCACAAT
This sequence comes from Nannospalax galili, assembly GCF_000622305.1. Lineage (NCBI taxonomy): Eukaryota > Metazoa > Chordata > Mammalia > Rodentia > Spalacidae > Nannospalax > Nannospalax galili. Next base: position 5,095,063 of record NW_008348089.1, on the reverse strand, counting down.
TTTAAATTTTTTAATTTACTTTTATTTTATGTGTATGAGTATTTGGCTACATGGGTACAAGCATGTACATGTACCACATGTCTGTAATGCCCACAGAGGCCAGAAGAGAGGATTGGATCCACTGGAACTGGAGTTATGGATGGTTGCCAGCTGCCATGTAGCTGCTGGGAACTGAACCCAGATCCTCTCTAAGAGCAGCTGATGCTCTTAACTGCTGAGCAGAGCCATTTCTCCAGTCCCCACTACCACAATTGGATAACATGTAGATCTTTGAAAGAATGCATTCACAGTTTACTAGATATCAGTGTTTATGATGGAATTTTGGTGGCATTCTGATGTTGGAAACTTTACTGCGGTCTGGTACAGCAACTGTCTATGGTATTTTAGACCTTCCTTGTGAAAGTGTCTCGTACTCCTGGATGTAAATCAATTTCCCCTTAGTACATTGACAGTTCATGAGGATTGCACTAGTGTCCTTTTCATTCCTTGCTCAGACTTGATGTTCTTTCCAATCTAAAACTACATTTTCTTTAATTTCTGGAAATCTGTAGTTTAATTGATTTGATCCATACCACGTACATTTTTCTAGAATTTATATTAGGCCTACAGTGAAAACCTTGCTTGATCCTCTCATTTTCTTATCATTGTCTACCACTGTCCTAATTAATCTTAACTATCAACCTGTCACAGCCTAGTGCCCCCTGAGAAAGGAATCTTAATTGAGGGACTTCCCAGATCAAATTTGCATACGATATGTCTGTAGGGATTTTGTCTTGGTTGAATTGATGTAGATGGTGCCCCGCTGTCAGCAGCACCATCCCTGGGTAAGTGGCGCTGAACTTTTTAAAGAAGTCTAGCTAAGAATGAAGCCTGCAAGCAGCCTTCCTCCATGATTTTTGCTTTCAATTTCCAACCTTGAGTTCCTGCCCTGACTTTCTCCAGGATGGACTACGACCTGGAACTGTGCACCAAACACAGTATTTTCTCCCCTCTGCTGCTTTTGGTCCAAGTGTTTTATCACAGCAGCATAAAGGAAAACTAAAAGAACCATAAACAAAAAAAAATTTTTTTCTTTTTTTGCTGTTGTAGTTCTGGGATATTTCCTCAAATCCATTTTCGTAATCAGATTTCTTTTGCCCAAATAAAAGCTCCATGGAATTAGAGACATTCATTTATTTTGTTTACTAATATATTCCAATTTCTGAAAATAGCATCTAAGCCACAATTGCTCAATAAGTAATTATTAAGCACGTCTGATGAATATTGAGTATTTGTTTTACGCCTTGGTTTCACTAAATTTTCCTTTTCCCCATGGGAGACCCGCCCCGACCCAGGGTCAGCCCTAACATGGATTGATGAACCAACATAAGACATTCTATTTAGATTTTGCATAGTTTATATAACCTATGGGAGAGGGTGACTTACAAAAACATTGATTCTTACAGGCTTTTCCATATTTGAAATGCAGGTGCCATCCATCTCCCATCCTGGCCCTGGTCTCTCTCGCTGGGCGTTTGTGCTCTATATGGCAGTGGCTCCACCCCTTTTTCCCAATGTGCTCCATGTCTCCGTCTCACCTGAGTGCCCCATTCATGACTGTGCTCAGAGTTCATACCTAAACATACGTCTGGGGGCTTCCCAACAACCACACAAAATGGCAAGAGGGTGGCCTGGTGGTTTTCCTGGCTTATATCTCCATAGCCTCATCCCTTAATGGGCTTGATTCCTTCTGCAGAGTGTGGAAAGGAGGTGGAACCCTTGCTTATTAGAGGAACTTCTGGGTCACAATCCTCCATTCTTTTGAGTCGCTCATATCCCTCTTTGATTTTCCAAATTGTCTCCCCCACTACCGTGTTCATGTTGCTTGGAGATAGTAGCTCTCATATGTTTGAATTCATTATTCACTATTTTATGTACTTTTATCTCTTTTACATTCATTTTTCTAAATGCTTCTTGATCATGGCTTCATTTGTTTTCTATTACATTTGCTATTCCCTTAAATAACATGTAACCCATCATGCTGGTATAGTTTATGAGGAGCTTTCTGGGCACTGGGACTGTCAGCAGGGAGAACATGTTCCAAGTTAATAAGTTAAGGAGATGGAGGGCAAAGAAAAGCAGTATTACTGCAAAAAATATTAGGCCATGATGAAGTCTGCTGGGTATGTTCCCTGGCATGGCTTTAACAACATATGGTAGTTAATGGGCTTTGATTCCAGCTATCCTTGTGCTTTATGTATATAACTGCCTATGCAACAAAACCGGTAAGAATGATTTGCAGGAGGACTCTCAGCATTCGGCATTATTGTTCTTTGATAGACACACTACAGAGGTCAATGGTCAGGCAACCGAGGACTGTGATTCAGAAGACAAATGGTATCTTTCTGAAATTCAGATTTACAGCTCTAGATTTGAATCTTGATTTTTGGAGCCGTAATGTGTTATGGTTAACCAGTGAGGTTTTCTGATTTACTTGCTGGGAAAAATGAGTGGAAGCAGGTGTCACTAAAAGACAGACAGTATGAGGGATGTGCAAGATTCTCTCAGCTGAGTGTGATCCAAGGTGAATTTGAAGCCCTGAGGTAATATCCAGGTGCATATGTCTAAAAGTTAGGTTAAAAGTATGATTAAAACCTTAATTTTTCAGGGACTCTTGTAAGGCTGCTTTAAGCAGATATGCATTTTTTACCACTGAAATTGATTACATTGATCAAGGAAAGCATGCCGTGATGTAGTTGTTTCTTTAATATTTTATTTGATAGTTTTAATAATTTATGTGTATGAGTGTATTGTCTGCATGTATGTAAGTGCACCCATGTCCTGCAATGCCCACAGAGGGCAGAGGGTAGAAGAGGTCATAGAATCCCCTGGAACTGGACTTAACAGATGGTTTTCCACTGCCATGTGGGTGCTGAGATTCGAACCCAGGTCAAGTGCTCTTGACTACTGAGCCATCTCTTTTTTATGATAATTAATTAATTAATTTTTTTGGGTCTTTTTGAGACAGGGTCTCCCTGTAGCCCCAGCTGTCCTAGAATTCACTATGTAGACCAGGCTGGCCTTGAACTCACAGGGATCCGACTGCCTCTGCCTCCCGAGTGCTGGCATTAAAGGCATGTGCCACCACACCTGTTGACAATTAAATTTTTGTATTTCAGTTCTTAAGTTTTCTGAAAATATTTGTTTGGATTCTCTCACACAGTACTGAATTAAATGGCAGACTTGTAAAGAAAAAAATCTAAATTTAGTATGTTTTCTAAAATACTATATAATTGAACAGTATAAGCAGCATTTCATTGAGAAATACTTGGGAGCCTTTTCTTACTCTTGTCATCTTAAAACTATATCTTAAAAGTGGTGTTTTTGGACAAGCATGGTTACTCATGCCATTAATCCAAGCCCTTAGAAGGAAGAGGCAAATGGATCTCTGTGAGTGTGAGGTCAGTCTGATCTACATAGTGAGTTACTATTGTCCTTTTGTGAAGCCTGGGCCATGTGCATGCTAGGCAATTCTTTACTGCTTAATTTGAACTCCAGCTTCAACACTTAAATATTCTACTGTAAAAAATGGAAAATGATGTCTTGCATGAATAGTAAATATCAGAAAAGTATACATTCAGGACTGACATACTAGATTAAGGATATTTTTCTATTGCCACATAACACATGACTATGGTTATAATGGCTAAAGATCAATATTTACTCTGTCTTGGTTCTGAAGGAGGTCAGGTGTCAAAAATATTTACAGACAAGTAAACAGTACATCACTCATCAAAGAAGTTTCTTTTTGCAACAGATAGAGGTTACTACAATGTTCCACGACTGATTACACACAGATAATATATGTCTGAGAGATGCCCATCTCTAGGTGACAAGGACACACACTCTGCACTCTCTATACACTCTGTGTAGTAAAACTGCTACACCTAAGGCTCATGGAACATAGTAGAATGGGGTTGGAGAGAATGCTAATGCACCCCTCAACACTTACCAGTGAAGTTTCCTTATACAACAAAGTGTGTTGCATATAGAAGATCACGGCTAGCTAAGTTTTAGAGAATAAGAGACTGGAGAGCGTGTGTCTCTGGACAGGACTCCTATATTAAACCTCATCTCATCAGGGACAATTGAGGGAGAGGGGGTGGAAAGATTATAAGAGCCGGCGTTGGTGCATGAACATGGGGAAACAGAGCATCTCAGGCCACTGGAATCTTACTCATGTGAACTTGTGGTAGTAGTGGCATCGAGCACAAGACCCATGCCAACTCAGTCAGAAAAGTGCCCACAGTGGAATGAGGGAAATGGGCAGCAGGTTGGCCGTAGTCTAGAACTGTTGGAGGCTGATTACTGCTGGGTAAGGGAGAGTATACCTTCTCTAAGAACTCTACATAGGGTGAACAGACTCTAGTGTATGAACTTTCACCAAAGGACATATGGGTAAAATGCTTGACCAGATGGGACTTAACATGTATGGCAGAATACATGAGGTCTGTGGCGGAGGGGAGGGGGGTTGGTGGGGGAGACATGAATGGGAGACAGGGTCTAAATTTGATTAACAACTGTTGTATGCAAATATGTGTGTGTGTGTGTGTGTGTGTGTGTGTGTGTGTGTGAATGCTATCTAACTAAAATCATGATGTAGGAAAGGGTTCTCCTCCAACTCTTTGGTTTATGGTCTCTTTCTACAGCTTCAATAAATCATTCCAAGCTCTTCACACTCCTTACTTCATTCCTTGCCTCCTCAACCTTATTTCCATCCTACAATAACCTCTAATTATGTTGGAATCATCAAGCTAATGAATCCAGTTACTATATGCTTAAATAATACCAACTGAAAAGTACTTTGCTATGATTTGATTTGAATTTTTATCTTCAAGTGTCTGTTATGATAAAAGTCTGGTCCCCCAGAGTGGCAGTTAGGTGAGCTAGTGGAACCTTTGGAGGTGGTGCTTAACCAGAGGTCCTTAAGTCATTGACACATGATCTCAGACAGTAGTTCATGTGGGAGTTCTTGGTAGATCTTATCATAGGCTTGTTTTAAAATTCTGACTTGGCTTCACCAATTTCTCTGCTTCCTACATTTAAATGTGACCACATTGTTTTAAAAAACAGATTCTTTTTTGCATTTATTTATGGACGTAGGAACACACCATGATGCAGGTGTAGAGAGATCAGAAGACACCTTGTGGGAGTCTTCGCTCTCCATGTGGAGAGGATTGAACTCAGGCTGTCAGGCTTGGCAGCAAGTGCACCTTGTCGGTCCACAAATGTGATCACTGTCTCTGCAGCATATTCCTTGCATTAACAACCTCCATCCACAGTGATGTTCTCACTAGAAATGGGTGACATTGGTACCACGTCATTATGCTTCCAAAACTGAGAGCTAAATAAATGTTTCTTCTTTGTAAAATTAGTTCCCTGAAGTATCTCACTGTGTAGATACAAAGCCAGATTAACATGTCCTTTTGGTCATGTATCACAGCACTTATGAGCAACTACTAGGACATGGGCATCTTTTGACTTCATTTCTCAAATTTGAGATTACATTTAAATTAACTAATTCAGGAAACATTCTGCTTGTCAAGACATAATATTTGCACTTTTACAGCCTTAGAATCTGCTACATAGAAAGGGATCAAATACGAAGGGAAAATCTAGTTATGTAAAATTTCACTGCCTCTCACTTTTAGTAATTTGTACCAATATCTCTTTTCTTTTGAAAATATAAAGTGTGATGGCAGATGTGAGTTGAACGTCTTTTCTTCAATGGGTAACGTTATTGTAACGTTATTGTCAAGGGCAATTATTAATCAAGGTTTTGATCCTTTCTCTCTTTAACTCTTAAATAAGATGCAGATTCTTATTCAGTACTAAACTTTGTTTAAATGTTAAATGCTTTGAATATTTTCTTTATGGGAAAGTCACGTGTCAGGAACTCTGTACCTTAAGAGTAATGTTACACTGCTTCTTGTGGAACTATTTACCAGCTTGTGTTATTGGAACCAGATTTCCTTGTGTGTCAACAGTGCTACCCTTGCAGTCACCATGGCTCATAGGGTCAAATATCTAGGACATACTAAGAAAGTAGGGGAGTTCCTACAGGGAAAGTTAATGGCTCCTGCATAGCTAACTCTCACAATCAACTCACATGATTGTTGTATTCCAACCAAATGTGTCCTTGGCTGAACTCCTCAACACCTGTCTCACTTTCAGTCAACCCTGCTGAGTGTGTACATGTTTGAATCACCACATAGATAAATTGTTGCCACTTCTTAATGTCTGGTCTCCAAAAAGCAAGTTTTAAGGATGATATAAATATGTGCAAATTCAAATGTTATAGCGTGGTAACTAAAACCCATGAAATAAATGGAAAATTGTCCTTATAATCCATAATGATGTAAGTCATGAAGCAGCATTTTTTACCATGATGATTATCTATTAGATATATTTGATACAAACAGCAGAAACAGAACCCAAAACAATTCAAATAAAATGAGTACCTTGGGAAAATATTTCAAATGAACAATCCAATCACTTGAATGCTAGAATATAAAACTTGAAATTACAGAAATGAGGAAGCTGGAGAGATGATTCAGTGGTTAAAAGCACTGGCTGCTCTTGTGGAAGACCCCAGGGGTTTGATTCCCTGCATCCAGATGGAAGCTAACAATCATCCATAACTCCAGCTCCGGGGGAATCCAACACCATCTTCTGACCTCCACTGGCATTGCACAACACCTGTGCACTTACACACATGGAAGCAATACATTCATACACACAAAATAAAAATAATAAACAAAATAGATTTTAATTATAGAAAGGAAGACACTACTAAAGTCCAAAAGACAATGCTGTCCTAGTAGGGATGATTATGCATTATATTGGCAGCGTTGTTGCGGACACACCATTTTGGCCGAGTTCTCATTCTTTTTGACATCCAAATCAACAAGTAAGAACATGCTAGTCTTGCCTGGAAACATCTTATTGGTCAGTAGACACATTGTGAATGAAAGTTTTGTCTGAGTTAATTTGGGTATGGTAAAAATAAAAGAGTAGATTCCGTACACAGAAAAAATATTAAATATTCACTATAAAACTGCAAACTTCTATTTTTAGAATTACACTTTAATTTGATAAAGAGATCTGGTTCATCTAGACAGTAAACAAGGTTTATTGACTTAGGAAATATTTGCAAAGTTCTAATATAGCCCAACATGACTCTTATTTTAAACTAAGAAACACTATGAACAAAAAAGGGAAAGTTTCCATCCTTATAACAAGAAAAAGCTTTCACATGTAGAAAATTAAAGACTTGAGGAAATTACCAGGCAATAGATGTCATGGAACAAGTGATCATCACGGGGAAAGAGGGAGGGGGAGGAGCTTCAGACACAGTAGGGTAGAAGGACACAGACATTGTCAAAGAAGATGGGGAAAATAAGGTGGGGAGTGCCTAAGCTAAGGAGTGAGGAGGGAGAAGGAAGAAGGGAAGATTAATGACAGTAATGGTGTCTGCCAAGGCCATGGGGAGAGTGTCATTTTATAAACTTACTTCAAAGTGTGTGTGTGTGTGTGTGTGTGTGTGTGTGTGTGTGTGTGTGTAGTCATAGACTATCAACAAAATGGCAAGGAAAAACTTCCTTTAAGTTATTGGCCAAGATAGTGCAAGAGAATCCAGAATATAAGCTATTGTCACTACTTGTTGAAAGAAGGAAAGTCAGTTTTCTGCAGTGGTGAACTCACTGAGAGGTGATCCAAATCCAAGTGTCAGCCCTAAACACGTGTACATATATGCATATAAGCACCACTAAATAACTCAGTAGATATATATATATATATATGTGTGTGTGTGTGTGTGTGTGTGTGTGTGTGTGTGTATCAGCAATCATAGAATGGGAATATGGGAAGATTTGAGGGGCGGGGAAGTGTCAGATGAAGGACTTACCTACCAAGGTCATTCTAAGGCAAAAGAAGGAGGCTACCATGTCAAAAGCACAGACATCAGTATGAAAGAGCATGAATCACAAAGAATTATGCAAGTAAGACAGAAAAGAAGGAAACAAATATGCAATGACCAACTGCAATCAGAGATCTACAATTTTTTTTGACAAATAATTCAAAAGAGTTCTCTTAAGATGCTCAGAAGAACACAGTCAGACCAAACCAATTAGATCAGAAACACTCCAGCAAGAGATAAAGCTACACCAAGATTAATATATGAACAAAGCCAGCTTTCTGAAGAAGACTAGAAATGCTCCTTACCCTGGCATCACCTTAGGAATGGGTTACATGTGAAATAAATCTCATGAAATGCAGATGGAGGGGATGATCTATAAAAGACTATATACCATGGCCAAATGCTTCGGAGGTCTATCCTCTTGTCCCTGGCCCTGTTGTGATTGGGAACACATACCTTTCTGCTGTCTCTATTTCTACTCCATGCCTAACTTAAAAGGCTTGATTTTCTGGGCTGGAGAGATGGCTCAGCAGTTAAGAGCACTCACTGCTTTAGCAGAGGACCCAGGTTTGATTCTCAGCCCCCACGTGTCAACTAGCAGCCACCTGTAACTCCAGTTTCAGGGTATCTGAAGCTCTCTTCTACCTCCTCTGGCACTGAATGACAAGGGCGCCTCTACCTACATGCAGTCAATACACTCATATTCATAAAAAGTAAAAATAATAATTTTTTTAAAAGGCTTGATTTTCTTGGCCTCTCCTAGTGGCTGCCAGAGTTTTCATCTAACTGAACTATATTTTTCTCCCAAATCTAATCAATAAAATTGTCCTCAGTTTCCTTCTGAGCCCATTTCTAAATTATTTTATTAATGTGACTAAGAACCCCAAAAGGGAACCTCAGTTTCCCCAGCAATATTATGTGAACTAGGGGCTTAAGGGATGGTTCAACAGTTAAGAGCACTGGCTCTTCTAGCAGAAATATCGGGTTTGGTTCCCAGAACCCACATAGTGGCCACCAACTATCTATAGCCCCAGTTCCAAGGATCTAATGCCCTGCTCTGGCCTCCTTGGGCATTGTACACCCAGGTGCACTTACATACATCCAGGTAGACAATATAAAGACATAAAATAAAAAATAAATAAAACAAAAAGAATTTTAAAAGTATGTGAAACAACGACAGAAAAAGGCTCACCAAACAGAAATACAAAAGAACCAAGCACTCTGAACTGACTCCCAAATGAGGCTGAAAATCACAATAAAAATATTTTGGATTGTGGGGCATAACAGATTTTGAAATTGGTGAGGCTTGACAAATATGTTCAAGGAAAATAAAGACATCGTTTCAAGGAGACATATGAATTTTAGTATTCACGGAGATGTTATTCACAATAGGCTATTTTTACAAATAATATGTTTTATTGGTTGTGGCCCGAATTCCCTCTGGGTCTCCTGTGCTATCAGACAAACCGTATAATATATTTTATGTTTACTTATTAACTTACAAAGGAATGAGAACCCAGTGCCTAGCCCCACACACCTCTGGCTGTGTGGTTCAGAGCCCGCCATATCAGACTAAGCCATGACTACCATAGTCCCCGTTAGCATTCGCTCATGACTCGAGGGCCAGCAATCTCACCCCAGGTCCACAGGAGTCAGTCCATTCTGTCTTTGAACTGCTGTGTCTGGCTGCACATTCCCCACACCATGAGCACTACCCACGGCTCCCAGCCTCCATCATAAGATGGCTCCCTGCAGCCCCTTCGTAATCCATGCTCCGTGTCAGGCCCCACCCACTGGAGGAATTAGTCAATTTGGATACACGACACCCCTTTCCTCCACTCTTACAGTCTTCCTGTCCATCTCCCACTAAAGTCCCTGACACTTGGAGGGGGTGACAGATGTAGGGCAGTCTCTCTTGTATCTTGGTGAGATAGTGGCATCTTGGGCTTCCCCATTAGTCGTCTTTAGGCTGTGACCACTGATCTATCTCAGTGGTGTTTCTTCTATAAAGACAAATGGAAGGAAGTAGACACATTTAAACAAACATTAATGTAAATACAAATGCCTAGATGATATCCCAGTACGTGTACTATATACTCGTTAAACAATATACTCATGATGGCTTCTCCACTAGGGCCTATAGCCTGTCTTGACACAAGGTGTTGGCCTGGTCTACAGCACCAGATGTGTGTTTCACCCCTAGGAGTGGGCCTTATCCAATTAGAAATTTGTTAGTTGTACGTGTGTTGGTCAAGCCATTATTGCACTTGCAGGTATTGCTTGGCATATCCATAGTATGCAACATGCAGGGTCCATTTTTGAGTAGAATTATAGGGGATCCCTTCTTCCCCAACCCTCCACATCCATATGAATGTCATCCATCCAGTGGCATGGAGATTTTTTGGCTTAGTCTCAGTTCCATCTCTTCTTCTCCCGCAGTCACAACATGCAGTGTCCTCAGCAATATGGCCTTACCAACCTTTCTAGTGTACAACCAACATTAATGGCAATGGCCGTGGTGAATTGGAGGACCTCAAGGATCTCTCTCTGACCAACAGCTCATAGGGGGGCAACCCACCCCTGGTACTGTAGAGTTTTTTAACAGTGGTATAGTTTGGGAGTCTCTATCCTCATCTTACCTAACCTACATAAAACTCCCAAGAATCTTCCAGCTATAGCTGACTTTGCTTCTTCAGGTATCTTTCAAATGGGTTTCACATCTGTAAAACACTTGAAGGACCATTAACATTATCTATTAAATCAATGATAGACAAGGTCTCACACAGCAAGGAAAGGTTTTGTCCATTCGTATTAACTGTTTTCTCCATAGATCCTTGTTAGGTACCATAGCATGGGTACACAGCATTAATTTGGTCAATACACTTACAGGTGTTGGCTCCAGTTGCCTGATCCTGTACTGGGCTAAGGAAACAAGAGGTTTCTCCTGTCTCCCCTAACTTGCTGGTTCCCTGAGTCAGACAGGCTCTGGGTCTGCCTCCTGACTGTAGCCACATCTGTCATTTTCTCATTGACCACACCAGGCTTCTGGGGGGAAAACTTGGTGGGAAAACCTTCTTCCACCCCCAGTATAGCCTTTATCTGAAGAGAAATGCATCCTATTTAATCCTTGGGGATTCTTAACCACCCCTTGTACCGTTGTTATCCTTTGAATGTCCTTTGTAAACTGTTCTTCTGGTTTTAAAACATTTTCTATCAATTTTTTTTTCTCTGCGGCTGGAGATTTGTGCTTGACATAAGTCTTGCTACCTTTATCTTCAAGTAACCCAAGTGGACTATTTCTTTGGTTTGATCTTTTTTATATCTCTTATAGGGTGTTCTGTTATTTTACAGACACATTTTACATGTTGGTCAGAATCATTTAGATTTGCCAAAGCCTCTCTCACTTTACAAAGATCCTGTCCCATCAAAGGGCTTAGTAAAACCATTAAAGCCCCATAGCATTCTCGAGATCCCAGCTGAATTAGGCTTTCTTTCATATCTCTGGTGAACTCAGTCTTATCCGGCCCAGTGAACTGGACATCATATATTGCTTTTCTTATACCTGGTTCTCTCAGTAATGCCTGCCCCTCCTTTATAGTCCTCCAGCCCCTGCTAATCATGGTAGTCTCCCTTGGTGACAGCCATGTATCTTTAATGCCTTCAACCAGCCACCCCATTAAGGACTGTTCCCCACTGCCCTGCATTGGCCTAGGTTGAACAGCCTGTCTCACAAGGACAGATGGGTGGTTATAAAACTCAGCTGTGCAGCTTCTGTAGGACTTAGACTGACGTCATTTGCTCCCATGCCCCATACTCTCACAAGCCACATGGCCAGGGGCTCTCTGCTTGCTTATTTGTAAGTTTTTCCAAGTTTTAACAGTTCTAGCATGGAATATTTCCTACCTACAGCACAATTAGCTTTTTTTCCCTTTTTACTATTATCTGTCTTTTCCTCTGAGTCCTTGGACCTTACGCAATTCAAAGTGTCCCACCTTTTTAAAGTG
>NW_008348089.1:5023027-5083084 GCF_000622305.1 Nannospalax galili | reverse complement strand
CTCTCTCTCTCTCTCTCTCTCTCTCTCTCTCTCTCTCTCGGCACTCCATTTTGGTACAGAGCAGGTAAAAGATTTTCTAGCCTTTGGGAAACCTTTAATAAATCTTCACATACCCCCAACATATCCCCACATTTACAACATAGCTGTGGCCCACGCGTCTGTGTGGCTGGCCTCTTTTTAGTTATAGATTTTGTGGTCCATTGTATAACCCATATGACTATCCTTAATTCCATTAAGCATATGGGTTTTGACTGGCTTCTTTCCTGGATTTGGGACTCAGAGCCCAGCTGACCCAACACAGGGGCAGCAGGAACAGCACTGCTTCCTGAGACCCACATCCCCAAAGCTGTAGCTCCTTTATCCGGCCAGACTATGCCAGTTTTGTGGCCCGAATTCCCTCTGGGTCTCCTGCACTACCAGACAAACCATATATTTTATGTGCATTTATTAACTTACAAAGGAATGAGAACCCAGTGCCTAGCCCCACACCTCCAGCGTGGCTCAGAGCCCACCATATCAGACCATACCATGACTACCATAGCTCCTGCTAGCATTCACTGATGCATCAGGAGCCAGCGATCTCACCCCAGGTCCACAAGAGTCAGTCCATTCTGTCTTTGTCTGCTGTGGTTGGCTGTGCATTCCCCACACCAAGTGCGCTACCTTTGGCTTCCGTCCCAAGATGGCTCCCAGCAGCCCCTTTGTAGTCCATGCTCTGCATCAGGCCCTGCCCATTGGAGTAACTAGCCAATTGGGAGACATTGGTATGTGAATACATAAAGAAAAAAAAAAAAATATATATTTGATAATGTCAAAATCAAACTCACAGAAAAATAGGGCAAATAGGAAAATTTCATTTGAAACATAACTTCAGCCATAAAATGAATGGAGTTTTAGTGTATAGCATAGTGACGACAGTTAATAATTTGAATTTGCTAAAAGGAAAGAACTTAAGTATTTTCTTCATGTATAAAAAGTATAATTGTGGTTGGAGAGATGGCTCAGCAGTAAAGAACACTTAACTGTTCTTCCAGTGGCCCTGATTGGATTCTCAGCACCCACATGATAGCTAATAACTGTATGCTCTATAACTCCAGTTCCAGGAGATCCAACGCCTTCTTTTGGCACATGTGAGTGCAAGTCCATACATGCAGGCAAAGCACTCATACACATACAATGAAAATAACAAAAAAATAATTTAAAATAAAATTTAAAAATTAAAGAAGTATAAATGGGGGAGTTTGAAATGGCTTATGAATAAAGCTACTTACTACACAAGGCTGTGACCCTGAGTTCAATCTTTGAAGCACACAGGGGAAGGAGTGAACAAGTTCCCAAAAGTTCTTCTCTGACTTCCACACGTAGACGGTGGTACATGTGCACTTGCACTCACACACATCAAAATAAAATAATCTTTTTAAGTGTAAGTGGTAACCATGAGAAGAAATTGTTGTGATAGTTGGCTAGATTGTGGTAGTCTTCTCACAATATATGCAGTTATTAGCATCATGTTGCATGCCTTTTACTTGCCAATCACTCCACCATAAAAATGAAGTGGCAAACAGATCAAAATGTGGTAGGAAACATTTGATCGCACAATGGTTTTGACAACATCAAATATTGATTAAATGATTTGAAGTATGTTCACTCATTTCAGAGACACTAAGTAGAAACTGCCCATTTATAAGAACAGGACATGTATAAGACCATGTCACCAGCAGAAAGACTTTTCACTATGGCCTTCTTCACATTAGGAATACCTATTGATAGCCTCCAGAACCAAGAGAAGAAATATACTTCCTTGACAGGATGAGTTATTACGATGTCCAAATTTGCCTTGAATTGATTTTAAAAGTTTTATGTTATTAATTCCTCCACGTAAAGTAGTCTCATTCTAATTAGAATCTTCCCAATATGATGGAATAAGTGGGGGTCTCATCTTTAAAAAATGCATTGTCATAGCCACACTATGAACATAACAACATGCCACAGTTCACAATGGGTTCCTGAAGCTGTAACTGGTTGGGTAGCCGTATTATGCCTGGAAAGATGACGTTGGCCATCCCTGGCAATCAAAGAGTGCACTTTATTTACATGTTAAAAAAATAAGAATATTTAAAAGGCATTAAACAATTCAGATTTTAAATATAGTTGAATTGTTACATTGATCATTTAGAAATGGTTGTAGTTATTTCTTTCCATCTGGTTAACATACAACTTGATTAATGTGCGCTTCATTGAGATCCTAATTATAAAGTAATTATGAAACTTAAAATGTCATTAACTTTGTCCTCCATGGATTCAGGCTTAATAAGACTCATCTAAATTCTTAAATTTTCCTTTAAAATCAGCTAACACATAAAATAAAAGAAAATGGTACATGGAAATGATGCATTCGTGCTCCTTTTCAAATTGTTTTCCCCAAATTTTCTTCTTTTATTGGTTTATTACATTTTATGTTCTCAAATCTCTGGCTGTATTAAACATATAACCCAAATTTCCTGTACATTTATATAAGTATGATGTCAGGCCAGCCTGTCTCAAAAAGACCAATAAATAATAATAATAATAATAATAATAATAATAAAAATAACAGTATAATTTTCAGTGAAACTACTGAGTGGAATTTATGTTTGTGGACCAGAGAGATAACTCAATGGGAAAAGGCACTTGCTATCATATCTGACTATCTGGATTTGTGTCCCAGAGCCCACCCACATTGTGGAAGAAGAGGATCCATTCATATAAGCTGTCCTCTGTCCTCCAAATGTGGCCCCCTTCCTCCACACACAAATACCCACAAACAAAATAAACAAATGAAAAAAAATAACAATAAAATATTGTAAAATAATTTATATTTGGAAGCAGTGATAGAAAATTCAATGAATGGAAAGTTTGACAAATATTTTTATACCTCATAGAAAATAATATTCAACGTTTTGTTGCTCTGGTATTCTTCCAGTTTAATTTTATATTATTTATCATATTCTTTTATAGAAAAGAGAAATTCAGTGTTATTTACATGCAAGTTTGAAAAGAAAATAAGACAGTCTTTATTAATTGGAAACATGGAGAAATTTTATTTGGAGATGGAATACATTCAAGTTATTAATTTTTTTATTTTAAAATGATGGGGGAATTTCATACATGAATATTTTATTCACACTATTTCCATCCATCCCTCTCAGTTCCCCTCCAACTCCTCCCATACTCCTCCTCCCACTCCTTCTGAATTACTTGTCATTTTTTAAAATTTTATTGTTACATATGCATATATCCATTATAAATATACATATATGCAATGTATTGACTCAATTTAGTGGTGTGCCTGTGTACCTGTGTTTAGCATTCATTAATCAATGGAAGAGCCTGTGACTCTCCATATTGAGGTAGAATTCCATGAAATTTCCCCCATCACCCTTGGCATGTCAATTGGTTTTGTCATTATGCAGATCTTGTTAGACCACCATACTGTGGAGATTTCACTGGTATAGTTTCCCTATCATGTTTAAAATATATAACTAGCAGCAGGTGTCTTGTCTCTCTGGCTCTTACATTCTTTCTGCCCCCTATTCCTCAGTGTTCCCTGAGCCTTTAGTGGAGGGCATTGTAGATGTGAGCACATCACAGTTATTGTCTGAAATTGACAACTTTTGTTACTTAGTAATAGTCTCCATCTGTCATAAAAAGAAGCTCTTGTGATGAGTGATGAGAGGTACACATGTCCATAAATATAAGGATATGTACTTAGGATAGAGTAAGAAATTATTTGGATCGAGGGGAGTGACAGAATTCGATTTTTCTTTAGGGTCTAAGGTCTCTCTAGCCACATGTACTTGGCTATACTTACAGTACCACTCGAGACTTCTCTCCCATTAAGTGAGACTCAAGTCCAATTAGACACTGTTGATTAGCACTAACATAAAGGTACCTACAGCAATAAGTAGTTGTGTAGGTCATTGCTCCCAGGATTTACAGTTGGGCAAGATAATTGCATTGTTTTATCCTTTGGAAGCTTTCAAAATATGTTCTGATGCTATGAGATCTGGTCTTCAGGGAGGAGGCATCCAGGTCAGGTCCAGCTCAATTGCTCCAAATCCTGTGTCCTAAGTATCCTGTGACTTCAGCAATATCTTGTCTTCAAGTTCTGGGGACAATAAGAACTGTGGCAAGAGCTTGCATTATTTTTGGAGTATCTTAGACTACCCTAACCAACAACTCAAAGGGAAGATTCCCTTGCCTGGACTTGTGATTCTGTCATATAGCTTTCAGCTGTACACATACTCTCACATTTATAGGTCATGTGTATTTTTCAGTAAACTTATTAAATACTACTTTTCCCTTTAGCTTTTCACACCACCAGGCCATTAATTATCTCTCTTTTCTTTCTCTCCCCTGTAAAATCCTTCTCATTCTTCCTAGTTTAAGTACTCCTCATTTTCCTCATTTCCTTTGACAACCCCTGTCTCCTAACACCTCCTCATTTGAGATCCTTTTTTACTCTCCCTTTTTCTCCTCTTCCACTATGATTCCATTTCCTTTTCCTGGTTCCTGCAGTTATATCACTCTACACACTCACATCAAAGGATTTGGAGCTAGGATTCTAAAATGAGATAGAACATGTGTGGTGATCGGAATGAGAATATCTCCCAGAGGCTCCAAGTATTTAGACATTTGATCCCCAGTTCCTGATGCTATTTTTGGAGGATTATTGAACTTTTAGGAGATATGGCCATGTCGGAGGAAGCATGTCACCGGGGACTGGCTTTGAGAGTATTTAAGTGTTGCTACATTTCCAGTTTCTCTCTGCTTCCTGTATCTGCCTGAAGACGTGAGTGTCCAGCTTTGTGTGCAGGCCACTTCTGTCACCATGCTTCCCTGCCTCAATAGTCTTAATTCCCTGAAACTGTAAGCCAAAAAAACTCTTCCTTCCACATGTTGCCTTGGTCATGATGTTTTACCGCAACCACAGAAATATGACCAAAACATCACACATTGTTTTTCTGAGACTGGGTTACCTTACTTAGTATAATAGTTTCTAGTTCAGTTCATTTACCTGAAAATTTCATGACTTCTTTAGAACTTTGTTGAGAAAGTGTGCTGAATTTTAATTTTCCATTAACTGGTTGAAGGACCTTCAGGTTATTTCCATTTCCTAGGTATTGTGAAATGAGAGTCAATAAACTTGACTGTGCAGATATCTCTGTAGCAGGATATAGGGTCCCATGCCTAGGAGTCCTGCAGCTGGAGCATATGTTAGATCTATTTTTAGTTTCTTAAGAATTCACATTGATTTTCGTAGTGGCTGAACCAGTTTGTAATCTCACCAGCAGTGAATAAGGGGTCTCCCTTTCCCACATCCTCCCCAGCATTTGCAGCCATTTGTTTACTTTATGATTTTCATCCTGACTGGGATAAGATGAAATCTTTAATTTGCATTTCTCTACTTACAAAAGATGTTGAATGCTTTTTAAAGCATTTCTCAGACACTTTTATTTATTCTTTTGATGACTGACCAGATCTGTATCCCATTTTTTAATTGAGTCATATGTTTACTTGATTCTTAGTTTTTTTGAGTAATTTGTATACTTAAAAAATTAATCTAGCAGACGTATAGCAGGCAAAGATTCTGATGTATTTGGGCTTCCTCTTCACCCCGTTGGTTGATTTCTTTGTTGAACAGAAGCTTTTTAGTTTAATGTGCTCCCATTTATGAGTTGGTGACCTTAATTCCTACATGATGAAGTCCAATTTAGAAATT
This sequence comes from Nannospalax galili, assembly GCF_000622305.1. Taxonomy (NCBI): domain Eukaryota; kingdom Metazoa; phylum Chordata; class Mammalia; order Rodentia; family Spalacidae; genus Nannospalax; species Nannospalax galili. The sequence goes on along the minus strand of NW_008348089.1, from coordinate 5,077,323 downwards.
ACTTTCCTACATCTATAACTTGTAGGGTATTACCTACATTTTCTTCTGTTTCAGTGTTCATGTTTCATATTGAGATATCTGATTCATTTGGAGTTGATTTCTGTGCAGTATTGATATGTGTTTAATTTCATTCTTCTCCATGTGGAGAGCCTATTTTTCCAGCACTTTGTTGGGGATGCTATTCTTTCAGTGTGGGTTCTTGGCCCCTTTTGTCAACTATCAGGTGGCTGTCATTGTATGCACTCATGTTTGGATAATTTGTTTTGTTCCATTTAGCTACATGTTGCTGTGTGCCAGTATCTTGCTGTTTGCATTACCATAGCTCTGTAGTATAGTTTGAGATCTGTCCCAGTAATCCCTCTAACATTACTCTTTTTCTTCAGGATTTTACTTTTGCTATTGAGGCTCTTTTGTGGATCCATATGAATTGTCCAATGCTTTTTTTCTATTTATTTGACAATGTCACGGGGATTTTGATTGATAATGCATTGAATATATTGGTTTTTGTAATATGGTCATTTTCAAATGAATTCTACCCATCCATGATCATGGGAGTTCTCTCCATGTTCTAGTGAGTGTCCCCCTCAATTTCTTTCTTCAAAGATTTAGTTTTCAATGTAGAGATCCTTAACCTCTTTGGTTAGTTCTATTCCTAGATTTGGTGTGTGTGTGTGTGGGGGGGGTGATTATTGTTAATGGGAATGTTTCCATGATCTCTTTCTCTGGCTGCTTGTTATTGAGATATAAAAAGCAATAGATTTTTACAAATTAATCTGTATCCTCCCGCTTGGCTGATAGTGTTGTTCATTTCTAGCAGTTTTCCATTAAATTTTTGGAATCACTTATGTATAGTATTACCAATATTATTATTGTGTCTAATATTTGCAAATGGGGTTATTTGAGCTCTTCTTTTCCAATTAATGCCCCTTTTAATTTTTTTCTCTTATATTATATTATTTCTCTAGCTAGAGCTTTAAGCACTATAATGAAAAGGAATGTGCATATTGTACAACCTTGCTTTGTGCCTGATTTTAATGGGAACACTTCATGTTTTTCTCCATCTAGAATGATGTTGTCTATGGGTTTTTGTATATGGCCTTAATTGTTCCCACCAGTCTAATTTCTTCTGTGATTTTTATCATAAAGTCATGTTGGATTTTGTCAAAAGCCTTCTCAGAATTTATTGATATATCATGTGATTTTTGTCTTCTAGTGTGTTTATGTGATTCATTACATTTATTTATTTGGGTATAGAAACATTCCTACATTTCTAGAATAAAGCCTACTTGATCATACTGGATGATCTTTTTGATATGTGTCCCTATGTGGTTTCCAAGTATTTTACTTAGAAACTTTGCATCTATGTTTATTAGGTATATTGGCCTATAGTTTTCTTTTTCATTGTGTCTTTACCTGGATTTGGTATTAGAGTATTACTGGATTTGTAGAAGGAGCTTGGGAATTCTCCCTCTCTTTCTCTCTTTTTGAATTATCTAGGCAGTATTGGTTGTAGTATTTCTTTGTAGATCTGGTAAAATTCTGTTGTGAATCCATCTGGACCGGGCATTGTTTGGTTATTTGGGAAACTTAATTGTTGTTTTGATCTCCTAATTTGTTATAAGTCTATTTAAGTTCTTGATCTCTTCTTGGTTTAACTTTAGAAGTTTGGTTGAATCTATAAATTTACCAATTTCTTTTAGATTTTCTAATTTAACAGAGTTAAATTAGGGCTTCGTTTTTATTTAATTGGTTGGGTTTATTTTTTGAGAAAGGGTTTCCCTGTGGTCCCAGCTGTTCTGTAACTCACTGTCTAGACCAGGCTGGTTTTGGTCTCATAGGAATTTGCCTGCCTCAACTTCCTGAGTGCTGGGATAAGGGGTATGTGCCACAATACCTGGTCTTGGTTTTGTTGTTGTTGCTTTGGGTTTGGTTTGGTTTTGAGTGTATGTTTTCAAAGACATTTGTTATACTGTTCTGGATTACTTTGGTGTCTGTCATAACGTTTTTCTTTTCATCTCTGATTTTCTTGAATAGGGTTTGCTCTTTCTTTTGGTTAGCTAAGGCAAGGGTCTGTTGATCTCGTTTATCTTTAAAGAAATAGCTGTAGATTCATCGATTATTTTATTGTTTCTTTTGTTTCTATTTCTATTCCATTGATTTATCCTCTATTTTTTACTTCTTATCTGCTGGGTTTGGTTTGTTCTTGTTTTTCCAGACTCTTCATTTGAATCATTAAGTCAGTTATTTGTGCTCTCTCTCATTTTTCATAGTAGTCTCTTGGAGCTATAAACATCCCTCTGAGGACTGTTTTTAATGCATCCCAGCAGTTCTTTTGTGCTGTGCTTCATTTCCATTTAGTTCCAGGAATATTTTATGACTTTTTGATTTCCTGTATTTGATGCATCCATCATTCAGGGGTGTGTTGTTTAATTTCCATGATTTCATGTAGTTACTACATGTATTGTGGTCAGATAGGATGCATAGAATTATTTATTTTCTCTTCTTTTTTTTGTATTATTGAGGTTTGTTTTGTGCCTCAGTATTTTGTCTATTTTAGTGAAATTTCCATGTGCTGCTGAGTAGAACGTGTATTCTTTGGTGCTTGGGTGGAACATTCTTTAGACATCATTTAGATCCATTCGATGTATTCTATTATTTAATTTAATGTTTCTCTGTTTTTCTTTGTCCAAATGACCTGTTTACTGGAGACCAATGGAGTGTTGAAGTCATCTATAACTAAACTGGGGTTAATTTGTGTTTTGTGGTCCAGCAATACTCTTTTTATGAAATTGCATGGACAAGAGTTTGGTGCCTATATGTTTATGACTGTAATGTTTTCTTGATCATTTATTCCTTTGATCAAAATGAGATGACCTTCTTTATCTCTTCTGATTAATTTTAGTTTGAAGTCTACTTTGTCAGATGTGAGAATATCCATGCCTGCTTGTTTCTAAGTGCCACTTGTTTGGTGAATTTTTTTGATCCTCTCAGCCTAAGTCAGAGCCTATCCTTGAATTTAAGATGAGATTCTTTTAGACAACAAAGAGATAGAGTTTTTTTTTTTTTTTTTTATTAGTCTATTTTAAATAGCCTGTGTCTTTTGAATCCGGAATTGAAGCCACTGATATTTAAATTTATTGTTGAAAGATGTGTATTTGTTGCTGCCATGTTATTTTCTGCATGTGTTCTTAGTCCTATTTTGTGTCACTATAATTTCACCTTCATTTGGTTTCCTTTTGTAGTCTCTTGGTTATGTCCATCCCTTTCTTCAGTCCTTTGTATTGCTTTGAGTATACTCTTCAGGGCTCCTTTAGTGGATATAAATTCTTTCAGCTTATTTGTATGATGGATAATTTTTTTTTCTACTTTGACTATTGCTGCAGGTGTCCTGGGGCTCTCCGGGCTGGAGTAGAGTCGGTGCGGAGTCATGACGCAGGCTCTGGGAGTCAGGTGAGAAGCAGGCAATGTGAGCAGCTGCAGTCTCATTTATTGCGGATATGGGGCTCTCTTTTATCCCCCCTCCTGGTGTCCCATTGGTCCACTGATAGGTTGTGTCTGTTCCTCATTGACTCTCTGTATCAGGCCATTTTGGCATCAGCCATCTCTATGTCTTTTGGCAGAACACAGGTTTGACTCAGTTGGATGTTTTTGGTGCATTTGCAGCATGCATGCACTGGTTGTTCAGGCCGCACTTCCTCCTACATATCTACCCTTTTTCTTTTTGTGAAGCTCTAGTGGGAGCCAAGATTCTTTGCCTTGGCATTGTTGGCCCCACTTCAGGGATTCCCCAGTATTATGGACCGTGCCTGTCTTAGGTTGGCTTGGTTAGCAAGCTCTTACCCATCATTGACTACCAGCCCTCAAAGGGCGACCTCCCTGGGTATGAGTCCACCAGGGTGATTGGGGAAGGCAATTATACAGAAGTCTCACAGATTTCCCTGTGAGCCAGGCCTGTAGGACCTCTCGGGGAGGATTGCAGCCTGTGTTTACAGGAACCAAGAGGACCAGGAGTGTGGCTCTGTTGATGCGCTTTTGCCACTGGGCATGCTGAAAGAGACACTTGACAAAGATGAGTAGGACCAAAGGAATTAGACTAGCTATTATGGCCAGGAGAATGGGGACAAATGAGGCAGGCAGGATGACATCTGAGGAGACCGGGTGCTTCCTAGCAAGGAAAAGAACGGGCATCCACAGGTCAGGGTCCCACATGTTCTCGGGGATGACCCATGGTGTGAGGATGGTAGCCTCATTCCAGAAAGCATCTAGGTCATTGGTTTTAACTTTAAGACATCGGGTGACAAATAGTGATTTTAATGTCCTGATTTGGGGTTCCCTACAGCTGGGGGGCAGATCAACCATGTTAATTCTAAGACAAAGAGAATGTGTCAGACCCAAATGTCTTGTGCTCAGTGGGGGACTTCCATGGTACCTTGGGCCATGGCCGTATGCCCACATGGTGTCTCCAGATGGGGAGCGGTCGTGGGGGGACGCTTCTGGGTTCCGCATCCTAGGGGGTCCTTATGTGGAGGCACGGGGTGAATGGAAAGCAAAATGTGTACCTCCCTAATCAACTGACAGGATGAGGGAAAAGAGAAGGAGGGGGTTCTCATGCTCACCCATGGGAGAACCGAAGGCATATGTAACACAAAGGGGACAACTTACCAAAACTTCAGGCAGGGCGCGTCTCACAACAGGAAGAAAGTGGGGGAGAGGCGCCCAGGCAGGTCACAGGTGGAGAAAATGAAACTAAGGCGGTTCTTGGGAGCAGTCAATGCAGGGCCAGCAGAAAAGTGCAAAGAACACGGTCCAGAAAAGCGGCTACCACAAGGATGGCCAGCACCCAAGGAAGGTCAATGCCCATGCCTGCATGGGGAACCCATGTTGGGCGCCAGATGTTGCAGGTGTCCTGGGGCCCACACGGGGGGGGGGTGTGGGGTGGCGTAGAGTCAGTGCGGAGTCATGACGCAGACTCCAAGAGTCAGGTGAGAAGCAGGCAGTGTGAGCAGCTGCAGACTCATTTATTGTGGATATGGGGCTCCCTTATATCCCCTCTCCTGGTGTCCCATTGGTCCATTGATAGGTCGTGTCTGTTCCTCATTTGCTCTCTGTATCAGGCCATTTTCATGTCAGCCATCTCTATATCTTTTGGCAGAACACAGGTTTGACCCAGCCGGATGTTTTTGGCACATTTGCAGCGTGCATGCACTGGTTGTTCAAGCCACACTTCCTCCTACAGACTATGATCATTTTGCTGGGTTAAGCATTCTGGGTTGGCATTTATGATCATTTAGAACATTGAAACCTTTTCTCCAGGCTTTCCGGCTTTTAGGGTTTACACTGAAAAAATTAGCTATAATTCTGATGGATTTTCTTATATGTAACTTGTTTTAATCTTGGCACTTTCAGGATCCTCTCTTTGTTCTGTACATTTTGTGTTTTGTCTATACTATGTTGTAAGAGTTTCTGTTGTGATCCTGTCTGTTTGTTGTTCTGTGTGCCTCTTGTATCTGTATGGGTATGTCTTTCCTTAATTTAGGGAAGTTTTCTTCTGAGATATTTGTCCTTCCTTTATGCCTATCACATCTAGATTTGGTCTTTTCATGGTGTTCCACGTTTTATTTTTTATTTTTTATTATTTTTTTCAATTCCATTACAGTGATTTTTTTAGAATTCATGTCCTTTCTTTGAAAAGTTCCATTGTCCAACTTTATCATTTTGTTATTTTTTTATTTTATGTGTATGGATGTGTTGCCTGTATGTACGTAAGCCCACCCATGTGGTACAATGCCCGAGGACGTCAGAAGAAAGCTTTAGAGTCCCTGGAACTGGAGTTATGGATGGTTGTTAGCCACTATGTGGGTTCTGGGAAGTGAACCCTGGTCCTCTGCAAGAGTAGTCATTGCCCTTAACCTCTGAGCCATCTCTCCAGCCCCCATCCAAATTCATCTTTAAATTCTGAATTCAGTTTTCTGTTTTAATCATTCTGCTTGTAAGACTTTCTTCTGTCTTTTCAAATTTTCTTATTGAATTTTTCAATTCAGTTTTCATCTCAACTTGATTTTTCTTCACTATTTCTACCTTTTGTGAATTTAATTTTCAAAACCTGAATTGTCTTCATCTTTTCATTCAGCTATATATTTATATTTTCTCGAGCTTCATTTAGTGAGTTCTTTGAATTCTTTGCTTGTTTTTTTTATTATGTTTATCATTATTCTTTTAAATTCCATGTCCTGGGGTTCCTCTGGACAGTTCTTATTGTATAATGCTTCTATAGGACTGATGGAGTTTTCTGGTAACTATTGTAGTGGTTTGAATGAGAATGTGCCCCATAGGCTCCGAATACTATCTTGATTTTTTTTCTTATTATTTGTGTTTTTGCAATGTGATATACCTGAGCATATGGACTTCTTTTGTTGGTTGTGCTTCTGATATTAAACACTAGCATGCCTTTGTTGTGTGGATGCATGGTTCTGTTTTTATTGTTGTGCTAGCTGAGTTGACTTATGGTCAGGTATATTTAGTTCATCTGTGCTTTAGATCTGATTATCACTTTTGATTCTTTTATTGGAGGGTTAGGAGTGATTCCAGGATAGTCTGGGGTAGAAAATGTGCAATCATAGCTAGGACTGAGTGTGGAGATGGTATCAGGGTGGACTAGTTCTAGCCAGGTCATTGGGTCAGTCCAAAGCTGGAACAACACTTTCCAGGCCTAGCTTTGAATGGGGACAGTGGTGACCTAGTTTGGAAGGTTCTAACTAGCTTACCAGGCTGGTCCAGAGTTCTACAGAAGCTTGCTCTGGGCCTAGTCACAGAGAAGGAAGGTAGATAGAGTGGGAAGAGTTCGGACTAGATCACAGGGTGGTCAGAAGAACACAAGCTGCAGGTTCTCCAGTTTTGCTTTTATTGTTATTTCAGTTGGAAATTAATAAGATTTCAGTTTAATGATATCATTATACACATGCTACATTGCTTATTTTCTGCAAAAATAATGAAATCTAGAACAAAACACAAAATATATATGGAAAAACAGTCTATAAAAACATGGCCATAATACAAAAATAGAATTTTTTACATTAGTGTCAGTTAATGTAATTATAGACAAATGAACCTGTGAGAAAAACAAATGTCTATCCACAAATTTTTAAAAAATTTGTGCTTGATATATTCTGTTTGCTTGTTTTTAATCATTATTTTTGATGCTCAGAATGTCAACATTAAAATAAAAGAGCATGTCATATATTTATTTATGCATACCCTATATCAAGGCAATTCTACCTATATAATTTCTCCTTAATATTTGTGTCTTTCTGTCAAATTTTACTGAAATAAATTTAGAGATTTACTTCACCAAAATGTAAACGTCTCTGTTTGATTTTGGTGATTGTGTGTGTGTGTGTGTGTGCGTGTGTGTGTGTGTGTATTCCTGGATGGAACATTATCCTAGTTTGTTTCTTCATTGCTGTGACAAAATACTCTGACCAATACCAACTTTAGGAGGAAATGGTTTATTTTCATACATCTCCTGGGTCATCAGGGAGCACAAGGTGGGAATTCAGGGCAGGAACCTTGAAGCAGGAACTGGAGCACAGGCCATGGAAGAACACTCCTTACTGGCTTGCTCTCCTGGCCCATGCTCAACCTGCTTTCTTATATAACATAGGCCCAACTACCTAGGGGTGGCACCACCCACAGTGGGCTGGGCCTCCCACAACATTCAACAATCAAGAAAATTCCCCCACAGACATGGCCACAGGCCTGGCCAATGAAGGCAATTCCCCCAATAGAAGCTCCCTAAACCCAGGTGTGTCAAGTTGACACTAAAGCTATCCAGCACAGACATACTTCATTTCCCTTAACATCTTTGTGCTCTCTCTTAACTTTCCCATGATTTTACTAGTTCTATTTTCCTAGGTAGCTAGTTTTGCCTGGGTACTGCCTCTTCTACACCGAGGATCACTGTGGTTTTCAAACATGAGCTGTGCACCTCAGGTCCTTGTCTCTTCACACTCCTAGGCAAATTTTCCGTGACTTGCAAAGATACAAGCTATGTGTTATGACATGAGAATATGGCAATCATCCTCAAAGCCATGGTCACAGAGAACTGAGTAAACTTGGTCATGAAACAAAACAAAGAGAATTAAATGTGAGAAAGACATTTGCAAGAAAATGGAAGGTAGACTGATATGAGGGGAGAGAGGGATTGGGGATTGAGTGTGATTAAAATGCAATATATCCAGGTATGAAACTTTCAAGAAATGTAATTTTAAAAGTTATTTTTGATTACCTACTATAGATCAGTAACCCACATGAAATTTAATATTTTAATCCTCACAATAACATTGCAAGATTCATTTTTCTGTCTCTAATATAGGTGGAAAGAGATTAAAGAGTAACTTATTCTAAGTTTGTAAGTGGGGGGGCTCCCTTAAATCAATGTAAACATTGACCTCCCTTTTCCCATTACGTTAATCTGCCTGACTCTAGGCCATAAAATATCATACTAAATAAGGCACAGAAGTATTCAATTACTTCAGAATATTACACACAAAATGTTTGAAACAGAAAATAATTGTTACACTTACATAAGTAAATGTCAATTATCTGAATAATTCATTCAGGTGGAACTCTTTCTCCTCTCCCAAAGCCCTATAGTTGAGGTGCCTCCTATGAGCTGTCTTTTTCCTCTATTCTATACAGGGATATTTCAAACTGTAGCTGGCTCTCCATTATTTGATGTATTTCCATTTACTAATGATGCTTTGAGAAAATGTTCAGCTTCAAGGCTTTGGAAATTGTTGAATTTTGCTTCATGCCAACATACTTCCATGTTTCCATTTCAAAGTGACATCATTACAACTGTGCAGCATAGTGTGTGCCTGGATAGTCATTGACGTTGGCACAGACTTGGCAACAGTTTGTTTCTGATTGATCTTGAAAAGTAGATTGGTTCTGACTTCATGGAGAAGCCCTTCTGGGCCGGCATCTTCCTAATAATGTTCATCTCAGTCAGACTTTGAAACCACTTATACCTTTCTGGGAGGGCTTAGCAGTAGTCCTCACTGAAATTGCTTTTCATTTTCAAAACTAAGACAAGATGATTTGCAGGATTACATAAAAGACAAGTTTTTTTCTTCAATGTCTTCTTTGTCTGATAATATTTTAATGACTAATTTTTTCATAGAATTTAAGTACTATACAAAGACCTTTTTTGAATTTAATTATTTTCTTTCCCCTTATTTTCCTTTCTTTGTCATTTTTACATTTTGGCATTAGAATAATCATGTACTAATTTAAACAGTTATACCAAAGATGGTGACAAATTGAATATAGAATTTCTGAGGTTAAGTACAAGACTGGAAAGTTCCAAGTATTATGAAAACAGGCTTTTTAACTAAATGAATAGTTACAGGTTTCATTTCTAGCACATTTTAAAATATTTTCCTGAACAACTGTCATTAAATTTTGATATTGCTACCTAAAACTACTGTCTGTGAAAGCAATGATATTAACAACTGTGTGGCAAACATATAGAACAAAATTTGTCACTAAGGAAACACCAACGTTCTCATTGACTGCGTTTGAAGGGCATATTAATTTGAAGCATTTTGTGCTGGTGTTGTTAATTTTCCAGAAGATTCCTTACATTCTTCATTCAAAGTTCACTCTAAGCAGTGAGTACTTGTCTATTGTGTGTGGCTGGGGAGGCACCTGTGAATAAGGACCTGTTCCTGAGCAACGAGTTTTAACTCTTAGCATGCATGGAACATGGGTGTTCTGTGTAAATTCTATGATTCTCAGTCTTCACTTGCATAATAAAGGGATAATATCTAATATCTATGTTGAATAATCGGTTTAAAATGTAATGAGGTTTTAAAAAGCGCTTAGAGAAACTAGTCAAATTAAGCATGTGACAAATGGAAGCTGTCACTCTCCTAGCCGTTTAGCTGATTGTATCTGAATTTCTATCACAGGAAAAGCAGCAAAAGAAAAGGAAAAGAAGCGAAACAGAAAAAAATGGCTCACCTCAACTTAAAGGTCTTTACATAAAATAAAAGAAACTGCTATGGTTTCTTTTCATCTTCTATTCTGAGAAAAAGAAAAGTAAAATAAAACAATATTTTAAGCAGGTCAAAACCAAAAAACAAAATGTCTAGAAAATTACTCTTATGCTCTGTCTTCATCTGGGGGCGATTAGAACCATGGTGTGTACACTCAATTTGCAGTAATCATGACTATTGATTTTGATAACAAATTTTGTTTCTACTACAGGATGGTTGAAAGACAACATGCCTATATTCAGGACCCACTTCACGAGAGTCTGTTCTGGTCAGGTACTGTGTTGTATTGGCTCAGGTAGACCTGTTTTTACCCCAACGTACAAGTAGGACAGGTTGAACCACAATGAACAATGTTGAAATTTTACATTAACTTCTCCTAACATAACATGAATAAATGTGTATTTCTCTCAGTGCACCAATGACATACAAAAAAAAAAAAAAAAAAAAAAAAAAAAAAAAAAAGACTCCAACAAAGTTCATCTTGGTAAACCAATGAGTTTATTGAGCTTACTTACAGGAGCACCAGCAACCCCAGAGCACTGATGAGAGGTCCCATCCCCTCATGGAAGTGCATCATTCAGTCCCACTTTCAATCAGCCTTTTATGTTTTTGATGATTTGTTTTTGCTTAATGTTCATGTGTGAGTTTCTGCACGTATATATGTGCACCATGTGTATGACTGGTCCCTGAGAAGACCAGAAGAGTGTCAGAACTGGAGTTGCAGGCAGGTGTGAGCTACCTAAAATGGTTGCTGGAAATACAACCTGTTGTCCCTTGCAAGAGCAGCAAGTGCACTTCACTACTGAACCATCTCTCAAGTCCCAAAGATTTATGTTATTTTTACTTATGTGTACATTTGTGTGCATATTCATGCCAGAGGCATTGAGGCCCCTGGAGCTGGAGTTACAGGAGGTGGTAAGCTGCCTGACATGGGTGTTGGGAACTAAACTTAGGTCCTCTGGAATGCTTAGGCACCGTTAATGCTCTCTTAACTACTGTGCAATCTCTCCAGTCCTCAGTCTCCCTGTCTGACATACTCTAGTATCTCCCAAGATCTCTAGCAACTGATCAGTTTTGGCAACTATGGCTGTTGGGAGAGGGAGAGACAATCTTTTTTAAGGATGGTACTTTTGGTAGCTTAATGAGGCTCCAGTGGATGACTTAAAACGAATGATATTTGGAGATACAAATTAGACTTTATAGGTCTTATTTTTTCATTTATTTATTATTTTTTAATTTTATGTGTATGAGTGTGTTGCCTGAATGTTTGTAAGAGCACCTGTGTTGTGCAATGTCTGCAGAGATAAGAAGATGGCGTTGGAGTCCCCTGAAACTGGAATTGGAACAGTTGTTAGCCACCATGTAGGTGCTGGGAATTGGACCTTGGTCCTTTGCAAGAGCAGCCAATGCTCTTAACCACTGGGCCACCCTCCTGTCCTCTATAGGCCTTCTTATTTATTTAGTAGAGCATATTAAATTGAGTAGATGGGCAATAATTAGAGATACAGATGAGGAATAGGATCTAAGTACTATCAAATTATATTGCATAAAATTGCAAAAATTCAATCAAAAATTAAAAAATGAAAAACCAAACAATAGCTTGATGTTTCATTTCTTGAGGATTTGGGTCTATTTCTAGAGCATGTGGGTCCAAGTGGTAGCTATGTAGAAATGAGATTGTGGGAGTTCTGCTTCACAGCCAAATATTAACAATGTCTTCACATTAAAGTGGGGTCATCATAGGAGCAATATGCTGCTAACTTGGGGTTATTAAAAATGCTGAAACTGAGTCTGATCTAGTAAAAAGAGTGGGGGAGTTAGAGGTGAGGGACGGTGATAGGGCAGCTGGTAAACAGAGACATTCACTGAGAATAAGCTCATCAACAGAAGCTGTACCACATGGTTATGGCCATCATCCTCTCTGGGTTTAGCTAGAAAGACAGCAGAGCATTATGTTTACCAGAGATAAATTTTTTCAAGAGAGATCAGACTGAGAAGGGAACATCTGGGTGGGGATGTAGCTCAGTAGCAGACCTTTGGGCAGCACCTGTGTGTGGCATCATGGCAGTTCTGCTTCTGGCCCCTATACTGCAAAATAACAAAACAGATCAGCAAAAGGTAGTCTTAATGAGTAATCATTATAGTAAATTTAAGGAAGTGAAAATCATGATATATGAGGATACAAAGGTATTTGATGAAGGAGCCAAGAACAGGAGTATCTGAGGAAGGGAAATGTGAAGGTCAAGACCTTGTTCCCTCCAGCCCTGGAGGATCAAATACCACTAAATTACTGAAGTGGAAACCTCCCTCATCTGTTCATAATTACTGTTGATTGCTAAGCACAGCATTGTGGCATTGTATGAAATTTCTTACCTTTGTCTTGAAGATATTCCTTGTAGAGGGCATGGTGCTTGTTCTGATCACACACTGGGTTCTCCCTCTTTGAGTAGGTTACATCTCAAGGTATGTTCCCTGCTCATCGCTCCCTGGCTTTCTTATTTCTAGCTCCATCGGAGTACTACACCTCTAATTTAATTCTAGGAGGAATGATGCAGTCTCTTCAAAAGCAGCTGCTGAAAGGGAGCAGCACTTTAGCAAGGGCCAGAGGAAAGCCTGCAGTACAAACTCAAAGCCGTTTGCTTAGCTTCTGTTTCAGGAAGTCAGATCAGTAATTGACTTACCACAGAATGCAGAAGGCTTGAATAAAGTGCTTTAGCAAGTGGTGAACGCTGTAAGAAGAATGCTTTAGCTTTAAGTTTGGCTTTTGGTGCCAGTCTGGAAAAGATGGCCAACTACCAACCACAATACTTATAAAACAGAGATTGATAAAACTGTCAAAGAAATATTGCACAGGGCAATTTTAACACCAAGGAAGATGTTTATAAAGATTATTAAAAGTGAAGTCAAGGCCATTGTGAATGAGGAGACAGACTGAGCACTGCTCAGACAAGAGGCATGGGGGTTTTACACTAGGTGAGCTGGCTGCAAAGAATTGGCAGGTGCTGGTAGGAGGGTCTGTTCTGTCATTAGGCCATTGTTAAATGGTACCTGTGTTGGTTTGAATGAGAATGTCCACCATAGGCTCCAAGTATTTGGACATTTTTTCCTCAGTTGGTGGTGGTTTTTTGGGAGGTCTTAGAGGGTATGGCCGTGTTGGAGGAAGCACACCACTGGGGAGGGCTTAGAGAGTTCTTGAGTCTTGTTAAATATTTGCCATCTTTTGGCAAAAATGCACAGGGATTTGTTATGGAATAATATTCAGATATTGTCACCTTAGAAATATGAGTTCAGAAGTTTATGTGCTATGTTTTGATGACACATTTGAAGGAGATAGGAATTCAAGACAAAATCCAAAATGAATCTTCAATCACAGTTTAACTGCTACCACAAAAGCAATATTTATTCACTACAACTCTGATTATGGATGATTAAGCAGATCATTCTCAGCACTAACCATTGCTTTTCATATATTTTCTTAGGAGTACTGCATGTGGGAGAAATTTCTTGAAATAAAAAGTACTTTGGCCTGGTAGCCATAGAAACTAATTGAGCCAGACAGCATACTGATAACTAGGTCTTCAGAACAGTAACGGAGCTGTGCACACTCCCTAGTGAAGGGAGGGGTAGGAGGGTCACAGGACCCTTGTCTAGAATTCTAGCCATTAACTCTCCTGTTGTGAGTTCCTATGAGCAACTGACCAGCTGTCTGGAAAATTCTTTCCTTTTAGTCATCCACCCCCTCTGAAGCTTAACAATTTTTCCACCCCCTTTTGCCCAATGGTCCCTGAGCCTTGGGTGACAGAAATTTGATTCAAGTTTCCAATTCAGGGATAAGCATTCTGCAGCCTCTTGTTCTCTTGTGGGTTTCTGTGTTAATAAACATGTGTTATGTAATGGAACTTCTCTGATGACAGTTGAAAGATGCATTAATCTATGGGCATAACATAAGTCATTAGGAGTCTATCTAATATAATAGCTCCTCATTAGACTACTAATATTAGGGTTTCCCCTATGTCCGATGACCTGATTAGCCTCATGTTCCTAAGCCTGATATCAATGTGAGGCATGGGCTCCAGTCTATAAAGCAAACCTTAGATTCAATTAGAGTGTGCTTGGTTACTCCCGTTATATTTGCGCCACTAATGTACTGTTGGGCATATCTTGCCAGGCCAGTTGTTGTAGTTCACAGAATTCACAGCTGGGCAATTTTGATAATTATATTTTCCTTCAGAATGCATAGTACCTTCGAGACCTATGCATGCCAAGCAGTAGAGATGAGGCTCTGAGGTCAGCACAAGCTTGATTTCTCTCTGCCTTTTCTTTCTTTGATTTTTGTTTTGTTTTTTGTTAAGGTAAGGGTCCATTCTATAGTCTAAGCTGTTACTGAAATCATAGTGATCCTCCTCCCTCAGACCCCCAAGTATTTGAAAGTATAATGCCCTTTTATTTTTGTCAGGGTTACAGGTATAAACCACCATTCCAGGCTCTTTGCTCTATTTTAAGGTCAAATGCATAAAGTCTTATAATCACAGTCATTGTTTTAGTATTGGTCAGTCTGTATTTTTGACAAGAACAATTTTTTGTTTTGAGAACATTTTTTCTACACCTTCAGAATTATTTTTAAATCAGTGACAAAGTGATGTCGTTCATCATATTTGAAAAACAAATCCCACAGACTGACATACTAGCTGAAAGATTTGCTTATGTAGCTTTCTTAATTCCCCTCTTCTGTACTGAATCCAGTGAACAAGCTTGTGTAAACTGTATAGATGTGCACAGACAAAAATGCTGTTAAAGTCAGAACCATATTTGTTTAGTTATTTTTCTGTCCTATTACTAGCCTACATAGTAGCCCTTGAGGCAATATGATCGGCCACTCCTTCAATCAATCAGGATTTTTACTTCTCCTCTCTCTCGCTCTCTCTCTCTCCCTTCTTTTTTCTCTTTAAATCTTGTCTTATCTTTATAAACCCTAAATGAATTATTTTAAATAATATATAAACCATCAACTTCAGAAAGAACACAGATATCAGAACTTTGGGGGTTTAAGAAATGGTCAGTGTTTGAGAGTCCTTCTTGCTCTTCCAGAGCACCTGAGCTGAATTCCCAGAACTCATTTTGGGCAGTTCACAACCATGTGTAACTTGGCCTCCAGGGAGTCTGTTACCCTATTCTATTTCCTACAGGTACACACACACACACACACACACACACACACACACACACTTATTAGACACATAAAATCTTTTCAAGCTGGGCATGGTGGTGTCCCCCTTTAATCCTGGCACTCAGGAGACAGAGGCAGACAGATGTCTGTAAGTTCAAGGACAGTCTGGTCTACACATTGAGGTGCAGGTACTCCGGCATGCATAGTGACATAGTGAGACACTGTTTCCACAAGGAAAGGAAATCTGAGCATTAGCTTCAGGTCTAGCCTGCTTGGTCTGTCATGAAATCTAAGTAATTATAGCTGCTTCTTCACCTGGGTGCACTCCAGCACTGCACCTTGCTGGCTCTACAAGCACTGCACCTAAGCTTTGTGCTTGCATCCGTATTGTTCTCTCAACCATGGGGAACACATTGGCTTGCCCTCTCGACTTCAAATCTTTGTTCAGGTATCATGCTGTGTGTAAAGTCTTTCTTGAGACGTATATTCAATGTTTTAAACTGTTTCTTCCTATTTCTACGGTTCACTGTGGTCCATGTCATGCATCAAAATTTAAGAAAACATTTTTAAATTTGTTTACTTTCAGTCTGCTTACTCCATTACCCATACTGGAAGGTAAGGACTCTTATTCATGAAAGACAGAACATTGCCTAGATCAGTTATGTAGACTATTTTAAGACTGAATACAGGGACTCACACATACTCGGTCATCATCTCACATATCTGGCAATCCTTCTACCACTGAGCTACATTTTCAGACATTATTTCTTAAACAAATAAATCCCTTATCATATATGGAGCAAAGACCAGCACCAACCTCAGATACTACAAACTCCATATTTAATCACAAGAATGCCAAGGTGCATTTTCTATTTGTTTTCATGGTTTCATTGTATGCAATTTAACTGCCCTAGTCAATGGAATATGAAAAATTCTGTAAATTAGTGGTACCTATTGCTCCTAATATTCAATCATTGCCTTAATAACTAGTGCCAACTCACTTAGGTTTTGTGAATCACAGGGACTCACACCCCTTTTCTTCTTGGTCTACCCCAGCACTTGCATACACTCATGGCAAAACAGAGTCCTTCATTTTTAGCTGAGGATTATGGGGAAAGATCAGATGAGAAGACTGAAGAGTTACTTTAGGGTTCCTTCAAACAGTAACTTACAATACATAAATTCTGAATTGGATTGTCATATTCCATTCACTTTAATACTGTCCTAATTTTTATGCATTAGAAAATTCTCTTGAAGACAGAACAGTTGGAGAATACTGAGGGTGTGCTGTCTTGTTCACTGTGGTATTTCAGATGCCTGCTTTAGAGGTATGGGGTTGCTTCTGATAACCGTGCAGAGGTTAGATTACAAAACGCTCCTGTTTTATGGAACATGTACCTAACCATAGAGTTAAATAGGATATATGTCTATAATCAAAGTAGAACCAGTTAGTGTGTAGAAAAATATTGAGGTTTGTGTTGATATGGGGAATTCAATGGCTCGGTCTGCCAAACTTAAGCTCATTGGAGTCAGGTAGCAGCACTCATTCCTCATGCATGTGAGGGCCATGTGGTCACTCAAAGAAGGGTTTGTTCTGTTGGTACACACGTTTTAATAATATTTTATCGATTTTTTTATGTGTATGAGTTTATTGCCTGCATGTAAGTACTTGCAATACCCGTGGAGGTCAGAAAGGGCATCAGATCCCCTGAATCTGGAGTTATAAATGGTTGTTAGCAAGCATGTGGCTTCCAGGAAGTGAAACTGGGTCCTCTGCAAGAACAGTCACTGCTCTTCACCGCTGAACTATCCAGACTCTGGCTCAAATGGTGCTCTGGTGTACGAGACAATTTGCTTGAGTGCATAGTAGCTAAGATGAGCACAATCAAACTTGTTCATATTCCTGCCCACAGCACCTTCTGTTATGCCCATGTGGCTAGCTAGAAATATAGAAATATAAAAGCATAAAAGCTTGTTCTGCTAGACTACCTGTTTTTTTCTTTATTTAGCTTTGTAGGCATCCTTTCATCCTTCATGCTCATGCATGCTTATGTAATTCAATTTATCCAAGAATTACATGTCAATTAAAGCTTACACTTTGACAGTCATAAAGCTGCATAGTCAAATCTGTTACCATGCAGGGGTCTGCCTTCAACCTTTCTAATATATATTATACAAAACCTATAATGCTATATACAAAGAGAAAATGCTTCATTCGGCCGCACCTTTGAAAAGCAATACTCACGTACTGTGACAAATCTGTTACCATGCAGGGGTCTGCCTTCAACCTTTCTAATATATATTATACAAAACCTATAATGCTATATACAAAGAGAAAATGCTTCATTCGGCCGCACCTTTGAAAAGCAATACTCACTGGTACTGTGACTGGCATTCCAATGAGAAAGATTTTTCCATGAAATGGAAAATGATTATTTCATCCTGGTAATTTAAATGAGGCTCATTTCAGAACTACTGATTAAGAACAACAAAATTGTATGTAAACATTTTGTAAAACATTTATATTTCATTATAATCCCAGTACACCAGCGTAGTCTCCAGTGGGGGCGGTGTAGCATATTACCGTTCTTAGATGTGGATCCACTTAAATTTTAACAAGCACTCAATGCAGATATAAATATAAATGCATATACTGAAAGCAAATTCATCTGAACCCTGACAGATTAAAAAAAACTATATACATGTGCTATTACAATCAGAAAATTAGATTTTAACCTCTAATGCATTTTAAGCATAGCTAACACACAGGAAACCAGCTGGGTTTATTATAGGTCCAGAACCTGCCAAAATTAAACAGTGTGTAGTTAAAAAGAATTTGGCTATGCAGAAACAGAATTTTTCCTTAGCCTTATTCAGTATTATTGAATTTCCAACAAATACTGATTGCCAGCTGTTACATCCTCTTACTGCAGAGAAATAAATTTAATGCTAGTCATTTGTGTTTATGATTCTAGCCCATGAATCATACATCCATTATAGCTTACTACTTGTTAGCATTTATTTTCCACTTGAAATTTTATTTCAAATATGACAAACAGGCTAATCCCTTGTGAAAGAATATTAGTTGTTAACTTGAGAAACTACTTACCTCTCCCAAATGCCTTCCAGAATCTCCGTGAGTAATAAAGTAAAACTAGATTTGGAACACTGAAGACTCCTTATTCATTGAAATCAACTACAAACCAGAAAATTTTGATATACAAGGGGTATGACTTTAAAAAGTAATTACCAGAGATCTATTGCATTTCATACAGTGCTATCATTAGTGTGAGGCTGCTTTTTAAAACAAGAACTGAATTTGGAAAGAAAAAGGAATGAATTGTCATGTTAAACTCAATTAAATTTTATAAATTAAAAGCTTAAAAATATCTGAGATGACATAACTGTGCTATAGTGTAGGCAGAATATTTTAATGAATATGATTTAAATATCTCATCTATACTGCTGAGTAGAACTCCATTGTGTAAATATATCACATATTCATGGGACACTTAGGTTGCTTCCATCTCTTATCTATTGTGAAAAGAGCAGCAACAAACTTGGATCTACAAGCACCTATGCTGTAGGATGAGTTTGGGGGCGTATATGCCAAGGAGTTATATAACTGGGTCATGGTAAATTCAAGTTTAGTTTTTTAAGAGTTCTCCACATTGATTTTCATAGTTGGGTTGCACGAGTTTGCAATCCAATCAGCAAAGAATGAGTGTCACCCTTTCCCCACATCCTCTCCAGCATTTAGTATCATTTGTTCTCTTGATCTTGGCCAGTCTGACTGGGATAGGATGAAATCATAAAGTGGTTTTAATTTACATTTCCCTAATTATTAAAGATGTTGAACACTTGTTGTTTCTATGTGATATTTATTTCTTCTTTTGAGAACTCTCTGTTTAGATACATAGCCCATCTTTTTATTGCATCATTTGTTTTCTTGATTCTGTGTTTTTAGAGTTCTTTATATATTCTGAATGTTAAACCTCTGTCAGACATATCACTGGTGAAGATTTTCTCCCACTCTGTGGGTGTTATCTTCACTTTCTTGGTTATTTCTTTTGCTGTACAGAGCTTTGTGTTTAACAAGGTCCCACTTGTTGATTGTTGACCTTAATTTCTGAGTGACTGATGATCAATATAGAAAGTCCTTTCCTACACCTATATCTTGTATGGTACTGTGTGTTTTTCTTCTAACAGTTTCAGGGTTCTGAGTTTCACACTGAGGTCTTATATCCATTTGGAGTTGATTTTTGAGCAAGGTGAAAGATAAGATTCTAGTTTCATTAAATTCTTAGGTAAATGGATGGAGCTAGAAAAAGTTATGTTAAGTGAATTAACACAGGCTCAGAAAAACAAACAATGTAGTTCACTTATTTGTGGATCCTGGTACCAAATCCTTATATGTGAGTATATATCCTGATATTACTGCAGGATCCAGGAAAATGGAAAGGACCAGGAAAGTAAAGGAAAAGAAGAAACCTGAGAGAGAGCAGTAGGAGACAGATGTTACCAAAGGGGAAATAGGTAAAATGAGGATGACTAAATAGGAGGGGTAGAGAGAAGGTTATACAGGGAATCATGGGGGTAAGGGGGGAAAAGGAGCTCAAGAGATGGGGGGCATCAGAGACAGATGTTATCAAGGGTAAAATGGGGAAAATGGGGGTACTTTGACTAGGAATGGAGGAGGGAGGGTTAGGGAGAGAAGAGAGATAAATAATTCCTAGCTGGTGTTAAAAAAAAAAAAACCATAGGGAAATGTATTAGTTCAAACCCATATGGAAAAATTACACAAACAATATGTCTACATGAGTCCATGTGTATATCTGAAGGCTACATAACAAGAAACAGTGCTGGACAGGTGGCCAGCCCTTCAAGGTATTGGCCAGGTTAGTCAAAGAGACACCCACAATTACACAAGTAATTGCCACCGTCCTTGATTGTCTTCGAGAGCTTGAAGGTAAAACTCTATTGATGAAGACGTACTTCAGACACAGGACTTGGAGACATGGAGCTGGAACTGACCTGGAAAGCACCTCTCTGAAGATTG
The DNA here is from genome assembly GCF_000622305.1 of Nannospalax galili. Classification (NCBI taxonomy): domain Eukaryota; kingdom Metazoa; phylum Chordata; class Mammalia; order Rodentia; family Spalacidae; genus Nannospalax; species Nannospalax galili. Next base: position 5,057,039 of record NW_008348089.1, on the reverse strand, counting down.
GATTCCATAATTTTAGAGAATACTATTCAAGCTGCTAAGGGAGAAGATCATAGATGGTCCAAGCACAGCTTTAAGTCCTAGGAACCACAGCAATGATTGCACAAAAACTATTTGGGGGACAATAGTGACATTTTTATCTTATTTTGGGGGTAATCAACAGCTATCTAATTGAATTTAAAGCCCACTCAATTGGAGGGAACTCGTGTGTGGTACTGTAAATATAGCCAAAAACACAAGACTAGAGATGCCAGAGATCTTAGAAAAAAAAACCCAAGGCTGTCACATCCCTAGACAAATATACTAGTATACCAAATATGGATTCTTATACTACCAACAAGTATGCCAGTTACCACTCATCAAAGAAGCTTCTTTTGAAATAGACAGAGACTTTTACAAATTTCCACAACTGGTCACAAGCAGAGATTAAGTGCCTGTGAAATTTCCAACCCTAAGTGACACATCTACAATGGAACCTCTATACCTTAGGCTTATGGCACCTAGTGTAACAAGGGGTAAAAAGAATACTAATGCATCTTTCAACTCTCATCAATAAAGCTCCCTCATGCAACAGAAGGCATTGAACATAGATGACCAAAGCATAAAGATTAAGAGTCTGCAAAGTGTGGGTCCTTGGACAGGACTCCCATATTAAACTTCATTCACCCAGGGCTCAGGGACCATTGCAGAAGAGGGGACAGAAAGATTATAAGAGCCATGGGAGGAGGTACATGACCATATGGGCACACAATATTACAGGCTCCTGGGTCCTTGCACATGTGAATTTACAGCAGTGGTGACAACATGCACAAGACCTGTCCAAACACTAGATAAAAAACAAGCATAGAACTGGGGAAATGGGTAGCAGGCCCCAATCTTAGCAGAAGAACTACTGGCAACTGATTACTGCTGGGTGAGGAAGAACTGATCTTCTTTAAGGGAGTGGTTCTACGTAGGCTGACTAGACCCCAGCCAATGAATATGCACTGAAGGACATCAGAGGATACTAACACAACTTTGATAGGCCTTAACATAAATGACAAAATGCATGAAATCCAATTGGGGGCAGGCTATGGGAAGGTGCCAGGGGGGAAGGGGATAAAAAGATGATTAAGATGATGTGAATGAGATATTTAGAAATTAAATATTTTTTAATTTCATCTAAGGAGTGGAGAGATGACTCAATGGTTCAAAGTACTGGCTACTCTTATAGAGTACCCAGGTCCAATTCCCAGCACCCACATGGCAGCTAACAACCATGTGTAACTCTGGTTCCAGGGGATTCAATGTGCTCTTCTGACCTTCATAGGTATTGCATGACACAAGTGCACTCACATACATTTAGACAATTCACTCATCGCATAAAATAAAAATAATGTTTTTTTTTTAAATCTCATCTATTAGGTAAATAACTGGTCTAATGAAAATAAGCTCTACTTCTCCAATGGAGCTCAAGGAAAAAAAATAAATGAGAAGAAAAAATGGATATGAAGTATTTCTAAATTCTCATTTAATCTTGGGAAGCATGAAATGATAGAGAAAGGAACTTAATCTGATGATGAAAACAGAAGATTGTTAAGTGACAAAGACATTGCTGAGTTCCTCAATTAAATGAACCATTTTTGTTCTTTGTATAGAAATTAAAAACAAATGTTTTCCTTGGTAAGGAAACTATAGCACAAAAATAAATCCCCACAGGACAGTTAAGAGAATGAATTTTTATACCAGAATTAGAAAAGAAAAACAGCATTTTTGGAAAATAGTCAACATCCACTCAGGATCACTAGAACCGATGGAGAGGAGGAGGTTCATATGGAGTGGCAGAAGTATATGTGACCGGTGTAGCTGGAAAACCGCCCTGGCTTGGATATCCCTTCTGGACCAGGAACAGTTTGAAGTCCCTGGGTAGACAAAAGAGCACATGGGAGAATTGCAACAAGATTCCCAAGGAGCAGCTTGGAGCTTACGTCTATCCCTTAGAACCCATTATGGTCTCCAGTGGGCTGCCCTTCTTCACACCAGGATTTAAAAACCTTGAGTCAGAAATCTTCAGTGGCCAACCATGGACACAGCGTTGTTCAAATCACTGAGACATGCCTGGACCTTCAAAACTGCACATGGCCACTGCCTGATGTACATCTGTCCTGACCAGAAACACTCAAGGAAGGTAATGCTGGGAGGCATAGTTAAGCTCAGCCAAGCTGATACATCAACACCACCTGCTGTGGAATTTTTCCAGGGGAGGCTAAGGGACTGAATTCATTCTAGATAGACAGGGAACCAACAGGATCAAAGAAAAATTCTATCCAAGTTCCAGCATGGTGAATCAGTAAGTTTGGGGAGGGAGATGAGTTACAGGAACACAGGAAACTCAAAAGTGATGCCATAATGAAGCCCCCAGGATAACTATGGGCAGCTCCAACAGGAGAGATTCACAGAAAGCTGCGTCCCTGAGAAATCCCCCTGGCAGCATGTAAGCAGCTATCGTTCTGAGGAGGTAACCCCCCATTAAGTATTTACGTCTTAGATAAATTTGACAATTGGAGGGACCTTGTGAGGAGCTTGTGAAGGCTATGGGGGTGTTCTGAGGTCTGGAGGTTCATCCATTCTTTGAGGGAATATTAATAGGCTATAACTCATGAGAGTCTCCTAGAGATGAATACAACTACTCTCTTTTGAGACTACATTTCTTTTGAGAGGGCAATGGCTATGTCAAATCCAGAGGAAATAGGTACCTAACATCATCTCCCTGTCAAAAATAGAAAGCTCAGGAGCTGAGGAAGAAGCTTGTTTGGTGGAGAGTCTGACACTCAAGCATAAAGACCTAAATTTAGATCCCCAGTACACACATAAAAGCCATCTTCACTGTGCATACCTGCAATCCCATCAGTGGCGAGGCAGAGACAGGCAGATTCCCAGAACTCACTGGCCAGCTAGCCTAGTTATATAAGAGCTCCAGTTTCAGTGAGAGTCCCTGTCTCAAAAATAACTTGCTGATGCACATTCATGTGCAGATTTGTTAGTACATCCACATACAGACAAGTATGCACACACAGACACAGACAAGTACATATCACACACACACACACACACACACACACAAACACACAGACATTTCATCAGGTGTTATAACACTCTGAAAATCTTCTTTTAGTAGTTCTTATGTGCTACCCTATTTCCTGTCTTTATGGGTACAGATCACAATTCTGGCCTCAAAGTTCCCTGGAGTCAGTATTATCTTTAATTATAAATGAGCTAAAGGGTGTCATTGACTTTTGTGCCACAGTATCACCCAGCCAGAAAGTTCTGTGTTCTCATAGGCTGTAGTCATTGCTAAGAGGTCCTTTGCTTCTCATAGAGAATTGTGACTTAAGTAGATGGTTTTCTTACACTTTTATCATAAACGTTCAGTAAAGGGAGAAGACTGGCATTAAACGACAAAAATGTTATCCTTAGCATTTTGCCATTCCTTTGAGTATTATCAAAGTGTCTTGAGCTTCTTTTGTTGTTGTTTTCTTAACACCTGATTTTTGTTTCCTTCTGCAAAGAAAGTTTTATAAAAAGAAAGAAAGCATTAAAAAAACTAAAAACTGTGAGAGCAAGGCCAGCCTGGTCTACAGAGCATGTTCCAGGGTTACAGGGAGACCCTTACTCAAAACATAACTCCCCAATAACCAAAAGAAAATCAAAAACTAAAAAGACTTTCAGTCACATAGTACCCAGGTTTCCACACAGTATACTTGCCTCTTAGAAATCCAAAGTTTTCTCCGCTACTAAAGAGACTGATAACTTGTGCAATCTTTTCATCCTGTCCTGATTCCCAGTGTGGTAACCACTGCACATCCACTGCGTAACCCAATTTCAGCTCAGACAGCTTCACTAACTGAACTTGTTTCTTCAACCTGTAACCTTGTGAACACATGAAATGAAGATAGATTCTCTCAGAGGGAAGTATGGAAAACGACAGTGCCTTGAGCTTCCCTGCTGTCCTCGGGAAGCCAGCAGGGGATGCTCTGTGCAGTGATGGTTCATCAGAACAGCAAATCCATGCCAAATGGGCAGCATCCCATTAAGGCCTAATGGCGTCATACCAAGACAAGGTCCTGTGTGAGCCCAGACATTTTCTAAGGTCACGTCACATTGTTGTCATGCTGCTGAAAAAGAAGTTTGAATGTATAAAATTCATCCTATTCTTTATTCCTTCATTGACTAGGCATGGCCTCTGAGCAGAGCTCATACCAAAGTTCTAACCAAGCTCAGAAGGATGCGTAAACACCCACCTCTTAGCTTTAAAAAAAAATTTTGTCCAAAAGAAGTCTTCGTTAAGGAAGAATGTTGTAGACTGTAGACATGTTGTCTAAGGGGTTGATCTAGAACCTTCTGTCTCAAGACTTGTGCTAACATTACCACAGATGCTGGCTGGTACCAGGTTCAAACAATAAGAGAAATGCTATGGACCTTTTGTTTTGAATGAATGAAAAACTTGGCACCACAGAACAGTGCAGAAATTTTCATCCTGAACTAATAACTGATTCCAAAAATTAAAATAAGAAAAAGGCATGTGGGAATTTCTTATAAGTTAACGGTACATATTAATTTTATAAAAATGTGTTATTGAAAAGAAGGGAGTTCACAATGTCATGTCACTCAGGTCATTAAAGAGACCCTCTTGTCGTTTGTATTTTCCATTGAGTATTTTTCTCGTAACATTTTCTTTGCTTTTACATCCTTTCCATTTGTTCTTTTATGTATCATATTTCTTTGTTTACTTTTGATAGCACTCTGGGTGAATTTTCCCTCTTAGATTGTATATCCTTTTCCTCTCTCTCACCTTCTCAGTCTCTCTCTCTCACCCTCTCACCCTTTCTCAGCCTCTCTCTCTGTCTCTCTCTGTGTCTCTGTATCTGTCTCTCTCTCTGTCTCTCTCTCTTTTCTCTGTGTGTCTCTCCCTGCCAATCCAGAAGGCAGTCTCTATTTTGTACAATTCAAGGTATGTGATTATGTTACAATTGCCTTTCCCTCCTGTTCAGTGTTCCAACATACACAGATTTCCAGGCTCTAGTATAAATGTAGTTTTGCTCAATGAATTTCTTTTCATGCATGTGCACAAAGCTTGATTTACCTTCAATTTAGAAATTTGTTTTCTTCTTGTGACTCATTTTGTTGCCACTGTGTAATTTATGCCTTAACCCGTGGTTGAAGTGTGTTTCTCTGGCAGGGAGCTGGCTGAGCACTATCTGTTTCCCATCTGGGAGTCAATACCTAAGTGCAGTTTTGGGTGCTCTGTCCATCCAGCATCAGACAGACCTCCTCCACATAAACCCTGACCGTTACCAACCCTAGAGTTTGCTCCTCTGAAGGATTTGCTGCTGCTGCTGCTGCTTCACACTATACCATACACACTTTTGTGAAGTTCCCAGTGGTAATAAACACAAGTATTACTGATTGTGGTTACTTATGTCAGATACTGAATTATAGCTGAAGCATCACACCTGGCCAAGTGCTAAATGTGGCCATAATGCTTTGCATTTTGTCCTTTCTACTCCTTTCAAAAATGTATTTCTTTAGGTTTGAGCCTTTTTCCATGACAATGCACAGCCTATTCCAGCTGCTGCTTCTTTCAAAGAGCGCCCAGCCTATTGTTTTAAATGTATTTATCCTTGCACATTACCACTCAAACACATTTGAGATATTTTTTCCAAACAAATGGATAATTTAACACATTTTAAAAGTTAGTGTTATTTCTGAGTGTCATAAGAAATGAATCTCACTTGAGAAGTTTGTTTAGTTAGGATGTGGGGCTGTAACAGGGAGAAAACACTCTGGTGCATACAAATTTGTTCAGGGAATTTAGCATCCCGTTTTTAAAGCTTACTTGAATCTTGTGTTTTGGGTGTTTGAAAGAGCAAAGAAATCTTGAAATAACTAAATATAATTACAATTAATTTTGTTTTTGTTTTGTTTGGTGTAGAGTCAGGGTGTGGATACATAACCCAAGGCTGTTAACATGGCCTCAGACTTTACTACACAACTTAAGGTGGCTCACAGCTCTGATTCCCTTGCCTCAGTCTTCCAAATGTTAGGATTACAAATGTGTGCTGCCACACCTGGCTTAATTGTATTTATTTAAGCAGAAATGGTTATTAAAGAAGTACTGGAATATTGTCATTCAGTTATCTGAATTGTGTAATAACTAATTTTCTTATCAAGTCTGTTGGTACAGAGAGAATACCATAATTAGAAATTCTTCAGGGCTTCAAATATCTAAAAACAATCCCAGAAATTCTCTAGTTATGAAACAGGGGTCAGTTCTTCCCTCATGACTCCTGCCCTGCTTTATTGGCATGTCCCTCTGGTCACCTAGATAATAATAACTTTGGAGAATTCCACTAAGCCAGAATCTGTATTCCTTCTGTGTGAGATGATATGGACTGTTAACATTGAATAAACCAAAAAGACCCCATAATGTCCCAACTTGTATGATATTCTCAAGGCTATTCTAATAAGTAATACATAGCAGGTGGTTTAAAACACCCAGTTGATTCGTTGTTGTCTCACTATTCTTCAGCATAGAAGTTTGAAGTTAAGACACTGGTGAAAACATGCACCCTCAGAGCTTCGGAAAACCCCTTCCTAGTCTCTCCCAGGTGGCAGCACCAGGGGCTCCTCAGTGGGGCTCTGTGTTCCCTTGGCCATCTTCCCATGTTCCCAGGGATTCACACCACACTCTTTGTGCTTATCTTCGCCTGAGTTCCCCACTTCTCACAAGGCACCACTGGAGTTATATTAATCTCCATCTTCCAGTATAACCTCAACTTAACGTTTATATTTGGACAAACCTGTTTCCAGGGAGGAAGCCTTCTGGGATACTGTGGTATGGAGTCAGTGATCAACATATCATGGAAGAGAGCATAGCTCAACTACTAAGCAAGATGAAGAACTTTGTTTCTTGATGTAAATATGCTGAATGTGTAAATCCACGGCAGAGCATTTTCTTTATTTTCCTTCCAGCCTGTTGAGAGGAGTTTAGTCATCAATAAAGCAAGGTTGCCAAGGTCTTCTTAGAAGTGATCAAGATTTCACACAGAAAGAAAGGAAAAGAAATGGAATATTAAGAGTAAAAAGCTTCTGTAAGTCAGATATGTCTATCATAGTAAGGAAGCCTGAGAAATATCTTCTAGCTGTTGGTAAGTGGGAAAGAATACAGATTTTCCTCAGCAGAAGAGAATCTTTCTCTCCTCTGTTAAGTGATTGCTCAGCAAGGTAATTCATTGCGTGGAGGTATATTGTCCTATGACTGGGGTGACATTGGCTACTGCTTTCCCCAGGATCTGCCTGATTTAAGCTTATTTTCCCCCCAAATGATTAATCACACTTCTTTTTTCTCAAAAGTGAGCTAATTTTGCCATTTGAACAATAGGTTTTTGACTTTTTTATCAATGTGGACAATTATTAGAAGGTAAAGGTGGAAAATCCTACTTTTTAAAGGAATAGTATATGTAAAAGAAATGTATTCAACATGTCTCATGAAGATAAGCATTCAACTTGCTGCCCAGAACAAGAAGCACTTCGTGCGCATGTTTTCAGTTCTACCAGAAGCAGGGCTCGCGAGTTTCTGCACAATGCATCTTTAGTGTGCTCTGAACGAGACTGATAGAAAAGGTGTTATACTGAAGATATTTTAATAAAGAAGAATTTTTTTTACCTGTCTCAAAATTGTTTCCACTTAAAATGAATTGCTGAATTATTTGAGAAAAGCACATCTTGAAATCCAAATGAGATAGTCAGATCTACACTCAAAATAAATAATCTTGGAAACTTTGTTAACAAAAACTTTGATGGGTAATGATTGCATGGGATTTCAAGGGCAAAAGGAACCATGGAGCAGCAGTCTACTTCCAGCCTCCAGAAGCTGACACTGATTCCTTAAGTTGAATCTAGCTTTTCCTTGACATATTGAAGTATTCTTAAGATCAATTGTCTTAGTCTGCTTGAAAAGAATGCTGATACAAAATACCAAGTGTCATAAGTACCAGAAAAATATTTCTAACAGTCCTGGAGGCTGGTGAGTCTAAGGTCAAGGCAGTGGTAGGTTTATTATCTTGTCGAGCCCAGCTTCCTTGATTGCTGACTTTTTTCTGTAATGTCACATGTCAGAAAAAATGATGAGTCTGTCTATGGTCCTGTTATAAAGGCCTAATTCCTCTACATGACAGCAAAACATCCACCTCTCAAAAGCCCCACATGCCATTGGGACACACAGCACTTCATCTGGGGTTTTGTCCTTACTCCTAGAATTCTTCAGTGTTATATAATATTCCATTCAATATATGTATAAGATGTAGATACAAAGTATATCTTTCATCTTTTAAATGAGTTGAAATTTAAAGAGGAGACATGAAACAGCTCACCTGTCTTCTGCTATGCACTATAAAATGTTTCCACAGTTTTGTTTTCATTAGTATAAAATAGCTCAAAACTCCTGGGCTTTGTGCTTTACTTTGCATGTAGATAAACAAGGCACTTATGCTAAAATTCTTACACTGATGTGTCACTACATTTTCTCACTATGACTAAATCTGTAAGAAAACAAGAGGAAGGGGTCATTCTGGCTCATGGTGTATGTGTTTCTGTCAGTGGATACTTGGCACTGTTGCTTCAAGGTGCATGCATGGAGAGGCAAATCATGATGGAGACAAGGAAGTGGAAGGGAGAGGGAGAGGGAGATGGAAGGGGCATGGGGCATCTCCTTTGAGCACGCCCCAGTGACCTTTTTCTCTAACCAGACCCCATCCTAAAATTTCATTTAGCTATGAACTTACATATCACTGGATTAACTAAGTACACTCATGACCAAACCCTCACTAGCTAACCCTAGATGGTGACCAGCCTTTAACAAGGTAGATTGTCGGTGGAGAATTTTTATTCAAATTCTAGGATATGAGTAATAGTTTTAAGCTGGTTTCCATAAAAGAACTGATTAGACAAACCGACTCCATATTTGCATACTTGCCTTTATATCAGTAATTCGGATAAGGATTTGAAGAGGTATGTGAAAAACATGATTTGGAATATGGGTTCTGTTGACACATTGCCTGTGGTCAGTGCATTTTCCATGATCATTTTTCTCATGATTAAATGCTAATATTTTCTGTCATGGCACATCATTTCCAAATCTCTACTTAGAATGAAACATCACTTAAGGCTTTGCATTATTTACTGGCCACACAGAAATTTTTCTGAATTCCCTCTTGAATAGTACACAAGTCTCCATTGTTACTATGCTGGAAAATATCTTAATTTCTTCACTATTGCTTGAAAATCCAAAATACTTTGGCTATCCTTGACAGCTAGCTCAGAATATAGAGACTGTATTTTGCAGAGTAGCAACAATACTGCCAGTAATTTCAAATGTAGTAGACCAAAAATAAGCCATCTAATAATCACAGATATGCTGTCCATTCAACTGTACATTTGGATCATGACCATGTGCTCAGCACATGCCAAAATGTTTTCTTTGTGAAAAAATGGAGACATTCCTGGAGAGAGAAAGAGAGAGAGAGAGAGAGAGAGAGAGAGAGAGAGAGAGAGAGAGAGAGAGAGAGAGAGAGATAAAAGAGTTTTTTTTTCCCCATCTTCTCACCTTCTATGATGAGACTCAAATGTGTGTGTGTGAGAGAGAGAGAGAGAGAGAGAGAGAGAGAGAGAGAGAGAGATTAAAGATTAGACATAGAGTTGGGAGAAAGAAGAAGGAAGCAAACAAGGTAGGAAGGAGGGGAGAGAGGGAGAGAGGGAGGGAAGGAGGGGGGAAGGAACTAAAGGGAAGGGAGAGGGAGAAGGTGGGGAGAGGAGGAGAGGAGAAAGGCATGAGAGGGAAGAAGAGCAGAAGGGAAGGGAGGGGCTAGAACAGGAAGAAAAGGAGGGGAGGGGAGGAAAAGGAGGGGAGGGGAGGCAAGGAGAAAGGAAGGAGGGTAGAGAGGAAAGGAGGGAAGAGAAGGAAGAGGAGGAAGGTAGACATGATAGTAAATAATTGATGATAATGTTAGATTTTATGTTTTTCTTGTAGCATCGTGAATAAAGCCAGAATATTCTGCCAGGAAGCAAATGACCTCACATCAATAATTTAGTTGACATGTGCTCCATACCTAGTATAGTAGCAATTTCCATTTATTTCAGTGATGTAATTCTGAGAGATTTTAGTCATTGAGATGGATAATTAGCACTTGATATTAATAGTTGCATTTATAATCCAGGTATTAATCATTACAGCAGTCATTTATTTAATGATCACTTCATTCTGCTCAAGTCTCCAGACTTTTCTCAGTGCTTATTTGAAAGAGCCCTTTAGAAAATAAATTTCTCATTTTTTGTAGTCCAAGTGACTCTCAAATAGGTGCAATTTTCTTTTAAAGGGGTGTAAAGAGAATGAATTAAAATATATAGCATGAGTAATGTGCACGATTGAGTTCCACTGAAGCATGAAAATAAAGCCATGTTAGACATTTGTTTGATAAATGGTTCAAAAGTGGATTTAAATGCTGAATATACTTTTTCTTTGAAAAATTAAGCAAAGATTAAAAATACTAATTTGTCATCTTTCAAAGGGAAAATGTCACCTTCAAAATTTTGCTCTCAGATTCTGAACATGAGGTGCTGCTGGTTTTAGACTAGAAGACCTCATAAGGAAAACTATATAGAAATTTCATCTTTTTAAATTCTCAGTTCTCTTTCACAAAATATCTTTGAATTCTTCCCAAGCTATTTCTAGCTAAATACACCATTCCATAATACATACTGTGTTTAATAAGAAATCACACAATTTGAAGTCAAATAGCAGCATGCTTTTAAACTAAGGTATTATCCGTGCTGGGATTGTTCCTTACCATGCTTAAGTAGCCAACTGTTTACTGGACTTACAGGGAAAAGACTCCACTGTGTCTGAGAACTCCATTGTAGACCAGACACTGTCCTGAGTGGCCACCTGCTGGCTGTCTTTGCAGTGATGGGCAGCTCTGTCATTTATGTGAGCTCCTCCCCGGTCCAAGTTGTTCTAGCTTCAGGAACAGGAAGATCACAGGCTTTAGAGCCACAGGTTTGAACTCTAATATTGCCTACTAAATTTCTAGCTATGTGTTCTCTAAGTCATACAGCTTCTCCTGACAGTCATTGAGACTGTGTTTCCTCATCATTAAGGTATTTCAAATGTCATACACATAGTGGTAACTGTGAATAATGAAATGTCATACTTAAAGTGCTTGCAAATAATAAGCTGTCAACTATTAATTTTAGTCCACTTTATGCTCATCTCTTCATACATAATCATACATATGTGTGTGCACATGTGTGGATTGTTTCATCTTTTGAAAACTGAAGCTTACCCTTTCTGCTAGATTGGTCCTGCAACAAGCCCTCACCTGCACTGAGATTATGAGTCAACACCAGCACTTCGGGCTTTTGAAATGGTGCTGGGGCTCTGAAGTCAGGTCCTCATGTTTGTGAGGCAAGTGCTTTGCTGATGGAGCATCTTCCCAGCATCTCATCCATTTATTTTCATGAGTGCACTGACAAGTTATAGTTTTTTTTCACTTCCTACTCATCATATTTTATAACCTTAGAACACTCACACAATGCTTATTTTCTGGGGAGAATTTTACAGCAGTGAAATCCGTGCATTTTTGTCCTCAATTGCCATTTCCATGTTTGTTTGGTAGATACTGAATATAAACAATGGGAACTTTTTGGCATTTTCCATATCCTGAGTGTAGTGTTTTAGGGTAGAATTTTCCTCATAATTTCTTTTATGTCTGTGACCTGATTTTTCCCAGAATTTGTAACTTTTGGGTCCTCTTCCTATACTTAGATGATTTAGGACATCTGATCTTTCAAAAGAAAATCCCCTGGCTTCCAGTTCAATAAATTTATGATCCATCAATTTCTCAGATAATTTCTTTCTTCCTCTAGTAATTCCCCTGACTATACAGAAAGCAAGCGTTGGCATTTTACCTCAGAGCTATTATATTACACTGCCTAATTTGTTCTTTGTCACTTTGGTGGATTTTGATTCTGTTGTTCTCTGGTTTATTTTATTTAATGACTGAGATTGCAAAGGCTTTGCAACCTAGTCTGTCAATGTCTCTGTTGTGTTTTAACCTTGTCATACTCATACTTATTTAAATCTCATAGTACAGTTATAGTAACATAATGGTTCTCCTTTTATCATTTGTTTCTATAGCTAATTCAATTTTGTATTTAGCATGAACTAGTATTCTAGGTTTCCATAAACCAAACAAATATTTATTGTTTTAGATTTTCAAACCAAATTCAAATTCATCTTTCATCAAAGGTGTGTACATGCAATTGCTTATGTTCTTTTTTTTAAGTTTCTCAAATTTGATGTTCATGTGAATCACTTGGGATTTTATTAACATATAGATTGTGTTTCAATACAGATGAGAAAGTTCCAGTGTCTGTAAGTTTGGGTGGGGCATTTCTAACTAGAACTTGTGTGATACACTAATAAGCTACAGATCATATTTTCTGTAGCAAAGGTATAAATAAACACATAAAAATGCAGGGCTTCTACTTTACTGAACATTAGCATATGGCTTTCATAAAATGTGAGGAAGAAGTGCTTGGTCATTGAATCTATATGCCCTATGATAAGAGCTATATAGCTATTGAAATAACACCACTGATACCAATCACCCAGATCTGACAAATAAGTACTGATCAAAGCTAATGCTATGCAGTATTAGCCTTGCTGAGATGTAGCTACAGTGAAAGAGTGAAGTCTGGAAAGGTTGGCATTTACAGTTTTAATGATACCACCACAATCTTTTACTGCAACTAACAAGCAAGCAATAACAACACCAGAGAAATGATAAGGAAACTTATCACAGGTAATGAAGATATTTTTAGCTACTGGAGAAAGGAGGAAAATCCTTTTGGTCCCATGTGAGAGAGCCACTCATTATTCACTCTTTTTATGTGTCTGAGTGTTATGCCTGCATGTGTGGAAGTGCATCCTTCTTGCACATGTCTAGTACACTCACAACAGATGTGGTTTCCTGCAGAACACCTGCACAAGATGGAGCCAGTTAACATCCCAGAATGGAGAGGTAAGGGATTCATGAGGGGGCTCCCCTAGATGAGTTGCGATTGAAAGCTGTTGGCTATTGAGCATGGAAGAATCAGTATGGCTACCATGCTGCAGTGGACGGCCATGAGTATATGGGGAGCACAAACTGGACTCAGTGGAATTTAAAACTTAAGACATGAACTTGGGAGGCAGTAAGGGGAGGTGTGTATCTGGGAAGATTTAAGAGGAGAATCTAATCAAGTGGGGTGAATATAATCAAAGTTCATTGTATACTTGTATATAGGTCTTAAATAATAATAATAAAATATTATATTGCAAGAGTATAAAAAATTAAGTATGTTGAGTAATGCAATATGTCACCCATGAAGAAACAAAAGTTATTTCATAAAAGTAAACTTGAAAATTCAAATGAATAAATTTCCTTGAAAGAAATCCTATTAATATCCTAGAATGACTAATTTTAGTATGGGTTATTTATTTCTCAGAATATATTTTTTATTTCTATAAACCTATAGAAGTCTAAAATTAGTTCAAGGGTAAATGTTCAGCATTATGCTTGATTTTGGCAACTCCTCAAAAACTTTTCCTCAAGTAATTTTTTCTTTTGGTTATTTTAGAAAATCGCCCCCAAATGACTTGATAATAACTGATTTATTATTTTCATGATTTTCAGTGTGTCATTAAAAATTAGACATAGTAATTATCCCATCAATACACTATCAACATGCTTTTAAACAGATATTGGACTGTGAGGCTGGCTGTCTAGAGAGAACACTGTCGAATTCATTGCTTTTCTTTGGATTCTATACTCTTCCTGTCACTCTCAGTCTTTCGTGATTTGTTCCTTTTTGTCTTCCTTAAGCATCATATAATAGAAGTGGGTGATTACAACTTGATGTGCTTTCTGGGTAAATTGTTAGGATTTTGTTATTTATTTTTTAAAAATAGATGAGAGGAGTTTGATACTTAGGAATCCTCTGGGAACATAAAATTAGGTAGAATTTTCTGTGATTTATTATTTCTTTACAGTACCATTTAGCCCTCATTTTTATCAAGGAACTGATATATTTTATTAAATGTTAGGTCAATTATGATGCAAATTCATTGAAATTTGGCAAAGCATTTTGTGTTCTTCAGAATTCTTACAAGTTTTTCCCACATGCTACTTTTCACATATAAGAACCACATTTTTCATTATGTTCACCAAATGCTTTCAGTTTACACAGAGCTAAGTTCCAGGTGTCTCTAGGCATGACCTGCAGAATCCCTTTGTATAAAGCTCTGAATTGATGTGATCACTTGTTTCAGAATCTCAGTGGTTTTAGATTGTGTTTCCCTTTTTTTACCTCCTTCAGTAGGGTAGGGAAGGAGCACACATTCTAGGCAAGTGTTCTACTATTCATCGGCATCCTGCTCTTCCTCTTTTTGCATGTCCTTCGATATTTCTCTTCAAGACAATCAAATGACTTTTAGTACTAAAAGCTTGTATTTAGATACGCTGTAGTGCAGGTAACAAAGAATGAGATAGGTAACCTAAAAATATTGCTTTTACTCTTTTAATCTCCTTTCAACTATATTAAGAAAAATCGCTACCGAATAATGAAATTATTAGATACTAGAGACATGGCTCAGCAGTTAAGAGCATGGGTTGCTCTTGCAGAGGACCCAGGTTCACTTTTGCAGTATCCTCATGCTGTCTAACAACCCTCTGTATCTCCAGTTTCAGTGGATGTAAAACCTTCTTCTGACATCCGGGGGTATTGCATGTACCAAGTGTAAATGGTACATTTACATATATGCAAATAAAACATTCATGTAGTTTAAGAATTAATAAATAGCTGTGCGTGGTGGATCACCCGTTTAACACCAGCACTTGGGAGGCAGAGGCAGGCAGATCTTTGTGAATTTGAGGCCAGCCTGGTGTACATAGTGAGTTACAGGCCAGTTGGGGCTACAGGGAGACCCTGTCTCAAAAAGATAAATAAATAAATAAATAAATATTAAATTATTAAACCCTAGCTTTGTAATATAGAATATATAGAATGCTGAAATACTTTTCTTATATAGTTTTCATACTGTAATACTATTTCTACACCTAGAAATTCTGACTTTTAGAAATCTGTCTTTATTCTATTCAAATCCCCAAGTCAGACATAGAGGGAAATTTAAATTAAGTATTTAATTCATTAATTAAGAAATTTGTTAGATACATCATTAAAATGTCAAGGTCAAGATGCACATGCTAATTTTAAATTAATCATTTGTCTTTATTTCCCTGTTGAGTTGTTTGTGTCAATTATTATATCAATTTTCAGTAATATTTGATATGCAAATCTCCATCACAAGCTGTGGATCTCTTTTTCATATTATTTTTTAATATCACCATTAATTACTAAATAGATAGGGTAAATTGGAGAGTAAGCACAATTCTTTACTCAATATCTGTAATTTTATTCTTTTATCCTATTGAACTACAATACTCCAGACTGTGTGGTTTTATAGGTCCAATCAAATTGTCTTAGGCTTACACATAAATCTCCTTGGGAATATACTATATGCTAAGTTGTTTATTCTCAAGCTCCTTCAGAGCTAAGTTCCTCTCTCTCAACCAACTGAGCAGGTATATTGGACACTACTTGAAAATCACCCTGCAAAATTGAACAAATTGGACCTATTTGTGGATTTGTCTGCTGACATTCAGACTGACAGCTGTGGATGTCTAGGGGCTCATTGAGGTGGCAAAGCAGCATGGCAGAAATAGATTGCTCATTTGCTTGATGGATGGGCATAGAAAAGCAAGCAGTGCGTGGAAGATTTCCCTAAAGGTGATATTGTTTATGCCTACTAGTGTGAATGGATGAATCTCTTTGTCTGGCTAAGTGACTTGGCTGATGAATTGGAAACAGTGACTGCTGTACTGGGCAGCAAATTTAGAAATGCCATGTACCCTCTACTTCAGTTCCCTTAACCAAAAAAAAAAATCCATTCCCAGATACCAGAAAAATATCCCAATTTGCATTATGGTAATGGCACTGTGGTATTGATTAAGTCACCTGAGAAGTGCAAGGCTTTCTGCTAACTGTCTCAAAATGAATACCTCCATACTGTAATGATAGTTTGATATCCCACTACTTCTTCCTGGCTTCACCCTAAAGGCTTTCAAGTCATTTCTCTGTGTGAATCCTGGCACAAATCTATGAGTATTTGAAGTCACTGACCTTAAGCAATCAATGCTCCTCAAGAGAGCTGTGTAATGGTCTAGAAACCATAGTGATGGCATTAGTTGGCTCAAAGATATTTGCTTGAAAGTTATGGACTCCATTTTGTATTTAAATGGACTGATTATAATATGGATATGCTCTATCAATTTCTGGTTACTTAAGAAAGTGTGTAATGTGTGCTTTATGTTGCATGAATTCACCTATCAGTCTATCAATCCAACTTGTCTTTTTACATTTTAGCACATTAGAAGAGTAAACTTAACATTATTTCTGCTAGTTCAAATATGCTTTTTGTTGGAAAACTTTTCAAGATTTTCTCTAGTATATACTTAAGTCCTTTTCTCCTGATGAGATATTTATTTAATCTTTCTTCCAACATCTCCTAAAATAAGTTTTGGTTTCCTAGACTTCCTGCATTATTTCGTGTCTATTACACAACACCACATATTTACTGTATACATGAGAACTTCATTTCCTATTATTCAAACAATTCACATGTATACCTTCTGACACTTGGACTACTGAGACTTTACAAGTCTAATTGTAAATTACATCTGTCACATAACAACTTATAAAGCGTAGGTAATACACTGAATATTAAAATTTACAATTAGCTTATTCTAGTCAGCCTATTGGTAGAAATCTGTAATATCTCACTAATGTAGCAATAAAAAAATGATTATAATTAAACTAGTATCGACCTCCAAGCTTCATTCTGGAAGGCTAGTTTCCATAGTGCTAGAAAGTGCTGTGCAAGCTACCTGTAGGGAAAGTGATCATCAGTCTGGCCCAACTGTGAAACCTGCAAGGTAAAATAATGAGCAGTCTGGCAAGATATACCCATTGGTGAAGTAGTGGCACAAATGTTATGGATTTGGTTACAAACACTTTCAGATTGGATGGAGACCTGCTACACAAGACTGAACCAATACCAGCACTATTATTGGGATCAAGAACCTGTGGCAAGATAGGTAATACACCCTAGCAGAGAACCTAGAGCTACTATTGTGCTAAATGAATATAGTATCAATGTCTTTGTAATGATTTACTGTTGTAACCATGGATTAGTGCTCTCTCAACCCTTATCAGATAAGCATCTTTTATCTGATAATTTGAAGCAGATAATTAACACACAGATTAACACAGAGATTCACAGCTGGTCAATATGCAAGAATAAGATACTGTGGAGTGGGTCTGGAGAGGTTCCCAACATCCACTGGGCAGCTAACAACTATCTCTAATTTCACTTTCAGGCTATCTATTGCCCTCTTCTGGACTCTGTGGTCATAGCAGGCATGTGATATATACAGGCAGGTGGAACACTCATACACAAATAATTTTAAAAAATTAAAAATAAAAGTAAAAACTAAAAAAGTTAAGCTTGGAAAAAGAGATTTTAAAACAAAAAATTCTAATGCCACTATCTAGAGTGATATGTATGCATTTTATATATATATAAGGTGTTATATATTTAGTAGATATATTTCCAACTTAATAGAAAATTAACTAAGGTAATTATCATGCTCATTATCTAAATATTTTATTACTGAAGTAAAAGTTCAATCAATAAATTATAAAGAAATATAATCTTACTGTGATATTTTGTTACAAAGTATCTTGTTGTACTTAATATTACAAAGCTATTTTAATGTAGTGCATGAAGTTAGAATAATGCAGAGTGGCAGATGCAATTATTTAGAGATGTGGGATAAATTTTTCAATAACACATAAACTCTTTTTTAAAAAAACACAGCATTTTGCAAGGCATGGTAGTGCACGCTTTTAGTCTCAGCACTTGGAAGGCAGAGGTAGGTGAATCTCTGTGAGACTGAGGCTAGCCTGGTCTACATAGTGAGTTCCAGGAGGACTGGGGCTACAGGAGAACCTGTCAAAAATGTTAATTCTTTGAGAGTTTCATATATATATACATATATATATATGGATTTTAATAATATTAATGCCTCCACTCCTCCCCCAACTCTTCCCAAATTCACCCTCCAATTCCCTACCACCTCCCAAATTCATATCCTCCCATTTTTTAAAAATAACCTGCCAAGTACAATCTCTACTGCCCATATACTTGGTATGGGGAAATCCATTATAACATGGTCTACCTACTGATGAATCTTCCTCCCCTAGAACTCATCAATTATAAATATTTCCTTATCTAGTAGTAGGGACTGGTGAGCCCCTGCCCCTCCATGCTGCAGTGTTGACTGGCCTTATCTTATCTTGTGCATGTCTTGAGCTGGCCACCACAGCTGCTGTGAGTGCAGGAGTGCCATGGTCCTGCCATGTCTGGAAGACACTCTTTTGACCCTGTCCTCCTCAACTTCTGGCTCTTATAGTCTCCCTTTCCCTACTTCTGATGTAGTCCCTGAGCTTTGGGAGTGGAGGATGTGGGACAGATGTCCTATTTATGACTGAACATTTCAAAATTACTCTTCTTTACCACCATACCAGTAGTGAGTTTCTGTTCCAACTGCTGTCCACTTCACAAACAACTTTCTCTGATGAGAACTACCTCCACTAATCTATTTAACTCATAAAATCTTGAAGGAAGAGGAAAATGCTTCAATATTGTTAGGATTCCTCAAAATGTACTACACACTTTATGGGTAGAAAGAATTTGAAGACTGTGTCTTTGTTTTCTATGTTAAATCATGCCACAGAAGAACTAAAGGAGAAAGCTAAAATAGGGATCTGAATGTGGCATAAAACCAAAATACACTTTAATCACAGATTTCACTTTAGTGTGGACTATGGGTATTAACACCACACACAGGAAATGGAAGGCCTGAGTGCTGAAATGAATTTACTCAAACCAGGAAATAAATCTCCATTTATTCATCCTGAGGACTCAGGCTAGTAGCTCATTAGCTGTCATGCTAAATGTATGGTTTCTATCTTTTCTAATCTCGATGATTTTTTGTATCACAGGAAGAGCTGACTGCTCTTTAAAACCAGTGATTTTTTTTTTGTATATGCATGTCTACGTGGGAGTATTTGCACATGAGTACTCAGGGAGGCCAAAAGAGGGTGTTAGGTCCTCTGGAGCTGAATTACAGACAGCTATGAGTTGCCTTGCATGGGTACTGAGAACTGAACTCTGATCCTTTGAAAGAGCAGCAGTCTTAACTACAGAATTCTCTTCACCCTCAAAAGTTGATTGTTCTTAAAATATAATTTTCTCTAGTAATTAAACTCTTTCCACACCCAGCTGTGTAAAATGCCTGTTCCATGCTATAAAGTGACTGGTATCAAGGTACGCCATGTTTTTAAATGCATTTAGGTGCAGAGAACAAATCAGATGGCAGTTGATGAACCTTTAGGCATGTCAGATGTCAGTTCTATGAGCAACAGAAAGTCCATTCCAATTTGTACCTAAAGCAGATTTTACCAAATCTATTGAGCTGCTTTACTCATAAAGAAATGCATGTATAGAGAAATGATTTACCAGAATATCACGGTATTGTGAGAGTATCTTGTGTCTCAGGCAAGTTTTTGCTTTGAAAGTATTGGTAACTTGCCACCCCATAAGGCCATAAGGTGCCAAGAAATGGCCAGTATTGTGTTACAAACCTCTCATTGGAAGAAGGCTGGAATCAATGGGGGTTTAGCCTGGGGGTTAAGGCTTACTCTCATCCTTCATGTCAATACAACTCAACTGTGGAGAACCAGTTTTTATTTAGCCTTGAATGACATTAAACATAGATCTTGGAAAATTTAATCTTTAGACATAACAGGAAAGGCAGTAGAATAAATTTTCAGACCGACAAATTTTTTGACAGGCTTGGACTTCACAGTCAGCAGGGGAATAGCTCTGCTAAAACTCAACTGAATCAAAGAATATGCCCGGAAGCCAGCAAGAGCTGTGGACAGCCATTACAAAGCCTAAGTCTGCTTCCAGAAAATTTGTGCAGGAGCTTGGAACCTGACCTTAGGCTACCAGCTGCCGCACATGTGACCACAGCTGTTGGTCTGGAAGGAGAAACTGAAAGAACACTGGGAAGGAAGGGAAGAGTGGTCAAGAACACAAGAGATGTCAGAGAGATGTGAATGCTATGCTCAACTTCAAAGCAGCCATTGGCACTCTAGTTATCAAAATATTCACAACTTTTGAGTGGAAGAGATCATTCTTTTCTAAGTTACCATAATGCATCACAGGAAGATTGATGAATACATAAATGAATAATTAAAAATACATAAATAGAATTCAAGCAAATCGTACAACATTCTTTGAAACATCATCTCTGCTATTTTGGCAGCTTCATGAGTGTGGTCCAGGATATAAAAGTCTTCTTTTGACACTTCATGGTGATAAAGTTGGTAAGTGCCAGTCCCAGCAATTCAGGGATACCTTTCCTCACTCTGTCCACACTTTCCTGAGAGGTTAGGCTCTAGAAGACACACCTTTCCTCTTATGCCATTCACATGCTCAAGAGATATTTTGTAAACATCATCCCTACACATCTATTTTCTTCATTAGAATGTTTATGAGTGAGGTATAGTGTCATTGTTAAGGAGCATATATTATTAAAGGCATCTGCAGGTTTCTATCTAGATCAATACTTTTAAGTTTTGGAGGTATGATAAAACATAAATTGTTAAATTAATAAAACTTTAAAAATAAAATAAATAAAATCAAAATACCTTTTTGGTGTTCAAGGCAATGTAAACAAAATGAGCTTTTTTGAGGAAAGGATTCAACTGTAAGTGGGAACATAAAGTTTCTAAGTACATTGTGCTGGACTTTTTTGCCACAGTGCATTTCATTAGATAATGTGGATGAGAATAAGACTAAAATACAGGAAATGTAACTAATTAGTGAGCACCAGGACACCGGGTCTCACAGGAGGGCAGTAACATTCAAAAGCTGGCCGTTTGATGTAGCCTGACTGGTCACTTCACCCAGGATACAGACATCATGAATGAAAATTAAACCACAGGGTCTTGAGAAGACAATTTATAGCTTTGTGTCTTTCATGGCGACTATATGAACTACTATTTAATATCAATATAAACTTACTAATAATTATGTGTAACTAATTCCTCTGGCTATGTGTATACACTTTTTAATTTGCTCTTTTCTCTAGATGTATGTTCTTTAAAACAATTAAAGATAGAATTAATTATCATAATTAATTAACTCATAGAATAAGGAACTTCAGATTTCTTAAAGAGCGAAAAAAGGAACAGGTTTCACAGAAAATTTAAAATACCTTTTAGTTCATGGTTCAAGCCTTTGATCCCAGCACTTGGGGCACAGAGGCCGGCAGATCTCTGTGAGATCAAGACCAACATGTTCTCCATAACAAGTTCAAGACCAACTGTAGCTACAAGAAGATCCTGTCTCAAAAAGAAAAAAAAAAAAGAGTATTTGTGGTGCTGGACAGATGGCTCAGCATTTGAGAGCACTGACTGTTCATACAGAGGACCAGGGTTCAATTCCTAGCACCTACATGGCAGCTAGCAATTGTCTGTAGCTCCAGTTACAGGTGATTTGAAGCCTTCTTCTGTTCTCTCAGGCACTGCACGACATGAGTGCACTTTACATGTATGTGGGTAATAATCCATATGCATCATATTAATTAGTTAATTAATTTAATTAAAATACCTTCAGTTTTCTGTGGTTTAATTAACTTATTTATTTTCTTTTTTATTTTAAGTATGCAAGTGCTTTGCTTGTATGTTTGTAAGTGCAGTGTCTTCAGGGACCAGAAGTTGGACTCAGATTTCCCTGGAACTGATTTCTCAAATAGTTGTAAGTAACCATGTGGGTGCTGGGAACCAAGTCCAGGTCATCTTCTAGAGCAGCCAGTGCCCCTAACTGCTGAGTTCTCTCTTCTGGCCAAGTGGTTTAACTTTAAAACTATCATTACACTCTGCATTTAAAATGCATCAAACCATAGTGACATTGAAAGAAATAAAGCACTTCCCTACTTGCTATATTTTTCTTAAAATTAAATAAAGCAAATATTGTTTATTATTATTTTTTGAGACAAGTTCTCACTATGTAGCCCTGGTTGGCCCAGAACTGGCTATGTAGACCAATTTGGGCTCTAAAATCAGAGATCTACCTGCTTCTTACCTCTAAGTGTTGTGATTAAAGAACTTTTATGTGTAGAAGCTAAATGCTTTTTAAAGGAGTTTAGTAAACTGGATATAATTTACACTCACCGTGATATAAATTCTAAAATCTATCAGATTGATAAAATACATTACAAATTTTAATCTTCTTTAATAACATACACAAAGCTGTCAATAACTTGGACCTGTAAATGATTTTCTGATTATAATTTAGGCATCTTATTCCCATTTTGATTGTAGTCCTATGTCTAAAATGGTATCTTTTAAGACCATATTAATAGTCAGATCCCAATCTATTATACAAATTTAGTGCAGAAATTTTCTGGATGAATTTCTTGTGTTTCTCTCTCTCTCTCTCTCTCTAAGCAGAGAAGTATTCGGTGATGTTCCACTTCTGGACCATGATTATAAGTTTTTGAGTTTAAGAACACAGAGCATTATCCTTCGAAAGGAATTACTAACCACCTTCTGTCCTTTAACTTACTAAGGTCCTAATCAAAAGTAATTGGCTCATAAAATTCTTGAATAAAAATACTTGTCTTTAATAACAAATAAAGGAAATGTGTGGTTCGAAGACAGAGACAGGTAAGGAGTTAATACAATTCAGGGATAACTAAAGCTGCTGCCAGCCATTGTGAATTGGAATCTGCATGTGAAGAAGGAAAACTACAAGAGTCTTGAGGAGATCAATCAGGAGATTTGGCCACCAAGCACAGAATATTGTGTAACTTACAAAAACAAACAGAATTCTAGTAAGTATACATTTCTGAACCTTTGGCAATGAACATTAAAATAGTGTATCACAAATATGTTCACACAGAGAAAAGCACAATGATATCCAGAGCAGCAGGAAGGGGAGGATTGAGGAACTAAGGCTGAGAGGGAGGAAACATGGCAATTTAAGGGCCAGCTGTACTTATCCAAGGCTCACTGATGACAAAACAATAGGTCTAGAACATCTAAGTTCTGTGCTTCAGATGTCAGTTTCTAGTGTCCTATGAATCTTTCAGTATTGCCACACTCAAGTATACAATTGCTGAAGGAACAAACTCCCTGGTTCATAGGCTCTTGGAACTATTCTCTTCACAGTGAGTTCACTGAAAATGAAGCTGGCTTAGCCATCCAGCTTGTCTTTCATCAAGGAAATGTGAGCTAGGAAAGACTTAAATGAATCTTATATACTAGGGAACAGAAAGATGGTTCAGTGGGAAAGTTTTTATTACATAAGGTATATGAATTCTTACATTTGTAGAAACATGTCATGATCTCTCCCAAAATTAGGGCTAAATATTTGTTTTAAAATATTTTGACATAGCTGGGTGTGGTGGCACATGCCTTTAATACCAGCACTCAGGAGGCAGAGGCAGGTGGATGTCTGTCAGTTCAAGGCCAGCCTGGTCAACATAGCGAGTTCCAGGACAGATGGGGCTACAGGGAGACCATGTCCCTGAAAAAGACCAAAAAATATTTTGACATATAATGATAGGAAAGAGAATAAAATACTGTAATACAGGCCAGCTGCGGATGTAATTATTATAAAGAATGAATTTTAAGTGTACAGTGTCCCAATGCTCTTCTCCAATATGAATGAGCTCAGATGTCAGATCCCCTAGAATTAGAACTACAGGTGGTTGTGAGCCACCCAATAGGGATGCTAGGAACCAAACTGAGTTCTTTCTGAAGAGCAGCATGTTCTCTTCACCACTGAGCCATGTATCCAGTCCCTGGAAACAGTTCTTATAAGAAATATAAAGCAGCAATCTCGTTTACATATATTACATTTTAAATCCTTTGTTATAAATTTTTATTAAATTTTTGTGTATTTCATACAGAATATCTTAATCATCTTTATACCCCCTGCCCCACTGGCACCGTCCCATAGTTCCCCCACTGGAATTCATGTATTCTGTCATTCATGTTGAGGCCTATTGAGTCAAGTTAATTTTTATTAAGTCTTTTCTGCCTTAAATAAAGTCTGATCCCTCTCGATCGTGTCTTCTTTTATTCAAAAACCCAGTCAGATTCCACTATTATAATTCCTCCAAAGAAAGCTAAGATCTGGGATCACTTAGGGGTAGAAGCAGGGAAATCGTGGTTCCTGGATTCCATGCACATCACTCTGTAGGTGTGAGTATTAAAATGAAATTGCCACTGGACTGCACAGCAGCCTTGCTTGGCCGTACCTTGTATTCTCTTCTCATGTTCTTGATCACCTTCTCAAAGTTAATGTTACAGGTGGTTTAAATAAAACATCTTTTATAAAATACCTCATTTATCACTTGGGAGGCAGAGGCAGGCAGATCTCTGTGAACTTAAGGCCAGCCTGGTCTACATAGTGAGTTCCCGGACAGCTGGGACTACAGGGAGACCCTGTCTCAAAAAGACCAAAAAATATATATACCTCATTTATATTATAACAGCAGACTTTTATTTTGGTAGATTAAATAGACTGTGAAAATTCAAGCCACTCATGAGCTCGGTAAAAAGAGATTAGACTTTTACATTTGTCTTTGTGTTTCTCTAGTGTTTTCTGTATGAAACAACACAGGTTTGTAAATTCATATGCTTATAGGCACCTGATAACTCATGATGTATCCAAAAATATGGACTAAATGTTTGTTTTAAACCAAGTCAATTATTTTGTCATGTAATGATAAAAGAGAAAATAAAACACTGTTAATACAGGCCAGCTGCAGACATGATTGTATAGAGTGGTTTGAAATGTGCAGCCTCGCAGTGCTGTTTGCCTGAGTGGGTTCCTTCAGAATCATAGGTTCAGCATTAAAAGACCCTCAGACTGCTTTGGATCTTTCATGTGATGACAAACTATAGCACAGGCTTTTAAATTTCATTATAAACACTGAAAAGATCACTCTGTTAATGATTCTCCACTCATCCCACATTTCCTTTGCCACTATAGTTTAACTGTGAATATGCAAATTAAATTGATGTTAAACACTAAATACACTCACATATACACACATACAAATACATGTACACACAATGCACACACACATATACACATTCACACACATTTCAGTATAATATTTACAGTCATGTTCTTCATATATTAGGCAATAAATACTTTCTTAATAATGGTCTGATTTTTTTAAATTGTGAATCCCTCAATCCCTCAATCTCGAAACGAATAACATATTTATATAAGTTTACTGGGATAAAGATTTCCAGTTGTAAAGAGTAAGTAATCTCATGATTACTCTCCAGAGGACTGTCCACTCAGATCTTAGGAGGACTGCATCCTAGAAGCATGCCTCACACCATCAGCAGAGTCACTGTGGCCACTCCAAAGTCACCCTACTGTAATTGAAAGTTACACTCTGAGCAAATGTGCTGTTCAGTGCTGAATAAACCAGGGTCCTCATGCTTACTATGGGAGTCTAGGAATTGCTATGAGAAAGCAAAAGTGCCTTAATTAACTTGAAGGAAAGATAACACATTTGAAGATGCAGGGACACCACAGATGGTGGAATGGAAAAGTTGGTGATTCAGAACCTGGAGTTCAGGAACAAGCAACGCTCTTTCCCTTCCTTCATTCATTGTTTTGCCACATGTCAGGCCAGGTAGTAGTTAGGGCATCAATGCTAGAGAGAGCCTTTCTCGCTTCTCCATTTCTAGCTCTCCAATCACTCCTGTTTTAAGGTGAAAGATGCCCTAGAAAGTCTTCAGTAGAATTTCAAATTACTGGAAGGGAATTCACTGGCCAAATTTGAATAAGGTTCTCACATTGACTCTGGCCAAAAAAATCAAAAGCAAAAACACCTCTATTTTCTCAGAAAGAATTCCATGATTTAAAATAGCAAGCTTAGTGAGGGTAAGCATAGAAAAAAAAAAGATCCTGGAGATTGCTAGGGAGTCAAACATAGACAATTCAATGTCATTATCATCTCCAATTATAAACCAGCAGCTTCTGTATTATGCCTACCCTAAGAAAATGGGACAAGTTGGGCATTGGAGGGTAGGCATGCCTTTAATCCTAGCACGTTGGAGGCAGAGGCAGGTGGATCTCTTCGAGATTCAAGGCTACCTGGGGCCACAGGGAGATCCTATTAAAAAAACCAGAATAACAACAAATTTTTTTTTAAGAAACAAAGAAAAATGGGACAACTTCTGAGCAATTTTTATGAACATACTATTACCTCAAATCCAAAGGTCATCGTTCTGACTTCAGTGGCATTAGACCTGTGTAATGTTTTTGCTACTTGGTTTTGTTACGATATTCATTTATGTTTCATTAGCATATACACATTTTACAAAAAAATAGCTTTATTCTGATATCATACAAGTACATATACAATTTGACCCCTTATTTTAGCTATATAAGAGCTTTCTAATGTAACCTAAACTGAAGTAATTTGCTCCTTATTTTTACCAATATTTTTGTAATACCATTTTTTTACTTTTCATTTTCTATAATTTAATGAAAATGTTATGCAAATCACTCACAATTCATGTTTTGATTTCATATAATTTTATATCAGTATAATATGCTGAGTGAATAAAGACATTATTCTTTTCAAATATTTTTATTGATTTTTGAGAATTTCATACAATGTATTTTGATGATATTCAGTCCTCCTCCCCATCTGAACTCTCCATTACTAACACCTGTCTGATTTCATGTATTCTATTACATATAGTTTTAAGATTTCTTGAGTCAAATTTGTGTTTCCAATTGCCCTTTTGTGTGGGTCAGTCCATTGGAGCCTAGTTAACCTATCAAGCATCGCACCTTAAAGAAAACTGACTCTTCCTCTCCCAGTCAATAGTTTCTTAGATGGGGTTGGGGTTTCTTACCCAGTTATTCGCCTCTATGTGGGGATTTTGTCTGGCTTGAGTTTATGTGGGTCTTATATATGCTGTCAACATTGTTGCAAGTTCACATGAGTAGCTGCCCAGCTGTCTGGAAATCTCTGTTCCTTGGGGTCATCTACCACCTCTGAATCTTACAGTCTCTGTGGACTACAATACGACTAGCCTGTCAGGGCGAACCCTCTGATTTAATAGTGGCAAAAATGTTATGCGCTAACCAACCACTTTCTGACTGGATTTAATGTCTGCTTCTTGAGATGAAGTCCATACCTGACACTGGTTATCAGGCCTAGGAAATACTGGCTAGATAGGTGGTAGGCAATAGGGGAGAACCTGCTACTAAATTCACGCTAGAAGGTCTCAGTATTAAGCTTACTCCTAATGACATATTTATTGTTACACTTGTAGATGAATGCATTTCTCAGGGTTCTCACCAGAGATTCTTCCTCATGCAGCAGAAGGTGATTAACACAGAGATTCATAACTTGTCAATGTGCAGAGAATAAGGAACTGTAGAGTGTTTAGCCCTGAATAGGACGCCTATATACACCATTACTTCCTTCCCAAGGATCAACAGTCATGGTAGAAGAGACAAGAGGAGAGATTTTAAGTGTCGACATTGCTCTATCTGAGAACAAATAAACATCTATAACATTCTGTGTTAAAACGATAAGTGACCTTTTCTCTATCTTATCAAAGAAGTTTCACACACTCAGCATTTGATGTTCTCTACAACAAGAACCAAGTTACCATTCTTTTGTGTAATTTATGTGTGGATAAGCTCCACTGAAATGTTTATTGTGTATGAGTGCATTGCCTGTATGTGTGTAAGTGTACTCACGTTGTATAATGCCTGCGGGGGTCAGAAGAAGGCATCAGACCCCTGGACCTGGAAGCTCCATTGAATTTGACTATTCCATTTCAAAATATATTCAATATGTTCATCTCTATTTCTTCATTCATAACTTTTAATCTTAAAATCCCTTGTTCTCATCCTAAAATCTAAATATCTGCATGTAAAAATTATTTTAGTCCTTTAAGTCAGGAGCCTATATAGTTCCTAGAGATATTACCAATTGGAGACACTCAACTTCTAGTAAGCTACCAGCACTTTACATACAATATGTATATACACGCATATTCATTTTGTGCTAGAACATGTAAATATTTCTAACACTCCCAGAGCTGTTCAAAATATATTTTTGCATATTTTCTCATTTACTTGTACTATCAAGCAGATGATTTAAATATTATTGTTATTACTAACCTCACTTTAAGGATGAAAATACTACATTTACTATTTTGTGAACATATTTGGTTGTATGTTTTATGTGTATGAATGTTTTTCCTGAATTTATGTAAGTGCACCACATGTGTTTGGTGCCCACAGACACCAGAAGAGGGCATCAGATCTCCTGGAACTGGAGTTACAGACAGTTGTTAGCCACCTTGTGAGTCCTGGGAACTGAACCCAGGTCCTCTGCAAGGGCAGTGAGTACTCTTAATAACCGAGCCATTTCACCAGTCCTTACTTTGACAATACTTAAAAATGTTCCCCACATCCTTCTAATCAGCCATGTTTCCTTACTTTATATTTGAAATGTCATTATTTTTCTGAAGACACTGAGAAATAAAATGTTTGTTTTGTTTTGTTTTCCTTAAGCACCTAGCCTAGGGTTGTGGTTGAGGAGTTAAAGTTGACCAGCGAATGATATGATAGAGAGAATGCAAACAGGTGACTTTAGACATGACGTTTTAAAGATGGATGGTGTAATGGAAATAATGACAGGGCCTTCATGTTTATTTTTGCCTTTTATGATTGTGTTAGAGCAGCTATAGAGAGGAGCTTTGAGATTACCCTGCTCTACAAATAAGCAGTCTTCCAAAAGCAATATACATTGTATAACTTAACCCATACTCATTCTGACCCATTAAGAATATTTCATCCGTCTATAAAATAAAGCATTTTTTTTGCTTTTACAGGTGTCAATTGACTATTTCCAGCTGCATCTATTAGGATTAGTTTGATTCATCATTGAAAAAAGTTTCTATGTAATTGATTTGATTCATAAACACTGAGTTCAATTTTAAAAGAATATTTCCAGAGCTGATGAGATATTTCAACGTTATAGCCAATCATATGGTTTAAGGAACAAATTTTCTTCTTGTTTGCTTAAATATTGGTAGAATTTACTAAGGATTTTCTATAATATTTGCTAAGATTAGATGAGCAGATGTGACCTGTTATATTTCATTAATGTTGGTGACCACCTGCAGCTTTAAGGAGATGCCTTTAAACTCAAATGCCATTCAGATATATTTTTCAATCCTTTATTTCAATCAAATTCTCAAAGAAATACAAGGAAATATGTTTGCCATTAACCAAGAAGGGAATTTTTGTAAACAATGCATATAGGAAACTATGATGTTTATCGTTCTCTAAATGCTTCATTATATCCAAGACACTAAAGTCATATTGGATTTCAAAACATTTGATTCTGTCTACTTGTAAAGTCAACAATAAAGAGAGAAAAGAGCAGACTGTTAAAGTCCATCTGATGGATGGTCTGTGTCTGACTTCTATGACAGTGAGCAAAAGTCAATCTGATCAGCCAAATAAATTTCCTGAGAGTCATTCATCACACAGTGTTAGCACTGGACTGGACCCTAGGGAGCACCTGGTGAATGCCCTCACTTAATAATTTAGTAAACCTAGTCTCAGAGATCGCATTTTACTCAAGATTTCACTTTGAGTTATTGGAAAAACCATGTTGATACTTCATATTTCTTGTCTCCAAAACTCTGGGCCTTTCAGTTAGCAATTTTTTAGTCCAAAGGTTAGGATATAGGAGGCTGCTTTGTGATGGAAGTGATGGAACCACAGGGAAAAAGAAGTGCTTGTGCCTAGATAGGCTATCGCCATCTGTGCTCTTTTCAAACGGACTTGCACATCGACATTTACATATAAAAGCCCTGGAAGCCATGAGTGGGCTGAGGATTCCCTCCATTCTCACCATCTTGTCTTTGACATTCCGATACTACTGAAGGTGCCTGTATTTGTTCAGAAGGCTTTGCCTATGTTCGCTTTTCCATGAATGCTCTCATTTTCATTTGCTCAGTGAAATGCTTGAATTTGTTTATAACTGGTTGAACAAATTTCTGAAATTTCAAGAATTTTGTGAACTAGTTATTAAAGCTGTAATTCTTAAAAGTTACAAAATAAATGACACCTGAAATATAGAATATAAATACTTACAAATTACCCATTCCTATTGATATCATCACATTTTATTGTTATTTCTTATTAACTATAAGTTTCCTTCAACCATATACACTTGGTAGATTAAAATCATTCATGTTGGGAATATTTGCACCCCAGTAATTAGAAAACAATATAAAACAGAGCGGGGTAGATTCATTTTGTTTTCTCTACACACAGAAAAATTTGTTTAACAGTTTCTAGGACAGAAGTACTCATAATCCTCCAAATTCCAGATCATACGGGAATGAGTACTTCATGAAGACCACAAGTCTGCCGGCAATTGATCATGGTGACACTGATAAGTAAAGTCTTCAGCTTTATAGCAGGCTTGGACATGTTTAGACATTGTCTCATAGACTACCACAGTATTCTGCACAGCACTGCTTCCCATTGAGACCTTAATTTTCTAGAAACATATGCACAGCCATGAGACGATTGTTTTGTGAAATTCTCTGGTTATGCTGTTTTCTGCCATCCTGAAGATACTATATTGAAGGAGCAATGGAATCGTCTATTTTTTATTTATTTTCATACATGCATATAATGTCTTCTTACCAAATCCACCCCTAGTTCCCTCCCCTCAGGTTTCTCCCCTATACCCCTGTACCAGTTTGGTTTCTGTTACTAAGGAGATATTCCATATCTGGTACTAGGACTTTTTTAGTAACCCTTGATTATTAGGTGCAGAATGCAATGTAAGATATCTCCCTAATTCTTCTAACTTTTATTATGTTTTTTAAGTTTATATTTTAAATTTTATTTTCAAAATTTCTTTCCATATTTTTTTTCATTCCCTTTCCTTTTGTTTAACTCCTGTTCCTTCACACCACATCTCCTCCTTGTCCCTATCTCTTAAAGCCACCAGCAGTATTCATTTATGTGATAACCTATGTTCTGATATTCCCCCTCCCTTTAGGCATTCCCCATCCTGTTGACCCTTTTCTAATCTCTTGGCTTTCAGTACTCCAAATTAAATACATAGATCAAAAGATTCCAAGCTAGGATACTCATATGAGCATGTAACATATCTCTTTTATGTGCCTGAGGCATCCCATTCAGTACATTTTTTCAAGTTCCATCCAATTATCTGCAAATTTCATAATTTCATTTTTCCTTTTAGCTGAATAAAGTTCGCTTGTGTATAAGCAGAACATTTTCAGTATCCACGCATCAGTTCATGAGTATCCAAGCTGATTTCATTCCTTGAACGGTATGGATCCCTTTAGGTATATTCCCAAGAATGGAATAGCTGGGTAATTGTAGGTGTATTTCTATGTTTTTAGGAACTTCTACACTGATTTCCATAGAGACTGCACCATTTACACACCCATAAACTGTGGATAAGTGTTCCTCCTTCCTCACATTCTCTTTACGATTTGTTTTTATTTGCATTGTCAATGATAGCCACTCTGATTGGGGTGAGATGGAATCTCAATGTAGTTTTAAAACTTTGGAGAATGCCACTAAAAAAGATACTAGAAGATGGAAAGACCTCCCAAATTCATTGATTGGTAGAAACAACATTGTGCTAATATCCATTCTACCAAAAGCCATCTTTAGTTTCAGCACAGTGCCAGTCAAAATTCCTGCACAATTTTTCACAGAAATAGAAGGAAAAAAAATGGAACATCTTAAGCAAACACACAAAAACAATCTCCAGAAAGCCAAAACAGCCCTTGGTAAAAAAGAAAAAGAAAAAATGCTGGTATTATCACTGCATCTGAAGAAATACAAATGGTTAATAAACATTTTTAAGTGATCACTATCATTATCCACCAGGGAAATGCAAACTAAGGTGCTATGTTTTTGGTTTTGTTTGATACAGAGTTTTGCAGTATAGCCCAGTCTCAAATTTACAATCTTCCTGCCTTATTTTCTAAATACTGGAGCTATAGTCACCACATCCAGACATTGTTATATCCAGAGATTTGTGCATTCTTATTGTGTACAGGACAAATGTATCATGTTGAGTGGAATTTAACCTATTTTTACCTTACTCAAAGATTTAACACGATTTAAGAGGTACATATGGGTGAAAGCGTGACAACAGATTGACGAGCTGGCTTTCTGTATCAACATACTGGAGCACCGGATGCAAAAACTATTAGTTAACAGTATTCTAGGTGTGTCCATGGTAATGTCTGTAAATGAGATGACCAATTAAATTGGTACACCCAGGGAAGCAGATGGCCTGCTCTCCAGAGGCTGAGCTCATACAATATGGGGATGCCGTGATTAAAGCAAAAGGCTAAGGGAGATTTTCTGCCTGGCTGTCTGAGTTGAAATATTATTTCTCTTTAGCCTTCAGAACTCAACTCATAATGCAGCATCCGTGTACCTGGATGTTCAGTTTGGTGACTGCTGATCTTCAAATTCGAAATGTCGTCCTCCTGTTACATCTTTTTCTCCAGTGAAGCCATACTAACAGAGGATAACTTTATATACTTTTATTATAAGAATGTCTATAAAGGCAAGTAGACCAAAGTTACCAGCTTATAAATCCAGAATGTTTCTTAACCTCCTAGAGACTAATTTCCTCCTGTGATATACAGCTGTAATGATTTCATCACAGTGTTATTCAGAAGACTGAATAAAACGAAAGATTCTATATGTGTAAAATTAGAAGAAACAACATGGAGAAAATCCTTCTTTGTAAACTAGCCTTATGTTTATTAATTTGGATTTGAAGGGAGGCTTGTCCTAGGACCACAGGATTAAAATTTCTTATATATGCTATATATGTCACAACCATAAAAGGAACTGTGACTTACAAACAAAAGCACCATGAAGCACATAGCCCACCATGTGGATGGCCCCAGTAAACCTGAGTCCAGCAGAAGCACAGTCTCAGGGTAGCTCAGCCAATGTATGAGCACACCACCGTGCCTCTCAAACATCATCCTCCCAAAGGAACATTGAAGTGTTTGCCCTGTCAGTTCTTGTGATGTTTTATCTCCTCAGAGTTAGTCTATTTACAGAAGTCTGTGGAGTGAAACAACAGATTTATGAAAATGTCATTGAAGTTTTTTTAATCCCCCAAATAGTTCCTCTGGAGATTTTTTAAAGCTCTTATTCTAGCCATTACTCTAGTATAATAATCTTTGTGTTTAAAGAAGTGCAGATGATGAGGATGTAGACACTGAGTTTTCTTCTGAGGATGTAGATTGTCACAGAAACACACCACTGGGAATATCGCATTTCAAGGAGTTTCTATACTTCTAGTGAGCAGATCTGATTATACTAATGTGGTTACTTTGAGTTATACTTAAAATAAAAGTGTTGTCTACACTCTGAGGTGTGCCTAACTTTAGCAGGGAGATGCAATGACTTTTAAATGTGATTATGTTAGAATCCTGACTGATAGAAAGAAAATTATTTTATAACCCAATCCTGTCCTAAAAAATGGAAAAAGGAAAGGAAAAGTTTGTAGTTGCTTATCAAATGGTTAAGAGAATAGTTTTCATTATGAATAAGTACACTCCAAGTTATTGTTCATTTTAAGTCCCCAATGTT
>NW_008348089.1:5015257-5022785 GCF_000622305.1 Nannospalax galili | reverse complement strand
TGGAATTTAGCATATTGGGGACTTTCTGAGAATTTCTAGTTCTTCTTATTTTTTTTTTCATTAATCCCTTTCCCAGATAGAGTCCTTGGGTGTTACACTTAAGACTATTGAACTAGAATTTCCTCCTCAAGCTTATTCCTTCCAAAAGACCTAAGTTGAATCATTGAATGAGCCAGGATAATGTGTCTCCATTAGTTCCCACACTCTAATTTAATACAGGCCATGCGGTCAATCAATACAGAGTATAAAATAACAACAAACTCAAATCCTTTATCTCTCTGTCTGAGTTGCCACCTTGCAAGCAACCTCAATGGTGATGATGGGTCACAACGACGTGCTCATCCCCACACACTATGCCTATTTGAGATGACACCTCTATCTGTCATTGTCCATGATCATATATAGCTACCCTTGATCCCTCCCCACAGAGCTCAGTTCTAAATTTACAGAAATATCATTCTTTTATGATTTCTTACAATGTAATAGTTGTAGAATATTGATATATTTTGTAAAAATACTTTATAAATGAGAATATACTAGCTTAACAATTTTTATAATTTTTACAACATATCTGTATATTTGGCTTAAATAACTTACAAGATGGCAGCAGAGTTAACCCCCCAGTGACCATCTGTCTCCTCACATACATACCAAGTTAAACAGATATTCACGCACCAAACCATTCTCACAAGAACAAAAAAAGCTAAGCTTGGAGATGGGAGTGCTAGGTTTGAATAAGATAAAAGATGCACTGAAGAAGGCAAAAAGAATTGTTCGGATCACACCTGACCCACCTTCAGAGGACGTGGAGAAAATGCTTTTTCTACAGCATGGTAAAGGGAATTAAGTACAGATCCTGGCACCTTGCTTACCACAAGGAAATACAGTGCCAGGAACTCCACAGTTCCTATCCTCAGGCTAATACTTAAAGACACTGAAGGTATATTAGCCAGTTTACTGATTCAGCCTTACATCGCTGAATCAGTGCATGAATACTTAGCACAGGACATTGTCCTGGAGTTTTGTGCATCTGACCCAACATCAGATAGAAGCTAAAGGATCCATGTATTGGCAAGAACTTGTAGAGGTATTCTTTAGACCTCCAGTTATCTTGTAGAGACCTTCTTCCGAATGGTACAGACTGCTTAAGAATCAGCCTTAGCATCATATTTAGACAACTATGCACTGATACTGTGTGATTATAATGCTCAGATGCACCTCACCTTATTAATAACAAAATCTACTTACTCTTTGACGACCTAAGGACTTGATTGAAATCACATTCCTCCAAACTCAGGCAGAATATCATTTCAGTCTAATGTTGTCTGATAGGCATGTCCTCAGAAAGGACTAGCACCTCATTGGCTGTCTGAACCCAAAGAGACACCACAGGAAGGGAAGGAGACAGTCACCCCCAGCCACACTCACTTGGTCAGCTTCAATTGCATGATGGGACCTGTCCAAGGACAGATATAGAAAAAGCAAGGGAGGCAACCAGGCTTTGCCATCTTGGGCCAGCGGGCCAGCAGCTACAGATGTGGAAAGCTCAGCCGAGATGTAGGAAAAATAAAAATCCCACAGGGGTCCATGCTTTTGTAAGTAACCCCCTCCCCAACATCATAAGCTTTGTTGGGAAACCCAGATAAATGTCTTTATTCCCTAAACTGTAGCTTAGAGAGACATTGTGTCAGTTTTCTCAGACTCTTTGTTCCAGCTGGCCTCACAGAGAGCCTGGGAGCCAAGCACACACAGAGCGCAGGCCTCCCAGAAGTAAATTTGCCTTTACAAATGTTCACAAGTGGCTCACTTACACTTGACCTATCACCAGAAAGAGATCTGTGACCTAGTGAAATGGATTTATGTTTCTGTCTATAGCACCAGTCAGTGCATTGTGAGCCTGAATGAACCTTAAGCATTTTGCAGGCCCTTGGAGCTATGAAACCCAATTACAGCATGAATCTGAAATGTCCACTGCATGTTTCAAATCTTCAGAATGTGGGGCTTGACTTGTGAGTAGTAGGTCTGCCACAGACGAATAAGTGCTATTTTATATCCATGCTGACTGAGATGGAGGGCTGAAACCAGAAGGCAAATGATTCTATTTCTTTTTTTTAAGTTCCTTTTTTTTTGGTCCATTTGAGACAGGGTCTACTTTTGATCAGATATTAGATAATAGAAACACAAAAGTAATGCAGACAGTTGATAACAGAAGAAAGGTAAAGTTGTTACTGAAATAATCTGATCATGCAATTCTTGGGACACTTGAAATTGTCTGCCAGAAAAGTGCACAAAGTTTGGACCTGTGGGCTGGAGACGCCCTATAATGCTACAAGTAGAACTTGATGGGCTATTCTACACGGAGTTCAGAAGACAAGAATGTCAATAGAAATGATCAGAAAGACTCTTGGGAATTTGGCTAGAGGTTAGTTAACAATTATGTGACAAATAATCTTGCCTGTCCGTGTCCTGAACATTTGACAAAGACCATGTTTAGAAGGTATGCAGGAAGCTTCTAAGGCACAGTATTCAGACTGTGACAAAGTTATTGTGTGCCGCTTTTAGGCAGAGAAATCAGTAGCTGCTCTGACAAAGAGTTGCATATCTCAGTAGTTCCAAACCTTTGCTGGAATCCTAGAATTTCCCTGGAGAGTTATTGACATTGATTCCACAATTAAAGACTGAAAACACTGGTCTGATATCCACAGTGGATTGAAGCAACAATGGTACATGCTCAGTCTGGGAAAGAATATGTGAGGCAGGCACAACCACTGACTTTTTCTTGGACATCTTTACAGCTGGGCAGCCTGTGTAGAGGTACTACACAGACTGAGAACATGCTTTCATCCTCAGTTAAACATTTATAGAAAGGCCCTCAAATATCTTCTAAGTGATTCTAAGGTTTAATTAAGTAGAAAATCATAACCAACCATTACATGTGTCAAAATAAAAATGCTCTGCACAGCAAAGTAAATGAATAACAGAATGAAAATACAATATAAAAAGTGTGATCTCAGGGCTAAGGGATTGCTCATTGGGTAAGAAATGGTGCCTTCCATCAAGCCTGATAACTTGTGTCTGATCGCTGGGCGCTGGGACCCACTTGGTGGAAGGAGAGACCTGACTCCTGAAAGTTGTCCTCTAACCTCCACACATGTGTGGTGGTATGTATACACACACAAACACACACACACAGAGAGAGAGAGAGAGAGAGAGAGAGAGAGAGAGAGAGAAAGAGAGACACACACACACAAAATGATATAATGCCATAAATTTTTAAATAAAAAACTATGAGAACATGTCTATAAACTCTACAGTTGATAGAATTCATATCTGTGTCATACAAAAAATTCTAAAAATTAATTGGAGCTTTTAATATAAATCTACAATAGATATTCATCCATTGATTTTTCTTTGAGATATATAAATAATCAAGTTATATTAGAATATATTCAAACTCACTAATCAGGGGACTATAAATTGAAGATACAATGAAGCAAATAGAAATCAATATCCCTCACCCCCAAGTAAGAATAACTATTATAAGAAGAGCTGAAGGGAAGAATTCATGTTGAGAGTATGGGAATAGAAAGGATCTAAGCACTGTTGGTAAGACTGCAGTTTGGTATAACCTTTATGGAACTAACTGTATGGTAGTTCCTCATTGATTAACCACAATGAATTATGTGGATTTTTATGGTTAGGCCATGAAAAGCATCAAATCCTATAATTTGTGACAGCACAGCTCTAACTAGGCAGCACTAGAGTATGTGAAACGTGTTTGCTACAGCAGGATGAGCACTGTGTGATTCTACCATACGTAGAATATAAACTATTGAACTCACTCAATGTAAGAACAGAATGGCTACAGGATGAAGACGATATGTCAAGTGAGACAGGAATAAGAAATTTGGTGGTGCTAGTGGAGAGTAGGATGACTGTAGACAGCAGCCTGCATCACATATTTCAAAAGGCTAAAAGCAAGAATTCTGAATGCTTACACTATGAAGAAATGATGCTTGAGGAGATATCTGAGGTCTAAGTAAACCTTACACAACATGCACCTTTCATAAATCCCATGTTTTTATGTATGTGTTAAATTGGAGGAAATCAAAATAAAGTTTCAAATCTGTATTAATTGATTTTTATAAATTATTTAAGTCTTATATAGTTTCCTGTTCTGACTCAGAGCTATGAAGTGGCTTTTGAGTTGTTGAAAGTGTTATAAAGAATGCTACAGGCTCTGGTTTCTGTTTAACTTGAAACGTAAGCAATCAGCTTTGATCATTTGTTTTTATCTAAGATCTGTGAGGCTTGAATTGTACTGTAAGCTTGAAATGATGAGCCTATAAGAAAACCACTTGAAATGCCTCAGAGGATGAAGAAATCCAATAAATGCCCATAGCCTCCAAAAGTTCTGATTGGGTTGGTCTTTGTAAACAAATGCTGAAGTGTGAGTAACTGGAATAGGTTTAAAACATACTCAGTTCTGTCAAAGCTCTTAGGGAATCTCTCTATGAGAAATAGAAAATGTGGCATGAACTGTGTAGTAGGTGTATATGCTTGTGTATATTTGGTCTTGCAAGTGTTTTTCACAGAGTTGAAAGCAAAGTTTTATGAACCATCAGATCAGGCCAATATTGTAATATTCAGTGTCCAGATATATCCTTACACTGTATTTATCAGTTTTTGCATATAAATATTAACCTCCTGATTTCTTCAGGAGTAAAATGCCAATGCACTTTACCTCAACATTTTTGTGAATTGAACTACAGATTCAAAATTCTCAGATTGCAAGCGGCCGTGCAAATTCTTACATTCTTCCTTGACACAGTATTATACTTAAATGCACATTTTTTTTTTTGGTCATTTTGAGACATGGTCTCCCTGTAGCCCCAGCTGGCCTAGAACTTGTTATGCAGGCCAACATGGCCTCAATCTCACAAAGATCTGTCTCCTCACCTACAGTGCGAGGATTCATGTGTGCACCACCATGCCTTTAATGTATATTCATTGTAGTTCAATTGCATGAAAGCCCTCCCATGAGCTGTTGTGGACTCACTCCTTCCTAGCTACCTCCAGGTTTTTCCTGGCCAGACTGAAAAGAGAAAGCTTGCTCTCCAGGGTTCATATCCTGATAAAGATTTGAGAAGAGATTTTTGGCTATGGCATTTTCCTTCCAACTCTTAATTTGATGAATAAAGCAGAAGGCTATGTGGGAGTAGCGTTTAATTCTGTGTTCAAAAGATTATCTTTTAATAGATCTCTTTTTCTAAGAAACTATGTGAATATAAGTTAAGAGAGGTTAAAAAAGTTAACATAACCAAATTTCTCTGCTCTGACACATTTTAATAAAATAAAGCTCTTCATATGGAAAGGTATATAGAGTTTTCCTTAGTAATGGATTTACCCAAGACAATACTATTTACAAACAAAATAGAATACCATATATGGCTTATTCAAGTTTCTTTCATGTTTTAAACTCTCATTAATTTGCCATACTCTGAAGACTGTAAGTTAAAGCTTACTAAAATCAAACATATTGTCACTAATATTTTCAGCTTCTGAAGATGGTGGAATATAAACCAGTTTTTAGGTACTAGAGATGAATGAAGGAAATTGTTTCTTTGGGAAAAGACACTGGAAAAGGAAAAATGAAAAAATTTACATTCAAAAATAAAGACCATTTTTCCCTTTGAAGCATTTGTCAAGTAGTAGCCAAAAAATGGAGAAACGGGGAATCTTCCAAGTTTCTGAGAACTGATCACAAACCCAGGAGTTCAAATGCAAACCTGATGGAGTCCGAGGGTAGCTATGTCAGGCCTTCCTGTGGACCACTCCTGAGTGATAGAGTCCAAAGGGAAGAAATAGACTCAAATGGTATCACTTTAATTCAGTTGATACACTCTTAGGCTGGACTCAAGCTATCCTTTAGCCTAATGTAAATCTTCACTTGAAAAGTAATTTATGCAGGTCCTCCAGAGTAATTTATGCAGAGTATGAACCGTGGCTCAGTTTCAATCAGTATGTACAAAAAAAGCAAAATCAAAATTAACAAATAATGAATAAATAAGAAATTTACAATATACCTTGAACAGACCATGTGGACAGAAAATCCACAAAGAATAAGAATAAGGGCGAAAGGAGGGGTAGAAGAAAGGAAGGAAAAGAAGATGATTGAACAAGGCCAAGGCAGTGAAGGAAGAGGAAAGGGAAAGAGCACAGCGATTATAACAAGAGTGAGGAGTTGTACAGACATTGGAATTGTATCACCACAGTGCAAAAGTACATTAAAAATTATGAAAATTAGGGCTGGAGAGATGGTATGGCAGTTAAAAGCACTTGCTATTCTTGCAGAGGACCTGAGTTTGATTCTCAGGACACACATGAAGGCTAACAACCGTCCTTAACTCCAGTTCCAGGGGAATCAGACACCTTCTTCTGACCTCTGTGGACACTGCATGATGTGGATGCATTTACATACATGTAGGCAATACACTCATCACGTAAAATATCAATAGTAATAAGATGTTAAACATAAAAGTGAAAATTAGGTATAATAGGAATCATTGACAATGCCACAAATTTTAATAATTTAACATACATTAAACATTTGTCTTAAAAAACAAACTCTTCTTGTAAGAAAACCCCAGCTCTACACCTGTATACCTACTCTGTATTCTTAAGGATTGTTCAGAAAGTAATATTCAGGCCATGCCTTTAATCCCAGCACTGGGGAGGCAGAGGCAGGCAGAACTCTGTGAGATATAGAGAAACCTGGTCTGAATAGGGCCAGCAGTGGCTACAGGGAGACCGTGTCTCAAAAATGAAAAACTGCAGTAAGATACTATCTTTTTCTATGAATGTGACAGATGCACAGTTCTCTGTAGGCTCTATGCCCACCCCCAGCTATGTGTATCTGGCTGGTTTACAGGGCCATACGTGAATTCCCTCTCACTGAGTGGACTTGAAGTCCAATTAGATAGCTGCTGATTATCCCCAAATTAAAAGTGCCATTACTACATGATCGTAATTTGTTTTGAGAGTCATTGTTGTGGTTATTAGGCTTTAAAGCTGGGGTTGGACAACTGACTGATTTTTCTCCCTTAGCAGCTTTCAAAGTGTCCTCCAAAACTGAGAGAGCTAATCTTCAGGGAGGAGGCATCCAGATCAATTCCAGCTCCATTGCTACAATCCTGTGTCAGAAGTATGTCCTGTCTTCAGCAATAGGGTCTAAACTTCAAGTTCTGGGAGGTAATCAAAGACAATGGCAATAGCCTGTATAATGTGGGTAGTCTTTGGACTACCTTGGCCAACAACTCAAAGGGAGAGTTCTCCTGCCTGGCATTGTGCTCCTTGGTACACAGCCTTCAGCTAAATACATGTTCTCATGCACTGATGTGTTCTATGCATTTTTTCAGTAGTCTTTTGACCTAATACATTTCCCTCTGTTTTTTTCACACCATCTAAGCATTAGTTCTCTCTCCTCTCCTCTCCTCTCCTCTCCTCTCCTCTCCTCTCCTCTCCTCTC
>NW_008348089.1:5013116-5015213 GCF_000622305.1 Nannospalax galili | reverse complement strand
CCCCCCCCCTCTCTCCTCCCCTTGTCTAGGACTCCCTTCTCCTTCTCCAGTTAAAGTGCCCCCAATTTTCCCATTTTTCCCTTGAAAATACCTGTCTCCTACTATCCATTATTCCCCCCCACCCCCCACCAATTCTTGATCTTGTTTTTCTACTTTTCCCCTTGGGAATAGCTGTCTCCTACTATGCCCCCATCTCTGGCTCTTTCTTTCCCTTTACCTCTATGGTTCTTTCCATTTTTCCTAGTTTCTGTGGTTATATCAGGATATAGACTTGTCTATAAGGATTTGGTGCCAGGATTCACAATTGAGAGTGAACATATTGTTTGCTTTTCAGGGTCTGTGTTACTTCACTTAGTATAACAGTTTCTAGTTCTATTGATTTACCTGCAAATTTCATGATTTCATCTTTCTTTCCTGCTGAGTAGACCTCCATTGTGCAAACCTAGCACATTTTTGTTTTCCACTCATCAGTTAGGGACATTTAGTTTGTTTCCGTTTCTTAACTATTGTAAAAAGTGTAGCAACAAACAAGGCTGCAAAAGTATCTCTGCAGTAGGATGAGTCCTTTGGGTACTTGCCAAGGAGTGGTATAACCAGAACATGTAATAGATTCACTTTTAGTTTTTCTTTAAGAGACCTCCACACTGCCTTCCTTAG
The DNA here is from genome assembly GCF_000622305.1 of Nannospalax galili. Taxonomy (NCBI): domain Eukaryota; kingdom Metazoa; phylum Chordata; class Mammalia; order Rodentia; family Spalacidae; genus Nannospalax; species Nannospalax galili. The sequence continues at coordinate 5,014,556 of NW_008348089.1, read as the reverse complement.
TGGTTGCATGAATTTGCATTCACATGATCAGTGAATGAGAGTTTCCTATTCCCCACATCCTCACCAGCAGTTGATATCATTTGTTCTCTTGATTTTAGCCAGTCTAACTGGCGTAAGATGAAGTCAAAAAGTGGTTTTGACTTGCATTTCCCTAATTACTAAGGATGTTGATCAGTTTTTAAAGTGTTTCTTAGCCATTTTTTTCTTCTTTTGAGAACTCTCTGCTCAAATCCACAGTCCATCTTTTTTAACTGAGTCATTTTTATTGATACTTTGTTTTTTAGTTCTTTTTATATTTTGGATATTAATCTTCTATGAGAGGTGTAGCTGGTAAAGTACATTTACGGACAAGTATACCAGTCACCACTCATCAAAAAGCATCTTTTTATAACATGAGGACTATTATAGAAGTCTGTAACTGGACACACACAGAAAATGAGTCAGTGAGATTCTCAGCCCTAAGTGACACATCTACAATGGAACCTCTACACCTAAGGTTCATTGAACATAGTGGAATGGGTGCTAGAGAGAATAACAGTGCATCTCTCAGCTGTCACCACTGAAGTGGCCACATGTAACAGAGGGTGATGAACGCAGAAGGCCACAACTGACCCAAATGCAGAGAATACAAGACTGCAGATTATGTGTCCCTGGATAGGATTTATAACTCACCCACCCAGGACTCAGAAACCATTTGCAGAAGGATGATAAGAAACAGGGGTGGTACATGACAACAAGGAAACAGTCTTCCAGCCTCCTGGGTACTTTCGTATATGAACTTACAGCAATGGTGTCAGAATGCACAAGACTTATTCAAACTCAATCAGACAAACCCCCAGCATAGAGCTGGGGTAATGCATAGGAGGTCCTAACCTTAGCTGACAGATGATCACTGCTGGATGAGGACAGTTGACCTTCTTTAAGGGAGTGATGTTAGATAAACTGAACAGAATCCAGTGGATTAACTCACACAGAGGGACATCTGGGAACAGAGAATTGACGCCATAGATCTTAACATATATGACAGAATTCACGAAATCCTGGAGGTGGGCTATAGGAGGTTAGGTAGGGGAGCGACCTAAATATGACTGAAATCTACTACAGCAAATGAACAAAAAAATCAGTAAAAATATACATTGAATTTTTTAAAAAACTAAACACAAATCAAAACAAAAAAAGAAAGTTACATTCCACATATGTACCAACTTTCTACAAAAAATTTTAGTTGCCCAGTGCTTTTAACAAGATTAAAATAGAGTTACAACATAGTTTTCAAATGATACTATTTAATTAAAAGTAAAAATCTTTAAATATCTGGGAATTAATGTAATAACCAGAATATAAGACTTTTAAATTATAAAACTGATACAATGTGTGTTTGTAACTCTAAATATTGAAAATAAGATGTCTTTCTCAAATTACCTATACATTCAATTCAAT
>NW_008348089.1:5009750-5012186 GCF_000622305.1 Nannospalax galili | reverse complement strand
ATAACAAAATGCAAACAAAATTTTAATTAGCAACATTATTCTAAAATTTATGTTAGTCAAACATTAAAATATAAAATACAGCAGTTACCAAGACAACTTCAGAATAAACAAACTTAAAGAACATGTACTATCAGACATTATTACAGTTTTCTAATGTGTGAAAACAGAGTGGCTTTTGGCACAAGAAAAAATCACAGAGATTTCTAAAACAGAACAAATTTCCTTCTTTTATTTATTGTTTTAGTTTTTGTTCTTTGGAGCCAGTATATTATATCTCCAGCCAGTAGTGGCCTCAAAGTTGCTATGTAGCCCAGGAATGCCTTGAAGTACTTAGTCTACCCCTCCTGTCTATACATAACCAATGTTAGGATTAGAAGAGTGGGCTACAACACCGCTTTGGCTGTTCAGGGGGTAGAACCCAGGCCTTCATACATGTTAAATAAGCATCTATCTATCTATCTATCTATCTATCTATCTATCTATCTATCTATCTATCTATCTATCTATCTATCTATCTATCTATCTATCTATCTATCTATCTATCTATCTATCTATCTATCTATCTATCTATCTATCTATCTATCTATCTATCTATCTATCTATCTATCTATCTATCTATCTATCTATCTATCTATCTATCTATCTATCTATCTATCTATCTATCTATCTATCTATCTATCTATCTATCTATCTATCTATCTATCTATCTATCTATCTATCTATCTATCTATCTATCTATCTATCTATCTATCTATCTATCTATCTATCTATCTATCTATCTATCTATCTATCTATCTATCTATCTATCTATCTATCTATTTATCTATCTATCTATCTATCTATCTAACTATCATATATATATATATATATAAACCCAGCTGCTAAATAATGTTTCTAAATGAGCTCTCGATTTGTGTTAAAGTAGGTACAGCCCAACAGTGCAAAACAATAGCCTTAACAAATTTGGTATAAGTGGGGTAGCCACATGTGGACTGCATTTAACCCACAGAACTTCAGATCTAAATCTCAAAATTAAACAGCAATCTTTTAAAAGATAGTTGAAAAAGTATTTCTTGATTTGATAGTTTTAAATAAATATTTTCAGGACTGGAGAGATGGTTCTGGGGCTAAGACCACTGGCTGTTCTTACCAGAGGACACAGGATCTGTTCCCAATACCCACATCAGGTGGTTCATAACCATGAGATTATAAGATGAAATCTTCTTTCTACTTTTTCCTATACCAGCTACAGAATATCAGGTCCTATGTTGAGATCATTGACCCTTTTTTAGTTAAGTTTTGTGTAGTATTTTTTGTGCCTCTTTAACCTGAAGGCTAGACCATTTCATGATGTCCCAAAGCTCTCCATGATCTGTTCTTATCTTTTTATAAATGTATCATTGACCTTTACTGACTGATCCTAGACAGCTTCCTTCTCTTCCAGCTCTGTACTGTTTTAGACATAACACAGTCTATTAGTGAGACTTTTCTTTGAATGTTTAATCGAGTTTTTAAGGTTTGTGTTGAGGTTTTTATATATATTGTTGAATTAATTTTTTTATTTCTAGCACATCAGTTTGCATTTTCTTTAGTGATTTTACCATTGTGTTGAGTTCTATTTTACTATCTTGAATTGACTTCCTCCTTTCATCCATCCCTTTGCTTTTGTTGTCTTGAAGTATATTCATGTCTCTTTGATTTTTTCAAACATAGTTCTTTCTATCATATCTTTGAATTTTTTTCTCTAGTAGTACTTCCAGATCAATTTTACTGGGGTCTATTACCACAGACCCCAGTAATTTTTGGAGGAGATATGTTATCTTGGGTTTTCATGTTTTTGTTTCTGCACTTGGACTTGCACATCTGGAATTAGTTTGTTGAATGGAGAAGTTGGTTGGAAAGGATGACTATGAGGATCGCTTACCTTTTAAATCTAGGAGCTAGGTGAACTGTAGAAGTGTGGGATTGGGCTCCTGTTCAGTTTCCAGGGATGCTGTACATGTCACCACCAGGAGCTAGTACTAGGGAGAAATTAGTGCTGGGGCTCCAGAGTCTGAGGATCCATTACCTGTTGGGGACAGGAGATGGGTAGATGGCAGAAGTTTGACATTTTGGTCAGGGTCTAGTGGGTCCATAACTGTTGGCATCAAGAGCTGATTGCATTGTTTAATATACAGTGGTTGTGGGACTTTGTGTTGGCAGCTTAATAAAACATGTCAATACAGTCCCAAACTTGATATATTCTAAATATAAATCCACCATAGACTAGACAAATATATATAAAAATATAATGCCTCGACTACTATCCTCAGGCCTCTTGGGGTAAGTCTATAGCACAGCTCTCCGCGCCGGGACTCCCTAAGCGACATTCACAGCGCAGCTCTCCTCGCCAGGACTCCCTAAGCCACATTCACCCTTCCATCCCACCCCCCCTCG
>NW_008348089.1:4970044-5003762 GCF_000622305.1 Nannospalax galili | reverse complement strand
TTATATAATGCCTCTTTTCTTCTGGTGTGCCATCCAAAATAATGGTTTTATCATAGTACAGGTGTTACTGGTTTTGTAAGAACAAACCATAGTTGAAGTCTCACTTCTGACCAGGGATCCCTGATAACAAGATCCCAAACTTTGACTTGAAGCAGAAGAATGCAAAAGTGAATGAATTCCCAATGTGTGGCCACATGGTATCAGATAAGCACAAGGCATTCTCCAAAGCTCTGACTGCTGCCCATATTTCTGTGAGGACATGGCAAAGTATTATAGCAAAGATGCTTTTCACATTCAAGGGTTTTCACTTTTTCCACATTTCCACATCATCTGAAAAAACAAGCTAATAACTTGGGCTTGGGCATACAGGTTTCAAACAGGTATGTGGGATTTTTCTTAGAAGCATCAGGTCATTGTGGCCAAAGTTTACATTGGTTTGGTGACCATGTACACACCAATTTCAGAATAAGAAACATGATCAATTGCCTATGCAGAGCCAAGTTCAAGTTCCCTGACTGCCAGAATATCCACATCTCAACAAGTTCACCAAATTTAATGTCAATGAATTGAGGATATGATAGCTGAGAAGCAGTGTATCCCCAGTAGCTGTGAGTTCAACATACCACCAGTCAAGTTGCCTTCAAGTGGCAGGCCCAGAAGTCATGAGGGCTTTCACTGTACTGAGTCCCCCCCACGTGTCTCATCAATCATGTACACAAATAAATATACCAAGTCGAAAAGAAATTATATGATGTGGGTGCAGAACTTCATTCTCTATAATTGTAAAAACAGATGTTCTCTGGAGAGTTAGAACACTGAACAATTATTTTCCTTGGGAAGGAGAAATGCATGCTCTGAGAAATGTAATCAATGGACATTTGGGACATGGCAACACTGTGGATCATTCATTTAGATTATTCCTTTTGGATATTATTTCTTAATATAACTTTGTTTTAGAATAGCTAAGCTCTATTTCAAAAGTCCCCCCCAATTATATGATAAACAGAAGGATACACATAAGCCACATTCTTCAGTAAATCAACTCTACTTGAAATAGCTTGTCTGTCCAAGTGCTCATTTCTCCATTTGTTCAGACATGAGATTTATGCCTAAAAACAAATTGCAGAATTTGGTATGTTCAACTACAACGTTCAGCATGCCTGCCATTAACTGCAGTTCAGTAAATGTATTTTTTCTTTTGATGAAATATATGCAAATAATATGCAAATATGTTTGTTGTTTACTCACAAAACTCAAAGACTATCAAGACCAAGGTATCCTTTAAGCTTAATGTACTCAATCCTCTGGATTACCTAAATCTAGGGAGTGCCTGATCTCTCAGTAGAAATTCAATGTCATTTTCAGAGTCGCTCATGAGTAGAAAACTTGGGACCTAACCAAAATTCTTGTGTCATTCTTCAAAGAAATAGAAAAGACAAACCTAAAATTCATATGGAATCACAAAATACCCTGGACATGCAAGTCACACCTGAACAAAAGCACAATATTGGAGGCATCACCATACCAAATCTCAAGATATGCCATAGAGATCAGAGATATAATAAAAATGGTGTGATACTTGCACAGAAACAGACATATACATCAGTGTAATATAATTGAAGACCCCCATGCAGCTATCGGGACCTGATTTTTACAAAATCAGACAAACTGGATAAACACAACATTTTCAACAAATGGTGAATATCCACAATAAAACTGGATGTCCACATGAATGAAATTAGATCTCCAATGGATCAAGTACCTCAGTATACAACCTAAACATCTGAAAGTGCTAGCAAAGAGGGTGGGAAATATGATACAATATGCAGTCATAGAAAAGTTGTTCTAAATAAGACTCCAGTTGCTCAGGGGAAAAGGCCAATGATTAGTACATGTGACTTCCTGAAACTAAAATGTTTCTGTACAACAAAGGAAATTTTCAACTGATTGAAGAGGCAGCCAACAGAATAGGAGAAAACTTTTTTCACCCATGAATTCAAGAGAGGATTAATTTCCAGAATATACAAACAACTCACAAACCAAAACATCAAAAAAGCAGATAACCCGGTACAAACAGAGCCTATAGATTTGAATGGAGAATTCACTGAAGATGAAATATTAATGGTTACTAAATACTTTTAAAATGGCTCAACGTCATTAGCCTAAAGATAAATGTGAATTAAAACTATCTTGAGATCACCCCAGTCAAGATGGTACTCATCAAGAAATCAAATGAAAACAAGTGTTGGCTTGGATATTGGGAAGTAGGAACACTTATTCACTGTTCATAGTTGAGCAAATTGGATCAGGAGATTGAAAATCAATGTGGAGATTTTTCTAAAACGGTAACTAGAAATACCATATAACCCAGCTATTACACTCCTGATCATACAGCCAAAGGACTCTGTGTTCTGCTACACAGATACTGATTCATCCATGTTCATTTGTTGCTCTGTTCACAATAGGTAGGATATGGCATCTACCTAGATGTACATCAGTGGATGAATGATAATTAAGAGGTAGTATATATGCACAATACCGTATTTAGTTGTAAATAAAAATTGAAATTATCAAATTTGCAAGTAAATGGATGGTTTGGAAAAATTATATAGATTTATGTAATAAAAGAGTTAAGAAGAAACCTCAAATGCCTCATGTTCTCCCACATTTGTGAATCTTAGCTTAGAATCCCTAACTTTGCATGTTTAATGTGATGTACTTGTAGAAGCCAATTAACCAGATAAAGTGTATTGGGAGAGCAACAGCTTAGGGCAGAGGGGATAGTAAAATATAGTAATATGAAAATAGAGAGAGGTACTACTGGGGGTGGAAAGGTTTAAGCTGGAGAGGATGGGGAGGTAGGTTAGGTACAGATGTGGAATAGTAAGATTAACTAAAATGGAGGATCAAAATTCCAGACCTTTTGAAAAATTCAGATGGAAACTTGCTACTATAGAATTTTTAATTATGTACATATATGATATAAAAATCATTTAGATGGAACTGCCTTACAATGGAGGATCAATGGCCCTACCAGATACCACAGCCTAGCAAATGAAAAGCTCAGTGTCAGTAATGCACTCCCTCTTTTGGAGTTGTTGATCAGAGGATGTCCCATACCCCCAAACAATATTGGCTATTGCCTTTGATCTTGGTTACCCACCAGAACTTGTGGTCATAGAACAAACAAAAAGAATTCAAGTTAATAATGACCTCAAAGCCCCATCTCTACTGGCTAGCTCTGATAGGACTAGAAGGTACTATGCAGGCTACTGGCAGAGAAAACTAATCGGGAACTTTACCAAGTTGTGAGCCCTATGAGCTGTAGTAACAACTGGCCTGGCAAGATATGCCCACTGGTTCAATAGTGTCATGACTGTTATAGTAGTAACATGTCATCTTCCATTTGAATTTGAGGCCAAGTTCATATGATAAAGCCCATACTTGGCATGGTTATCAGGGCCAAGAACTTCTTACTAGATTCTAGTGGCTTTACATCTGGATAGGACTATTAATTGATTTTCTCCATTTGCAGCTTGCATTACACACCTTATGACACAAAGAGAGATAGTGTTTATGAGGAGGCTTCTAGATCAATTCCAGCCAAATTCCTCCAAGTCCTGTGTCCCAAGTGTGTATTTTCTTCAGTCATAAGGTCTTACCTTCAGGCAGTAGCCTATATTGTTTGGAAAATCTCTTGAACCTCCATGACCAAGAACTTGAAGGGAGGTTTACCAAGTCTGGCACTGCTTGGGTTATTTTGTTGTTGTTTGCTTTTAGTATCTATGGCTGGGATGGGGGAGCATTATTTCTCCTTATGGCATGACTCCATTTAATCTCTAAATGTATTTTGATGTATTGATATATTGATCTAGATATGTACACATATTCATATATGTGTCTGTGTGCACATCTCTACATGTATGTGTATATACATCTCTATGTGTATATATGATTATGTATATATAGGAATATGTGTATATATAAACACATTCACATATTTTATATGCAATTTTAGGTAAGCTTTTAAAACAATGCTTCCCTTTGAGTTTTTCAAACATCCTTAATGTTATTTCTCTCTCATTCCTCCCTTCCCGTCTGTTACCTTCCTTTCCCATCCCCAGCTAAAGTCTAGTTTCTGTTTTACCCCTTTCCTACTTCATAGCACCAGTGTCCTACTGTCCTTTTCTAGCGCTCCTTGCCCCTTCCCCCATGGTCCCATCTACTTCCCTGCATTCTGTGTGTATACTTCAGGTTATGTACTCAAATGTAAAGATTCAGAGCTAGGATCTTATGTAAGTAAGAAAGAATATGCTGCATACACCTTTCTGGGTATGGGTTATCTCACTCAGTATTTCCCAGTTATATCTATTACCTGGAAATCTAAAGATTTCATTTTTCTTTTCAGTTGAATAGAATGTCATTAGATATATGTGCCATATTTTCATTATCTGTTCATCCACTGAGGGTATTTAGGTTGTTTCCATTTCCTAGGTATTGTGAATAAAATGGCAATGAACATAACTAAGCAAACACCTCTGTAGGATGATATGAGTCCTTTGGGTATAGGCCAAGGAGTGATACTGTTGGGCCATGTACTTCTTGTAGATATTTTAATTTTTATTTATTTGTTTTCTTTATTGTGCTTTTTTTTTCAGCCTTTTTGAGACAGGATCTCCCTGTAGCCCCAGCTGGCCCGGAACTCACTATGTAGAACAGGCTGGCCTCGAACTCACAGAGATCCGCCTGCCTCTGCCTCCCGAGTGCTGGGATTAAAGTCATGCGCCACCACGCCCTGCTCTTTATTGTGCTTTTTAAATTTCATTCATTTCCCACCCAAATCCAGACCTCCTCCCCCATCCATGCCTCTTCCCATCCCCCCATGAACCCTATGCACTCTGCCATATATGCTGAGTCTTATTCATTCAGGCATTTGTACCCAAATGTCCTTCAGTGTAAATGCATCCACAGGACTCTAGTCAGCCAATCCAGTGGTCATATGTAAGTCATACTCCCCCTCACCCAACAGCAATCAGTCTCAAATAGTTCTCAATCTAGTGCTAGCCCACTACATATTTCTCACCTCCCCTTTGGGCCCCTATTTAATTGAGCTGACGTGGGGCCCGTGCTCGACACCACTGCTGCCACAGGTTCACATGAGCAAGCCTGGAAGCCTCCACCTCCCTGTAATCATGAATCAGCCCTGGCTCTTACAATCTTTCTGCCTCCTCTTGTGTAATGGTCCCTGAGCAGTGCGTAGGTGAAGTTCCATACAGAAGTCCCATCCTACACTCTACAGTCTTTATCCTCCAAAACTTGGCCAGATATGGCCTTCTGTGTGCATTGCACTCTGATGTATGTGGAAGCCTCATTGGTAAGAGTTGAGGGGTGCATTAGCCCTCTCTCTGTCCTTTTTTCCACTATGTTCCATGAGCCTTACTTATGGAGATTTGACTACAGATGTGTCGCCTAGTACTGGGCATATTCCAGATATAAGTTCTCTGTGCCTGACCAGATGTGCAACTCTGCAGTAGGTAGCCTCCATCTGTTGCAATAAGAAGCTTCTTTGCTGAGTACTGTAGGCATGCTTGTCACTCTAGAAGAGGTCTCTTCTATCTTGCACTGCATTCCCTGTCAAGCAGTTCCCAGGTATACATATGCATTAATGTTCAGACACTCTATGTGCATTCCTTAGAGTTTCTAGGTCATTATTTTTCCCTCTAGGTTTCCTAGCCCCTAGAAATTCACTCATTCCACTCTTTTCTCTCCCATCCAACTTCCCTCCTCCCTCTCTTCGTAGTCAGAGTGCCCCCATTATCCCCACCTTCCACCCAATACCTCCTGACTCACACCATCTTTCCCTTCCTGACTTCCCTCCCTCCTCCACACCAAGGTCCCTTGCATGTCCCTCCCTCCTCTCCTCCCTGCTGATTACTTCCCTTTCTCCACCTCCCTTGGTATCATCTGTTGCCTACTCTCCCCCCTTGCTGGTTGTTTCTTTTCCCTTACCTCCACGCACCCTTTCCCTTTCCCTGGCTCCTGGTGTTATATCAGAACTTATGTACTCATATAAAAGGGATTGGTGCTACAATCACAAATGAGGGAGAACATACGTCGCTTGCTTTTCTGCATTTGTGTTATTTCACTTAGTATAGCACTATCAAGCACCATCCATTTCCTGCAAATTTCATTGAGTAGGTGTATCACATTTTCATTCACCATTCGTTAGTTGAGGGACATTTAGGTTGTTTCCATCTCCTAGTGTCTTCCTCTATCTCTTTTTGCAGAGTTTTGAAACTTTCATTGTAGAGATCCTTAATGTCTTTGGTTAGGTTTAGTCCTAAAAATTTCATATTTTTCTTTGAGCCTATTGAGAATGGCAAGGTTTCCTCAAGTGCTTTTTCTGATTGCTTCTGATTGGTATGTAGAAAGGCTACTGATTTTTATAAGTTAATTTTGTATCCTGCCACTTTACTGAAAGTATTAATCAATTCTAACAGTTTTCTAGTGGAATTTTTGGGACCGCTTATGTATAATGTCATATTATCTGCAAACAGGGATAATTTGACCTTTCTTTTCCAATTGGTACTCCTTTAATTTCCTTCACTTGTCTTACTGCACTTGCAGGAGATTCAAGCACTATATTGAAAAGGAGTAGAGATAGCGGACAGCCCTGTCTGGTTCCTGATCTTTTTTAAAATTATTTATTTAATAACCACATGATTAGAAGAAGCATTTCATTACAGAATTAACATATTTAATAACAATTTCCAGAGCAAAGATGCATCTCTTTCAAAATTGGCTATATTTTTTTAGGTTCACAGTTGAATTAATACAGTTATAAAATATTGAACTCAGTATAAACCCTATAAGACATAAAATTGAATGAGGCTTTAACCTTTTAAAAAGATCTACATTTCATTTTAAAATATACTATTTCATACAGAAAAACTCATTTTTAATGCTACTAACACTTAGCCGTTTGCACATGCATCTCTAATCTCTATGTATCTGATTATTACTAGTGATAGTCGGTTACTTTCAGAGATCCTTGGTACCTGAGCATGGATATAAAATCATCAAGTAGATTTCAGTGGTAATGTTTTTCACCTCTACTTATTAACCTGAAGCAAATTTTTATTCTTCTTCCTCAAACATAACTCATTTTTTTATTTTATTGATTTTTTTGTGTGTATTTCATACAGAACATCCCAAACAATCTTAATCATCTATATACCCACATGCCAAATGGTACCCTGCCATAGCCCCTCCCTGCCCACTGGAACCCATATACTCTCTAATCCCTGTTACTGTGCACTATGTGTCAGCACCCCATCTGTTCCCCAGTGCTTGTCCACCCACTGAATCTAGTCAGCCTATCTAGAGTTCCTTGTTTTAGGAAGATCAACTCTTCCTCATCTAGCAGCAATCAGTTGTCAATATTCCTTTAGATAAGATTGGGGTCTGCTGTTCATTTTCCAAGTTCTATGCTGGGTTATTGTCTGGGAGTCTCTTGAGCCACCCTGGTCAACAACTCAAAGGAAGGTCTCTCTTGTCTGGCATTGTTTCTTCTTATGTAGACTTTAGCTATACACATGGACTCTTAAAGAATTATACCAATTCCTTTAATCTTTGGTTATACTTGCCTTTTGGGTATTTAAGACCGTACAGTTGGCCCAGATAAACGAATTTATTTTTTACTCTTAAGGTCGTTTGAGGATCTGTTCCTCAAGGGTTACACGGGACCAGTGTCCAGTCTACAAAAAGAAGGGTCAACATAGAGGAGGCATTTCCTCCATGCTTCCAAATGAAGCTATCCATGATTGAGCAGGACCTTTGACTTATCTTCACATAGATGGAATTGGTAAAAGAATGGTTCCTGATCTTAATGGGAATGTTTCCCTTTTTTTCCTCCATTTAGGATGATATTGGCTATGGGTTTGTCATATATAGCTTTAATTATGTTTAGGTATGTTCCCTCCATACCAATTCCTTCTAGAACTTTTAACATAAATGCATTTGTCAAATGCCCTTTCTGCATGTATTGAGATGACCATGTGGTTTTTGTCTTTAAGTCCATTTATATGATTTGTTATTTTTATTAACTTATGTATCCTGCATCTCTGGAATAAAGCTGACTTGATCGAGGTGAATAATCTTTTTGATGTGTGTCTGTATGTGGTTTGCAAGTATTTTGTTGAGTATCTTCACATCTATTTTCATTAACAATATGGGTCTTTAGTTTTCTTTTTTTGTTGTTGTTATATATTTACCTGGTTTCAGTATTAGAGTGATACTGGCTTCATAGATGGAGTTTTGAAGTTCTTCCTCTATTTTTTCCCTTTTGAATAATTTAAGCAGTATTGGTTGTAGATTTTCTTTAAATGTCTGGTAAAATTCTGCTGTGAATCCATCTGGGCCTGGGCTTTTTTTAGTTGGGAGGTTTTGTATTACTGTTTCAATTTCCTTATTTATTATGGGGCTCTTTAGGCTGTTGATCTCCTCTTGGTTTAACTTTGGGGTGGCCAGGATTTTAGAAATTCATCCATTTCTTATGTTTTCAAATTTAATAAAGTATAGATTTTTAAAATGTTCCCTTACAATGTCTTTGATATTTTAGGTATCTGTTTTGATGTTTCCCCTTCTGTCTCTGATTTTGATGATTTGGATTTGCTCTTTCTTTCTTTTGGTTAATTGTGGTAAGGGAATGTCTATCTTGTTTAACATTTCAAAGAACCAGCTCTTTGATACCAACCCCAAATCTAGTAGATGAGAAGAAATATCAAAACTTGAAGCAGAAATTAATGAAATAGAAGCAAAGGAAACAATGTATATATATATATATATATATATCTCAATGAATCTACTTTTAGATTTTTGAGAATTCTCCATACTGATTTTCATAGTGACTGCACCAGTTTGCAATCCCACCAACACTGAATGGGGTTGTCCTTTTCCCACCTACTCACTAGCATTTTTTTGCCATTTTTTTTCCTTGATGTTAGTCATTCCAACTAAGATAAGATGAAATTTCAAAGAAGTTTAAATTTGCATTCCCCTAACTGAGAAGGATATTGAACACCTTTTTAATAGATATTTCCTAGCTATTTTTAATTCTCCTTTTGAGAATTCTGTTCAGATCTTTGAACAGAATGTTTTTAATTCAGTCATTCATTTTCTTGATTCTTTGTGTGCTTTTTAAATTCTGTTTATTAATCTTCAATCAGATATGTAGCTGGCAAAGATTTTCTCCCATTTTGTTTCTTCTTAATTTATAGCTTCCTTTGATGTACACAAGGTTTTCAATTTTATGAGGTACCATTTGTCAAATGTTGGCTTTAATTCTTGGAAAACTAATCTGTGTCTTTTTAATGGGGACTTGAGACCATTAATGTTTAAGGATATTGTTGTAGGGTGTGTATTCATTGCTATCATTTTGTAGGGCTTTTTATGGTTTGTATTTTAATCCTATTTGGTATTTCAGTAATATCAGTTTCATTTATTTTCTTTCCCTAGCCTCTTGGCTTAGCTTATTCCTTTCTCTGGTACAAAATATTGCTTCTAGTATTCTCTATAGGACTGGTCTGGTGGTAATAAATTTTGTAAGTTGATTTATACCATGGAAAGATTTTTCTTTCTCCTTCAACAATGACAGATAGTTTTGCTGGGTAAAACAGTCTGGGTTGGCATTTGTGGTCTTTTAGGACTCAGAGTACATTGCTCCAGGCTCTTCTGGTTTTTAAATTTTCCATTAAGAAATCAGCTGTTATGCAGATGGGTTTTTCTTTATACATTACTGAAAATTTCCTCTTGTAGCATCCAATATCCCTTATTCTGTATATGCAAATTTTACCTATATTACATGTGGGGAGGTTTTTGTGTGGTCCTGTTTATTCTGTGATTTGCCTTTTTCTGAGCCTAAGTGTGTATATTTTTCCTTAATTTTAGGAGCTTCTTTTCTATGATCCTGCTGCAGATCCAGTCTATGCCACTAGTCTGGGATCATTCTTGTTCTTCTATGCCCCTAAGTTTCTGCATATTCCTTCCATACACCTTTTTTTATTCGCCATTTTTCTTTGACTGAGTGTTCCAATTACTCTATTTTGTTTTTAAATCCTGAAATGCTATATTCTGTTTCATCCACTCTACTGGTAAGACCTTGCCCTGATTTTTTTAAATTAGCTTATTGAATTTTTTTATTCCTTCTTCACATTAACTTGAGTTTTCTTCAGTATTTATCTTTATTCAATTCACTTTCAAATGCTGAATTGTCTCCATCATTTAATTATCCTCATTTGTATATTTCTATTTTCTTGACCTTCACTTAGGAGATTATGCCTATCTTCCTTTAGTTCATTGAGGTATTTGTATATATTCTCTTTAAATATCTTGAGTTCTTTGATCATTTTCATGATTGTTCATTTAAATTCCATGCCCTGAGGTTTAGTTAGGTAATTCTCATAGGATAACACTTCTATAATATTAGTGAGTTTTGACAGGGACATACTATCTTGGTCTCTTTTATTGTTTATTATTTTTTTGTGATGTGATGTAGGCATGTGCAATTCTTTTGTTAGCTGTATGTTTCATATGAGATTCTAGCCTGCCTCTGTTGAGTGGAAATTTGGTTCTGTTTTTGCTCTTGGCCAACCTTGGTTGATGTCATATGAGGCATGAAGAGTTGATAGATCACTACTTCTGATACTCAATGTTGATTTTTGGTTGGAGAGATGCCAACGATTACAGTCCATTGATCACCAAGAAAACATGTGAATGTGAGTCCCAGCAGCTCCCTGGGCTAATGTTCAATCTGTGCTGCCTGAAGTAAACCTGGGAGTTTGGGGAAACCATGGGAGCTCAGGAATCTGGGGAACTCACCAAGCTGGGCTGGTAAACAGGCTATATGATGTCAACTTGACCTTGGGGAGGGAGAATGGAGCAGGATTGTGGGGTATCTGGATCACTCACAGGCTTGGCTGCTACACAAGTTGCCTGCCCCCAGCTAGGTCTGGAATTGTGGGCGGGGGCATGTGACTTCCTGCTTGGTCTACCTGGGCTGGAATAGAAACTGTGTGATCCAAGCTAGGCTTAGGAATATGAAACTGCATGGAGAAGTTGGGATCTAGGGTATACAATATTTAGATACTTACAAAAATATTATTTTCAAGTGAAAAAAGAAAATATCTAAAATCCATCTGATAAAATTCTAAGGCCTTCATATTCGAAAAGGAAACAAACAGAACGATTCCTTCTTCAAAGCATCCTTCTAACTATTGTTTTAAAAACATAGTTTTTTGTTATTGTTGTGGTTATTAGGCCTTAAAGCTGGGGTTCTCCTTTAGTAGTTTGTGTATTGTTCTCTAGAACCATGAGAGCTAGCCTTCAGGGAGGTAGCTTCCAGATCAGTCCCAGCTTCATTACTCCACATCCTATGTCCAAAGTATGTCTTATCTTCAGTGATAGGGTCTTATCTTCAAATTCTGAGAGGCAATCAATGCAATACTGGCACTTTTATCTTAGGGGTAGCCAACAGCTACCTAAAAAGCCCACTCAGTGGGAAGAAGTTTATGTGTGGCACTGTAAACATAGCCAAATACACATGACTGCATTAGTCATAGATCTTAGAGAAAATCACAAGGCTGTCACAGCCCTAGATATATGTAATTTCTTACTATGGGCTAAATATGGTTCCTTGTATTTACAGACAAGTATGCCAGTCACCACGCATCAAAGAACCTTTTTTTGCAACACAGTGTATTACAGAGTTCCACAACTGCTCATACACAGAGATTGTCTGTGAAATTCCCAACTCAAAGTGATATACCTACAATGGAACCTCTATACCTAAGGCTTATGAAACCTAGTGGAATAAGCGGTAGAGAGTAATGCATATTTCAACTCATATCAACAAAGTACCATCATGCAACAGAATGCAGTGAACACAAAGGGCCACAAATCACCAGTGTGCAGAGAATAAGGGTCTGAAGAGTATGGTTTCTTGGACAAGACTCCCATATTAAACTTCACCCACCCAGAACTCAGGGATCATTGAAGAAGAGTGGGTGGAACAATTCTAAGAGTCATGGGAGGAGGTGCATGATCACATGGATACAGAGTCTTATAGGCTCCTCAGACCTTGCTCATATGAATTTACAATAATGTTAACAGCATGCACAAGATCCAGGTAACCACAAACAGACAAAAACCAGGCATAGAACTGTGAAGATGGGTATCAGGCCCCAATCTTAGCTGAAGTACTTTGGAGCAGCTGATTACTGCTGGGTAAGGAAAAGCTGATCTTCTTTAAGGATATGACTCTAGATAGGCTGACTGGACACCACTAGATGAACATGCACTGAGGGACTTTAGTGTATACAAACTTGACTCAATAGGCCTTACCATAAATGACAGAATGCATGAAATCCATTGGGGATGCTATGGGTGGGTGCCAATGGAGAAGGGAGTATAAAGATGATTAGGATGTTGTATGTGAAATACGTAAAAATGGAATAATAAAATAAACCCACAGTTTTTTATTTGAGCCAATATCTTTGTGCTCCTATGTCTAAACCTGCCTTTCTTCTAGCTCAACATTTAACTTATCTTCTCTACTGATGCAGAAAGGCAAATTTCAAAAGGTTAATACCAAAAATTCAGAAACACTGACCTTCCAATATTTATCTTGGTATAGTTTATCCTTGAGTTTGAAATTTTATTTTCCTATTAACCTTCCTGAATTATCCAAGTCTTCTAAGCTTCACATCTCCCTTGGACTTGACTGAGTTTCTCATATCTCCATCTTTTGCAATCTAATTCAGCTTTCTCTCTGGACCACCTCTATTCTTTCTATGATACTACATCATCCATCTTTACCTGTAGGGACACATGGATATTAGTAATACTAATATATTATGCTATATTTGCATTTTCTTGGTGCCCATATATTGACCCAATAATAATTTTTCCTCAAATAAAAAATGTTGAGTACTTTCTAAAGTCATGTTATTATGAGTATGAATAACAGGTAATGTTTGTAATATGGCCCCTCCTAATTTGTATTTTAACGTAGTGTAGCAACATATATATATATATATATATGTAAAGACAGTCACAAAAATACAATGATATTACAATGCTATACTGTGCTAAAATTGAAGTAAAAATGAAATTTTATAAGAATATGAAAACGAGTCTGGAAACTTTAGAATCATTTTGCAGGGCCAAGAATCTGTGGCTAGACAGATTACATGCTGTAGGGGAGAACATACCACTTTTATTCTGCTAAATAGACATAGGCATAAGCTGACTCATAATGACTTCTTATTATACTCATAGATTAATACATCTCAACACTGACAAGAGAAGATTCTTCCTGAAGTCAAGGTGATTAACACAAAGACTAATCATTGTACAGAGAAGATACTGTGGCATGTTGAGCCCTAAATGGGACACCTATATCACATTATCCTCTCCCAAGGCTAAGGGATCATTATGAAGAGGGGACAGAAAGATTGTAAGAGGCAGAGGTGGTAGATGAATTCAGTGAGTCCATGATGTCTTGAAATAACAAGGCAATTGAACATATGACCCTACAGCACTTGTGACAGTATACACAAGACCTGTAAAATCCAAGCACCAAACAGACAGACAAACACCAGGCATAGAGGGGGGAGGGAGATAAGAAGCCTCAGTCCCAGCTGAGGACCTACTGGTAACTGATAGCTACTTAAAGAAGGAGAGTCAGTTTTCTTTAAGGGTATGACACCTGGTAATTTGACCAGACTCCAAGCGGTGGACACACATCCACAATAATTTGAACAATGAAAATAATAGAGGAAATAAAGTGAGGGATGTTTTGGGATGGGATGAGATAGGGTAGGGGGTCTGATTATGATCAAAGCGCATTGAATGAAATTCTCAGATAATTGATAAATATTTTTTTTAAATCGTGTTTTTATTTATTTTCTTTTTGAGATGGTCTCTATCCTGGCTAGCCACAGACCCACAGAGATTGATGAATCACTGCCTCCAAAGTGCTGGGATTAAAGGCATGTACCACTATGCCTTGTAGAAATCACATTTACTGTTACCTGTGTTTAATCTTTTCCATGTTATAACAATTTTCTGATAGTCTTTCTATCCTTATGTTATTAGATTGGAGGCATCTACTGAATTACAACATCTTAGCCTTGTTCAGCTTATATTACCAGAGTTCAGAAATATGTAACAAAAGTTTATTTGTTTAAAACCTACAAATTAAATGAATGACTGACTTGCAAGGGGTATATATGATGCCATGGCTTTCTAATGACACTTCTGGAATAACAACTGTTATTAGCAAATTACAGGAGAAACACTATTTCACCACATTTATAAATCAGCCCTCTTGATCAATGAAAATATTTATTAAATCCATTCAGTGTATTTATATTCCCATCAATTAGGTTGCCTCAAATTCTCTTCACTGGCAGACAAATAATGACCTCCATTTACAACTTCCCACTAGTGAGTTATAATTAAAGGTTGTGAAGCTCTATCTATTGTTAAATCATTGAAATTCACTACACTGATTTAGTACTTTGAAAAAGATCCTAATTAATGAGGAGGCAATTACAGTAAAGATAATCATGTAGATTACGCTACATGTATTTTTAAGAGACTATATTGTTAATATAAGAAGCAAAATAGTACTATTTATAGTAATTTCTCTCAATTGAATTTAAATGTGTTTATAGTATACTTTCATTCAGAAATGTAGTTACATCACTATTAAAAAGTAGTATTTTGAAAGTAATTCCATTTTGTTCTGCTTGTCAACTGTTAATTTACCATGGATATAATAAATTTTCCCACTGTCACTGACAACATATTTGCTTTCCCAAGATTATGACAGAGATGGTAATTTAATTTTAACATAAATCCTTAAGAAGCAATGTATGTTGCAAACTTCTTTAACATTTCTATCATATCTGGAGTTTGGGTCATGCCTCAAAATCTCACAATGGAACCTATTACTTGTGTCTTTTGTAAAAAACTGATTTGAAATTCATAAACTATTGAAAAGTTTTAGATTTATGCAATATGAAAATGAAAATAAAAATTCACAGAGAATACAGTAGGTGTCTAGACAATTAAAAGCATGAAGTATAATACATAGAGACATTAAATTCTATTATTATGTTAGTTCTGTAAAGATCATACAGGTATTGTTTTAAAAAAGCTGAAAATATAGATTAGAAAATTCCTACTAAACAAATTATTGCTGTAATTTTGCCCATTTTCCTTTTTCAAATATCAGATTGTTTTATTCAGTAGGTTTTCCCCTTCACATTATGATTTTTGTGGATTTTCTATACAAATATGTAGCATACCTTATATCTTCTGTCAGAGCTTTGGACTACATATGTATTTATAGAACCTTGTGCACTCTATGAATATGTATGAAAACACATACATTTTAATAGTTGAATTATTCCTCCTTTTAGCACAGTTCCCATATTTCTTTATACAATCTGATATTATAGGAAATAATCTGCATCATTCTACTTTTAACCAAATCAATACCTCTGTCAACTGGAAACCTCCTTTATTGTTGAGTTTTAAATGCTATGGCAACGTTGCCATGGAACACATGTCTGTCCACCACTGTTTCTTTTGAGGAATAAGACAGAAAACTAAATACTACACAGAAGCTGGTTTCGTTACAATTATGAAGTAAAGCTAGCTATTATTTTGATGTTATAGATTAAGGGAACCTGGAGATTGGAGGCCAGAAAATAGTCCAGGTGTTCAATTGTAAGAATTTACAGGAATGAGACTGACAATAATGGCATAAAAGGGTCACAGGCAGACATGCCGACAGCCATGCATCCTTAGAACAGTGACCAAATGGTTGGCATGCAGGAGGAGCAGTCGGCACAGGTGAGTGATTGTACTGAAGAGAGCTAAGACAAGCTTGAGACGCAGGTTTTGGATCTCACTTACCTAGCTCTTTAGTCATTATAAAGGATTTTCTACACCACTCAGAATCATGGGGACACATTGAAGGATTTTTAAGCAAAGGACTGGCATAATCAAGTTTGTATTTTTAAAAGCTGTCTCTAGAAACAATGCAAGGAATAGATTCAAGATGAAAGAAACAGAAGTATTTAAGAAGCCATTGTAGGAAAGACACCTGAGAACAAGAGGTGATGGAGGGTTCATTCAGGCAACACATAAGAGCCTCTATTTGGTAATCAGCACATTCATCTTTGGCCCTTAAGGTCTTTGAAGGAAAGAATCTTTCTGTTCTACTTCTAGAAATTTTCCCATTTTTTTTAAACTTTTTTAGTATGAGAAAGAACCTAATCTTTTCAACTTTTGAAAATTTTAATTTTTACTTTTGTATTATCTGGAACAATGGACATTTCAAATTATTTACTTTGTAACATGTAAAAGTTCTTCATGGAATATTATCTGTACACAATGTATATACATTTTTTTTCTTTTCAGTGTATGACAGTCACTTATCAATTGAGTTACTGTTAAAAAACTACAATGCTAATTATTTTTCTGTATAAGGGAACAATTCCAGCCTCCACACTGTTTTTAAGGTACCATAGAGAAAACACATGCAATCTGTTTTACAATCTTTTCTGTATTCTTATTGCCACTTTAATTTCCTGATTCATTTTTGTCTGTCATGTGTACCTTATCAATTCCTAACATGTCCACTGCTCCCTCTCTTGTCTACTTGATGATTGCATCTTATGGGTTCTTATCAGGTTTGTTTCAATCAGATAAGAAGAGCAACTGTGAATGATATGAAGAGTGTACTTTTGCAGTGTTTGACCTGACTAAATTGTAAGGCAGGTAAGGTCTATTGAAAGCTATTGATTCTGCTATTTTTAAATCATCAGAGTAGTGAGTGGAGGACAAGGATGGAAATGATGAGCACATTGAGAAGATCACGCAGGCCCTAAAGACATGTGGGAACTCCAGGGCATACTAGAATGTGTGCCAATCTCTCAACTCCTCCAGCCACACACACCACTTCGAAAAGAAGTTGCAATTATAGCTCACAAGATGGGACTAAAGCTCCAAGTTCGCACTGGGGGACAACAGCTCCAGCTCAAAGGAGGGGACTACATCTGGAGCCATGGTCCCTTCCAGTGAGCTGGAGCTGTGTCCCATCCTGAGAGTTGGAGCAGTGCACCCCCACCATCACCATGAGCCACAATTGTGGTCTCCTTCTGTGAACTGGAGCTGTGATCCCCTCTTGTGAGCTGGAAGTATTATCTCCTTGAATGAAACTGGAGCTGTGGTCCCCAGTTGTTAGCAGGAGCTGCGATCCCCTCACATGACCCTGAAGATTTGATTCTTACCTTAAGCCACAGTTCCACATTCCTCTGATGGCAGGCTGATAGTGGAGCAGAGTAAAGAGTGGAATGTAGGATTTCCTGGTGTTGGGAAGCAGTTTCAGTCTTCCCTTAGTGACTGCATTCCCTATGAAACAGGCCCCCTGCTGTGCATTGCAAAAACTTTGCCTTTTATGCTGAGGACAAGGGAAGCCTCTTTTACTTGCAGATTTTATACTTAGGAGGACTGGTTCTCTAGAATTGACCAGCTGAGGTCCTCAATGTACATACTGTCCTGGGCATCCAGTCCTTAATGATGCATCTCTCCCATTATTAAGCACCAAGAGGTTTTCCATTATTTTTCTGTTACTCTACTAGAGCCCTATACCCTAAATGAACTTCTAAAGATTAAAAATCACAGTCTGGCAAATTTATAAAAAAGAAATAGAAAGTAATACAATAACTGAAATGATGTCATCCTCAGGTTAAAAATGGATGATTACATCTTACAATATAAATTCAAATTTCTAAACATCGACTATAATTTTTCAATATTGTTTCCTGACAAAATTGTACTACAAAGCTACAACAACGTGAACTTTGTCATTGTTCTTATAATGTGAGTTTGCTATTCCCTTCCTTTCCAAATTCTTCAACCTATACAAAGTCCTTCAGTGAAATCACATTACTTCTTTGGAAAGTGATGACAATGAAAGTATTTTTAATTAAGAAATAAAAGAGAAGAAGCCACAAACTTAACCATGAAGCTAATAGACACTAGGTCTGGGATTTGGAGAAACCAGTGGGGAACAATGGTAAATAATTCAGGAACTTCAGGCCCACCTGCTGGCCCACAACATCCAAGATGAACCAGCAGACCAGACCTGGTGTAGGAACTGTAGTGTCATTGTATCTAACCTTCACCTTCAAGGCTCACATGACCGGTGCTTCAGTTCTGCTCCCAAGTGCTGCTGAAATATCAGCTAAAAGTATTCTTTACTTGGAACCACACAGGAAGCAGGGCTCCAGACATAGCTCTAGTTTAACTATATTAACATAGTAGTGAGTTACTGCCTTCATTTTATTCTGTTGCTGTGATAAAATACCCTGAAAAAAGCGAAAAATAAAAGAAAGGGTATATTTCAGCTCACAGTTTAAGGTTATAGTCCATCATGGTGGGAAATCACAACGGAGTGTGCTCAGGAGCCAAATGCTCACATTGCACCTGCAGTCTGAAGCAGACGCTGATGGATAAAGCCATGTTCAACCCCCTCTCTTTTTCATTCACATCAGGACCCAACCATGAAATGATGCCACCCATATTTAGGGTGGGTCTTCATACCTCATATGACCTAATCAAAAAAAAAAAATCCCTCACAGGCATGCCCACAAACCAACCTAATCTATACAATTTCTCATGTACACTCCTTTCCCAGGTGATTCCAGATCCCACAAAATTGACAAGTTGAAATTGACCAGAACAGTCACCAGATTACTCTAATTGTAATGCATGTGTGCATGTCTTTTGTTTCATACTAGCAGTCTCTTGACTTTAAAAAATACATCAATTATAACACAAATGCTATAATATACAAGGATAACAGAAAAGGATTAAGAGAAAAACAATGGCTGTAATTTATTATGTTTTATAATTCCTTTAGGAAAAACACTTAGTTTAGAGAGAATAACATTTGTATAATTTGCAGTATGGATTATCAGAAAAGGACTAGATTCAGCTACTATTGCATTGCATATGAAGCAAGATTGATAGAAACACACATTGTGTTAATAATTTCTCTGAGTGAAGATAGTCACCATTTTCAATGAGAGTAGAAGTAATAAGACATTCTGAACAATACAGTGTTTCAAAACTTATGCCTTAATGTGTTTTAGATTCTTGAGTTTTAAATTGAACTGAAAGCTATGAGGTATTTTCTCAAGGTCAAGTACATTACATATGCCTGTACTATAACTCAAATATAGGTCTATCTTTTGATTCTAATTATTTTTCTTTTCCGTTATAATATACGTAACAATTACATTTAAAGTGTTTCTACTCACCTTGTGATTCACATAGAAATTATTTGTTTATTGGATTTAGAAAACTAAATCCATTGTGTATGAGTGTTTTGCATACATGCACATAAGTATACCTGTGCCTGCGTTGTCCATGGAGGACAGAAAAGGGCATTGGATCACTGGAACTGGAGTTACATATGGTTGTTAGCTCCCATGTGGGTACTGGGAATCAAACTCATGTCCTCTGCAAGAGCAGCCAGTGCGTTTAACTACTGAGCCACCTCTCCAGCCCCTCGCTTCAAATTTAATCAATACATTAGTGGACTATTTCCCAAAGTTACTATCAATATGATAAAGATTTTGAAGATATAACCCATGACGGTGAATGTGACAGACAGAAAATCAAAAGAGTAAATATTTTAAGTATTTCTTTCTTTAAATATGCATGAAACAAAATGATTAAAGCCGAAAAGTGAAAGTTTCATAAAAGTGCATAGAGTTTTCTAATGAAGGAGGGAGTCTTCTTTCAAAAGTTCTGTGCATGGTCAAAGATGGAGAACAGCCAAGAACGTACACCTGAGCAGTAGGACAAGTATTAAAGGCTACCTCATGAGAAAACCTCTTGCCCACAAGTTCTATAAAGAGGCATGCAGTAGGACTCAGCATCTAAAATGGCTGGAAATAGCAGTGTTGAAGCATTGAACAAACAAGCACACTGAGAAAATTAGTTATTTTCAACATAAATGCAGTGACTTGACCTCTGGAGAAACAGATCAGTTTTTATAAGCATGCCTCAAAGAGGATCTTTCCTAACTGAATTCCTTGGGAGAACACCAAGATGGTGGATTTTGCCTGTTCACATGTCCTGTACCTTAACTCAAGTACACTCCGAGTGCACTAAAGAACTTCCCCTGATCCATTTCAATGATAATTGAAACTATATCTGATGTAATCTTCAGAAAATGCCAAAAGAAGTATAAAATTAAATGATAAACATTTTAGACGGTTAACAGCAAAAGAGCAAGAGAGAAAATGAACATCCACATCCCAAAATTTGGTGGCTCTTTCCCTTCCAGTCTCTGAACTTCTTTCCAATGGCAAATGTGATTGCTAGGTTGTTTCATTCTTATATTTAAATTGTGTCATGAATTTATACAACATGAATTCTTTTGTAATGGGCTTTCATTGTTCAACATTTTGATGATTTCATGCTGTGTTGCTCAAAGATAGACATCGCTAAATCATAATCCATCAAAAGCCATAATTATATTTATTAATGTTGGTGACTACAGTAATTATTTTTTGTATCACTGGGTCAAAATCTTGACAGACACAAAGAGGGAGGATATGTTTTGTCCCATGATTTCGGTTGTATCAGACCATGATGGCAGGGAACATGTGAAGAAGTTCATTCACTTCATGGAAGGCTAGGGAGCAGAGAGAGGGAGTACTGATCCTCTCTGGCTCTCGACATTGTCCATTTTATTAAGTTTAGGCCACCAACCAAGAGTTTAGGTTTTTAATTAATCTCCGGAAACACTCACACACACACCCAGAGGTGAACATTTAGATAACTCTCAGTCCTATGATATTGACCATGAGGATGAACTACCACAAGACTGTATGATGGAGCTGCTTTGACCATCATTTATCATGTCTTTCAGTGTGCACGTATATGGACTTCTGATGCTTCCACACCTGCAAGACACGCTGCTTTGGAAAAATTCAGATCTTCAACATTAATCCATGCTGACAAATTATTGTACAAATGTTTCTAATAATATAAGCTCCCAGGAGTAACTGGTCCACATCCTTGTCAACACTTGATATCAGCCTTTTTCATTTATTTTATTTGTTTCAGTTGTAAAGCTTTTAGAGTAGTATTGCACAAGGACTTTAATAAGCAATTCCATGGTGACTAAATGTAGCACTAGTGTACATGTTTACCCATCATTTCAATGACCTCATAAAGTATTAAGATTTTGACATTTTTCTTTTGAACTTTCTTTCTTTTTTTGAAATAATGCATAGTTCCTATGTCAATAAACATATAGGACATTTGTTCTGTGAGATAAAAGTATTATTGTGGCCTGGAGAGATGGCACAGTGGTTAAGAACACTAGTTGTTCTTGCAGAAGACCCAGGTTCGAATCCTAGCACCCACATGGCAGCTAACAACTGTCTGTAACTCCAGTCCTAGGGGATCCAACAGCTTCTTCTGACCTCTGTGGGCATTGTATGACACGGGTGCACTTACCTACATGTAGGCAATACACGTGTACACATTAAAAAAAATAATAAAATTTAAAATAAATTATTCTTGTATATAATGTATGGCTTGGATTTTTCAATCTTTCATTGACATCTTTGGAGGAATAAAATTTAATATCCAATACTGATGAATTTAGCAGTTTTCTCCTGTTTTGATTTGTTTGTTTTAATACAGGAGTCTGTTCCAGAGATAGGGACTCTGCAGTCCCTTATTCTCTATATTTTGTCCAGTTGTGGCTGTCCATGTGAATCACCATCTGTTGCATGAGGAAGCTTTGCAGATGAGAGTTGAGAGGAAGATGATTTAATATTCTCTCTGCCTCTAGGTCTGCTTTGTTCCTTGAACCGTATGTGTAGAGATTCTACTGTAGAAGTATCATTTAGGGCTGGGCATCTCTCAGACATTCATTGTCTCTATTTGACCCATTGTGAAACTCTTTAATAGTCTCCATCTGTTTCAAAGGAAAGCTATTTGATGAGTAGCAAGAGGTACACCTTTCTGGAAATATAAGAACACATACTTAACATACAGTTACATACAGGACATTACATTTTTCTAGGAATGCGTTAGACACAGTTTTTTCTCTAGGATCTATGACCTCTCCAGCCGTGTCTATTTTGGCTATGTTTAAACTACCACATATGAGCTCCTTCCCATTGAGAGGGCTTTAAGTCCAATTAGGTAGCTGTTTACTGCTCCTAAGATAAAGTGCCACTACTGCACCAATAGAGGTAGTATGCTGTGCTGGTCATTGTGGTTATTACACTTTACACCTGATTTGGACCATTGGTTGTTTTTCTCTGTTATCAGCTTGCCTAGTATCCTCTAGTACTGTGAGACCTAGTTTTCAGGGAGTCAGCTTTCAGGTCATTTCCAGCTTCATTGCTCCAAGACCTGTATCCATATTATGTCCTGTCTTCAGCAAAAGAGTCTTACCTTCAAGTTCTGGGAGGAAATCAAGGACTGTGGCAATAACCTGTGTAATTTTGGGGACCCTCTTGGACTACCCAGACCAATAACTCAAAGGGAGATTTCTCCTGTCTGATTCTGTGCTTCTTGTTATATAACCTTCAGTTATACACATATTCTCTCCTCTCTCTCTCTCTCTCTCTCTCTCTCTTTCCACACAAATATACATTTTTGCTTTATTTTTTACTCTCTGATTTTAACCAGGTCTCTCTGTGTTCACAGGTTTGGAACTATCCTTTGGAGCCTGATGGGCTCACCGTTTGATAGACAACTGAAGGTAATGACTGCCTCTCTCCCAGAATCCAGTAGTTTCCAGTAGTTCTGTAGTAAGGGTTAGGCCCCTCGAGCCCCTCCCCAATCCATGATTGGCTGTTGACAGGCACGGAGTAGGCACAGTAGCAACAGCTGGGAAAACATCTTTGCAATTACTGTGTCATTTCCTTATGACAGCATTTGTATCTATTCATCTTGGCTTCTGCTGTGTGTTCTTTCTACTCTCTCTTATACAGTGTTCATCGAGCCTTAGTGAGATAGATACAATGTTCTGTTTGAGAACATTCATGTTGAGAACAATGAACTGTCATGCACACTAAGCATCTTGCACAGTGATGAGTCTCTGCATTCACTATCATTCACTAAAAAGAGAAGCTTTTCTGATTAAGGATGAGCATAGCATTTGTTTGTGGGTATAAACAGAAATATTTAAAGTGTAGTTTGGTGCCATGTTAAGTTAGCTAAACCACAGCAGTAAAGTCTCTGTACAATCTCTTACCAGCCATGGGATTTTGACTAGCTTTCCAATACCAGCTATGAATTCCGTCCTAGGAAGCAGTCTTCAATCCAATACCAAAGAATCTGACTTCTCCCATAATAGTTGTGGCACTATTGTACCAATAGGTACATCTTGCCTGTCAGCTTGGCATTGTTTTCTGTAGAGTTCATAGCTAGTTAGGCCACTGATGTCTTATATCCCTCAATAGCCTGCATGACATTTTCTGGCACTGTGAAATGAACAAGGAAGGAGGAATCTTCTAGTTCAGTTCCACTTCTATTTCTCTATATCTTTTTTTTTTTTTTCGGTCTTTTTGAGACAGGGTCTCCCTGTAGCCCCAGCTGTTCTGGAATTCACTATGTAGACCAGGCTGGCCTTGAACTCACAGAGATCCACCTGCCTCTGCCTCCTGAGTGCTGGGATTAAAGGTGTGCTCCACCACACCCGGCTTTCTCTATATCTTTTTTAAAAAGATATATAATATCTTTAGTAAACAAGTATTGCCAATTAATTTTTATGTAAAATCCAACGGCATGACAATAGCCTGTGTGGTTTTGGAACCTACCTGATCTAAAACTCATAATGAGGTACCCCACAACTGGCACTGGGATTTTTCTTTGGTAATCAATGTCTTCTAGCAGCAGGAGTAACCATCCATGAAGGAATACCTCCCTTCTATTTTTAACTTCTATTTTTATTTGGTATACAATGTAAGGGGCTTTCATATTGCTTTTTCACATATCTCTCACTTTGTTTACACCTTTTCCACAACCCTCTCATGTTCCCTGTCCGTCTGCCCTCACCCTCATCCCTGTTTGAACGTTTCCACAAGCAGTGTGCCTCCTCTCTACTACCAAATCACTTATCTTCACTGTCTCCCCTCATTTAAAAACTCCCCCAATGGTTCCCTTCTAGTCTCCTTGTTCTAAATGTGTTCCAATTATACACATAAAGCTAAAGATTGTTACCAGGATCCACATGCGAAAGATAAGATTTGGTGCTTGTCTCTCAGGTCTTGGGTTGTCTCACCATACATACATACATACATACATACATACATACATACATATTCCAGTTACATACAGCAGCTCCTAGGCACATACCCAAAGGAATTTATATCCTACTGCAGAGATACATGCTCATCCATTGCTGCTCTATTTATAATGTAGGAAATTGAATCAGCCTAGATGTTGATTATTTACCTGTAAAGACAAATGAAATTACGAAATTTGCCTGTAATTGTGTGGAACTATTTGTGTTTCTGTATTCTCATGAAGAATTTATTATGTTCTATAGAATCATTAGTTTGTCACAGTTTGTCACATTCTGATTTGAAATACATCTATACCTAGTTATTGCAAATGGTATAAAGTAGAGCAAATATATTTTTACAGTTCTATCCAGTTCTTTCAGCAACAGTAATTATAAATAAGTAAACAAAGAGAAATCATACACACACACACACACACACACACACACACACACAAATGCATCTCTTCTTTCTGTCATATTTCAGTGCTGGCTTCATGAGGAGTCAAATGACCAGATATGCATAGAATGTCTTTGGAATTGAGTTTTGACTCAGTGGTCTATAATTGGAAATCAATACAGATTCCTTAGAAACTTAGTAACATTTCAATGAAAGGATTATGAATCCAGGCCTTAAATTCAAATTCATTTCCACCTTTGGTATTATCAATCAACACCCACCCCATCACTACTCAAAATTACTTTTGTAAATAACAGAGATTGCATGTATTTTTAAAAGTAATAATCATGATTCATTCTCCTAGGGATTAATTCAAAAGATGCATTACAATAAAAAGCTTATCTGGGCATGGTGGCACATGCCTTTAATCTCAGCAGAGGCATGCTGTCCCAGTGAGATCAAGGATCAAGGTCACCCTGGTCTATATAGACAGTTCCAGACCAGCTGGTACTATAGGGGGATCCTGTCTCAAATACATAAAAAAAAAGTTGCTTGATTTTAAATAAAGATGTATTTTTCTTTAGATATTTACAAAATTTAACTTTTTAGAAGTCAAAGTTTCTAATTTTAAAGTACTTCGATAAGATTTCACTGCATTTGAAAACTGGTTTTATTGAAATGTCAACTGCTCCTCTAAAATACACAGGTAATTTAAAGAAACAATTTCATAAATTATGCATTCAAGTGCCCAGAAGACAAAGGAATATAATATATAGATTACATGTCCAAAATCTAGTAATTAAGTCAGTTTAACTGTAGCAAGAAATTTGTGGTTTTGAATCTTGTTTTTGTTTTGTGCTTTTTCACTATCTTTCTTTCCTTTATAAGGTTCATAAATTATGGAAATATATTAATAAAGCCTGCTTCACATCTAAAGCCAATTTCCACAGAAGTGAAATGTTTGAAAACTTCTAAGGTACCCTCAGTTGAGACCACAGATCTTCACTTTTGAATTCTGTCCTTGTCAAGGAGTCTGAGCTATTTGATCTGGGTTATGCATATAACATAGCTTTTCAATTAGTGTGTACTAATTTCATGGTATAACTCTCTCTATCCAATGTTAACACTTTGACCTCATTAAGACATGGTGTTACATAAGTAATTATTGTTAGCCTAATATTAATTCTCTGTCCTCAAGTACTTGAAACTAATAACAGTGACACAGAAAAATAATTACTGGTTTAATTTAGGTTATTTGTCAGGATACATTTTCAGTTAGGTATATGTAAAATACAATAAACTAAGCCAAGATAAACACAAATAATATATTAAAATAAGAATTAAATCATTTGAAAATATAGTTGTTCAAGTAACAGAGGCTTTGCTAATTATTCTTTCTTGAAATTACAGTCACTAAACTCTTTATTCAACCGATTTAAAGTTAAAAAAGATTTTATATTTGAGGTCAGCATTTTTATTTTATCCTCCTTGAAAGCACTGCTGAGGAAAACAGAGAGGAGAAGGGAAGAGTTAAGAGATTATAACAGAACTTAGGAGATATTTTGGGTGGAATATCTCTATTGAGCATTTGACCTTGAGTACAGGTAGTCTGCAGATGTACAGAAGAAAAGAGAAAGCTGTTATTTGTGGAGAATATATTATATGTCATTCATTAGCCTGAAAATTCACATAGACTATATGTCACATTTAATAACCATAAAACTGAGAGATAGGTATTTTCATTCATGCTTTAGAGCCACAGAGACTGTGACACACAAAGCTAAATACCTTGCTCAAGGTTATATGATTTTTTCAGTTCTCTATCTTTCCTACTCCCTTCTGATGCCTGTAGACAAATTTTCCTCTGAAGATCATAGTTTCCCAGATTCACTCCATAAGATCAGTGAACACTGTTCAGGATGGCTGTGGTTAAGTTGTGTATATGAATTGGGTCTAGGGATTGGCTCTGGTGTAGGCCTAAGACTTAACCCAGAAGACTTAGTCTAAATTTTATTTGAACTACCAAAAAATATGTCCTTGCTAATCCAAATGCACATGAACATGGCCAGGAGATTTTACTATTGTCTGACAAAAAGATGACTTGTCAGAGAATAGAGCACAGCAGAGAAAGAAAATTTAAAAGGAAAACAAATGAAATCCAAATGCAAATTATGATTTAAAAGACTAAGCTATTTTTTATTTTTTAACCTTTGCTAAGAATATTTTTGTTTATTATTTTTATTTTATGTATATGAATATATTCCCTGCATGTGTGCAAGTGCACCCCTGTCATGCAATGTCCACAAAACTCAGAAGAGGGCATTGGATTCCCCTAGAACTGGAATTATGGATGGTTGTTAGCCACCATGTGGGTGCTGGAACTCAAACCCCTGTCCTCTGGAAGAGCAGCCAATGCTCTTAACTGCTGAGCCATCTCTCCAACCCCTAAGATACTTTTAAAGTTTAACTAATAAGTATTTTCTCCATTTCTTAAATTTTATTTTTATTGAATTTTTGTGATTTTCATACACTATAGTTTGATGGTATTTAGATTCCACTCCCCATCCACACCTACTTTCACTACCCCTCATTCAATTTAATGACTCTCTCTCTCTCTCCATATATATAAATAAATATATATCAGCTTATAGACTCTGATTTGTATCCCCAAATGTCCTTCAGTGTGGGTCCGTCCACTGGGCCCACAAAGGGTTCCATCCCTGTAAAACTCTGTCTCTCCTTCTCTAGAAGCCGCCAATTGTCAAAAGTTCCTTAGGTGGGGTTGGAATTTCATCCTCGCTTCCCCAGGCCTATGCTGGGATTCTGTCTGATTAGAGTTTTCATAGAATTCGTGCATGATGCCTCTGTTTCTATTATATTCTGCTTAAGTAATTTGAATTGAATTTCCTGGTACTGGCAACACAAGCGGTGACCAGCTGACAAAGTTTGGATTCCAACCCAGTTCTTTGAACCATTCTGTAGACTTGCTGTGGCTGTCCATGACAAGTTGCTCTGATTCTCACAAAATAGATATATAGATGATAGATAGATGATTGATAGATAGATAGATAGATGATAAATAGATAGATAGATGATAGATAGATGATTGATAGATAGATAGATAGATAGATAGATAGATAGATAGATAAGCCCATTTGTTTTGGTTTGCTTTCTGTTGCTATGATAAAACACTGGCCAAAAAGCAACTAGAGGAGAAAAGGGTTTGTTTCATCTTCTATCTCATTGGTCACAGTTCATCGCTGAGGGAAGTTCTGGCAGGAACTCGGCAGGAACCTAGAGGCAGGAATTGAAATGCAGACCACAGATGTGTGCTGCTTACTGGCTTGCTCCTCTGGCTGGCTCAGCTGCTTATACAGCTCAGGCCCACCTGCCCCGGCACGCCATCTCTCACAGTGGGTCCTCCTCCACTAGCCAGCAATCAAGAAAATGCTCCACAAAGAGGCCCACAGCCCAATCTGATGCAGAAAATTCCCCATTTGCAGTTCCCATTTCCCAGTTGTGTCAAGTTGACAACTGCTTCTTAACCAGGACACCATTTTAAACCAAACTGACACAAAACCTCCAAATAATGTTGAAATAGTTTCATGTATTAAGTACCATCCTTGAAGTTCAGTGAAAAAATTCTCAATGAATAAAAACTAAGATTCATATTTTATATCTCTGAATTCATCATCTACTTAAAGGACATAAAATTCCTTTGATTCATGAACAAGTCCTAGAAGATCTCTAATCTAAAATTCATTTCCCCAAATTTATGTATATGTGTGTATGTATACATTTTCCTAAGCTGGAATCAGTAGCCATTTGCTTAAACAATTCTCAGAAGTTTCCATCCCAAACAACAAATTTAAAGACCACTATCAAAGCCTAACTTCTAACCCAAGTTGTCAGTTAAAGGAAAACTACTAATTAATTCAGCTGCCCACATTTGCCTGGTACCAGAGAAAGAACAAAATAGCCTCAGTACCTCTTTTCCTTTGCCAAGCTATTAAAAAGACACTCACTCTGAAAAGTTTAAAACAAAAAATACAATAATAGTTTGATAGATAGCAATAATTTATAGCATTATTTGAAAATGTTCTGCATGGAAAAGTTAAACTTTTAGAAAAAATATTGTAACTTTTCTAATCATTCATGGAACTATGAATAGCCTTAATGCTAAGGACCTGAGGACCAGTGACAGCCTCTTCCTTTGGTAATTGTCACTCATAACCATTACTCTGAGACCACCCTAGTTGGCCAACAACAGAAAACTTAATCAGAGAATGAGGGAACTGTCCTCATTTTCGTTCCTGAATCTGCCCCAATTCAGTTCATTTTCCTTCATCACATCCACATAAAGTAAGTCTTCTCTGCCTCAGTGGCAAAGTTTTTAATCCCAGTGGGCAAACTATTTTCTAGCATGTTTCTGATGCTGCAGAAGATGTGTCAGAATCGTTTCCTTGAAGAAATTTGGCACAAACTTTGGTTTCATTTTCTGATCTTATTGAGCATCATTCATTGGCCTAATTTCCTGGTTTATTTAAATAAATAGCATATAGGCACATTGGAATCCTAGACTTAAGTATGCATGTACTGAACAGATATTATAAGGCAATATGTTTAGAAAAGTATGATGACATGAATGTTTCATTCTTAGTTATTTATTTGTGCTGTCATTTTCATAATATTTATGCATTCACTTATTCAATCAAATTTATAGTAAGGGTTAACACATACTAAACCTTACCCTAGGCATGAGAAAAAAATTAGGTAAAGTGAGGTAAGTTACTAACTCTCCTGCTGCACACATGTAAAATAGACACAGTGTCTGGAGAGAAGCAACATAAAGGATTGGAGTGAACATGGGCAGGCTATTTCCCGTGCAATGTTTAAGGAGGGCTTTCTTCTGACAGGAGGCAGTTTGAGCTTCAGGGTCACTTTGTCCTGCTTGCCCTCAGATTCCTCTGCTTTGATGCAGAGTGGCCCAGATAGCTGCTGGGATTTCATTTAGATCCAAGAAATCACAGTACTCTGAGAGCTGATAATCATTCTCAAACTTCATTGCAAAAAGGGCATTATTAATCTCATCCTAGAGAACACACAGACCTATCTGACTGTGCTCCAGAGGGAGATGTAATCTTTACTTTTCGTGATGTTTTACTGTGGTACCTTTGAAAAGCTATGGACAAAACTATAAATTCTCTTGCTAAGAAAACAGAAAAGACCCATGCAAAGTTGTCGTTAACAGGAAAGCAAAGCAGAATTGATGCAGACACTTCGAAGTGTTGAAATGATGCCTAATCAAAATCTACAGCAAGTTAAATTTCCAAGTTGAGAGTTGGCAGAAAAAAAGGGAGGAATGTTTTATTTTAACATTATGCTAATCACTTACAAAATAAGGAATATGAAATGCTAAGGGTCTGTACTCTAACAATATCAGTGAGAATTAAAGCTAATGGAAAAAAATCAATGGGAATTGAATTTTCAGTATTTCAGGCAAATTCTTGATATTGCTATTATTACATAATGGCTTAAAATGGAAATTTTTTTTAAAAAAAAAGAGGTTTAAATGACATCATCCCTAGTTGTAAAATGTGTACATGAGTAAGGAACACCTTAAATACATTAAGAAATGAGATATTTTTAAAAACATTAAAGCAATTGATTAATTATTTGAAAAAAACTGGACTAATATTTATAACACCCCCACCAACATAACTTACAGATAACTTTAAGAAAAGAATTAAGAGTTTAGATTAAGTACAAGAGTATAAAACATATATTAAAAGCAATTATTAGTGTGGTTGTGAATATATACATATGCATACATGTAGACATATCTCAGAGGTATGGGAGGTTCAGTCAGAGATCTTCATAATAATGTAAATATTGCAATAAATGAAGTTATGTGATATTTTTAGGTTTTTAGTGCATGGGCATTGCTTCTGCTATTAAGTATGCAATATGTTAAAATTGCATCTACAATTGTGTTTAAAAATAGACATGATGTAATTTTAAATACTTAGTAGGTAAACAATGCTGGGTTTTTGTGTTGTGCATCCTCTCCTGGTGGAAGTCTTGCCTCCCTGCTGGGGACTGCTAATTGATCACCATGTAGTTCCTTAAATATTGGAAAATTCACAATTTTTTAAAAGACAATAAATTCTGCTTCATTTGCTGATTCTTTCATGAAAGATTTATTGGTAGACTGCTGTGAAGATGGTAGCAGTTTATCCACAGTAGAACCTGTTTAAATTATGTGTGTGTGAGTGTGTGTGTGTGTGTGTGTGTGTATGTGTGTATGTGTGTATGTATCATGTGTATGTATGGAGACTTGTGGAGGTCAGGGGACAATTATGTGGAAACAGTTGTCTCGTTCCACTTTTAAGAGGGTTCCAGAGATCAAACTACGGTCTCTAGACTTGCACAATAAGTGCCTTTATATACTGAACCATCTTGGCTACCCAATAGAACTTCTTAAAAACTGAAATCACTACTACACCACTATAGTTTGTTGTTCTGGTCATTGTTGTGGTTATTAGGCTTTAAAGCTGAGTTTGGACCATTAATTGATTTTCCCCCTTAGCAGCTTGCACGGTATATTTTGAAACTGTGAGAGTTAGTCTTCAGGGAGGAGCCTTCCAGGTCAGTTCCAGCTCCACTGTTTCAAGTCTTAGGTTCAAAATATGTCCTGTTTTTAGCAATAGGATCTTCTCTTCAAGTTTCGGGAGGTATTCAAGGGCTCTGGCATTAGCCTGTGGTTTTTTTTGGACGTTTCTTGGACTAACCCGCCAACAACTCAAAAAGCGTGTTTCTCCTGCTTGCCACTGTTTCATGTTATATAACCTTCAGGTACATACATGATTCATATTCAGATATTGCATTCATATTTCTCAGTAGGTTTTTGAGCACGACGGACTATAGTGATGCAGTAGTGGCACTTTTATCTTGGGAATAATCAACAGCTATCTAATTGAATGTAAATTCATCTCATTGGGAGGAAGCTCATATGTGGCACTATAAACAAAGCCAAATACACATGGCTGGAGAGGTCACAGATTCTAGAGAAATCCCTATTTCTGCCTATCTTTAGGCAAATGTAATTTCTTACTGTGAATTCTTATAAATTACATACAAGTATGCCATTCACCATTCATCAAAGATGTTTCTTTTTGCAACAGATGGAGACAACAGAGATCCACAACAGGTCAAATAGAGATACTATTTGTCTGAGAGATGTCCAGCCCTAAGTGACAATTCTACAATGGAATCTCTACACCTAAGCCTCATGGAACACAGCAGATCTGGGGCTAGAGAGAATACTAATGAATCCCTCAACTCTCACCAGCAAACTTCTTCATGCAGTGGAGTGTAATGTACATAGAAGGTCACAACTGGCCAAAGTGTAGAGAAATAAGAGACTGCAGGGTGCCCCTGTGTGACTCTTATATTAAACCTCACCCACCTATGGCTCAGAGATCATTGCAGAAGAGGGGAAAGAAAGATTGCAAAAGCCAGGATTGGTGCACAAGCATAAAGAAACAGAGGCTGTCAGGCTCCTGGGAATTTGTTCAAATGAACTTACAGCAACAGTGACAGCATGCACAAGACCCATGCAAATTCAGTCAGACAAAAACCTAGCATAGAACTGGGGAAACCTTAGCCAAAGAACTATTGACAGCTCATTTACTGCTGGGTGAGAAAGGGTTGGTCTTTTTTAAGGGTGTGACTGTAGATAGGCTGACTTGACTCCAGTGGATGAACTTACACTGAGGGACATCTGGGTACACAAACTTGACTCAATAGATTTTTTTTTTTTTTTGGTCTTTTTGAGACAGGATCTCCCTGTAGCCCCAGCTGTTCTGGAACTCACTATGTAGACCAGGCTGGCCTTGAACTCACAGAGATGCACCTGCCTCTGCCTCCCGAGTGCTGGGATTAAAGGCGTGCACCACCAGGCCCGGCTTAGATTTTATTATGTATGAAAGAATGCCTGAAGTTCGGTGATGGGTTGTAATTAATACAAATTGCATAAATTGCACAAAAATCAATAAAATATACATTCAGAAAAATTGGAATTAATCTTCTCAAATCCTGCTTTTGCTTATTCAACTCTAAGTTTGCAAAATCTAATTTTTGTTGTAATTTCACAAAGCTAACACCTTGAAATTCACAAGGTGTCAATTTCATCTCCAGAAGCCTTCTTTGATTATTCATAAAAATAATCTTGGGCTCGGCAGTTAAGAGCACTGGTTGCTCTTGCCGAGGACCTGTGTTCAATTCCCAGCATCCACATGGTGGTCAGCAACTATTTGTAACTCCAGATCCAGGTGATCTGATCTCTTCTTCTGACCTGTGTGGGCATTGCATGACACGGGTGCACTTACACACATGCAAGCATTACACTCATACTGATGAAATAACAAAGTACTTTTTTAAAAAATTATTTATTTAATAAAAACATACTTAGAAGAAGCATATCATTACAACATAATTGACATATTCAATAATGGTTTCCTGAGGTAGGATGCATCTCTTTCAAAATTGGCTGTAAATTTTTAGGTTTACGGTTGAATTAATACAGTTATACAATATTGTAAGGAGCCTAATTTTTAAGTACCAGCTAGGAAGTTCTTGGTGGGAGTAGGCTTTGGTCAGTGGTTGGATTGTATTTCCCCACATGGCTCTGGGAGGTGATGGGATGCCAGAGAGAAGAGTTAACTTTTTCCTTTTAATCAAGTAATATTCTTCAAATTAAGAAGGAGAATCTGTGAAAATTATGGGTAATGCAAAGAAGCCCTCAGAAGTGTCCGTCGTGGCCTTTTTCCCACAAGTGCTGAATACAGTGCACTGCAATTTACAAGTATTAGTTTATTTGTACATGGCTGTCCTAGAAGTAGGTGCAAGCCATATCCTCA
>NW_008348089.1:4932464-4964169 GCF_000622305.1 Nannospalax galili | reverse complement strand
CTGAGGATAGTAGTGCAGGCTAGGAGAGTTAGCCGGTGGTGCAGGCCCAGGGAAGCAGAGAGAGGTGAGGGCAGGGCCAGGAGCAGAAGTGGTGCTCCTGGAGCCCAAGAAAGGGACTGGGTTGCTCTGGGTGAGAAGGGTCAGGAAGCAGTATTGGTTCCCCAGGTGTCTGGGGCCCCAAGACTAGGAATCACAAAGTACTTTTTAAAAAACAAGGAAGAATCTAGTCCTTTCAACATGAGTTACTAAAAGTTCAGTCCCACCTTTGGGATCCATTTCTAATTCTAGTTAGCTCCCTTTTCCACTACAGAAGGAAATGTCTTCTGTCCCTCTTCCTCCCTGAGGGTTGAAAAAAGTCTTGGGGTCCATACTCGTCTTGGTGTCCATAGTTTGACTTCTTACCGTGAATAAGGAGCATACATAACAGCATCTAGACAGGTGAACCCTTTTTTAAAAAACTTTTGGGACTGGAGAGATGGCTCAGCAGTTAAGAGCACTGACTGCTCTTGCAGAGGACCTGCGTTTGATTCCCAGTACCCACGTGGCAGCTACAAACCGTCCTTAATTCCAGTTGCAGGGAATCTGAAGCCCTCTCATACACATAAAATAAACATAACAAATAAAATATATTTTTTTATTTCAATTTGCTTAGCTGAATTCCATCAGAGTACATCTAGCAGCAATAGTTCACAAAATTTAACTTGAAAATTACCTGGCTACGGAATGGATGTTGTGTTGGAGGGCATTAAAAACAGCGTATCTTGTACAGTTCTTCAGGTGACCTGGCACACTGACAAAGAAGAGAAACATTTTGAGCTCCTTTTTGTTTCTCTGAGCTGTGGGTTTTAAAATAAGCAGCAAACCATATTGTAAGCAGGCATCCTGTCATGGAAGCTTCTATTTTCTGTTCATAGAGACAGGACAGAAGACTTAGTTTGACTTTTTCTAATTATCTGATTTTTATTACTCTTGCTCTGAAAATAATGTTGGCTTTCTTTAAGTTGGAATAAAATATTAGTGTTATTAACATTTACATGTATATGTAAAGATGAATAGTGTCTATTCTTGGTTAGAATTCAAGCTGATTTGTTTTTCTTTTGCCTTGGGTTTTAAATAATGTTTTTATTGGTTCTTTGAAATTTTCATAAGGCGTATTTTGACCATACTGAGATCCCTCCTCAGCTCCTCTCAGATATGCCCCTACCTCCCTAACTCCCCTTGCTTTATGCAGTCTATTATTATTATTTTTTAACACTTACTGAGTCCTTGGCATTTTTTTAGTTGGGGTATTTAATTACTGTTTCTCTCTCATTGGTTGTGTGGTTCTATTTTATTTATTTCATCCTGATTTAAATTTGATAGAATACATCTAGAAATTAATCCATTTCTTTATATTTTTTGCTATAGTGAAATACAGATTTTTAAATTATGTCTTTATGATTCTCTGAATTTCCTTAGTATTTGTTGTCATTTTAATCTCTGATTTTGTTAATGTAGGTCTCTTCTCTCTCTTTCCTTTAGTTAAATTGGCTAAATATTTGTCTATTAATCTTTTTAAAGAACTAATCTTTGTTTCCTTTTTCACTGTATCCTTTTCTTTTTTATTTCATTAAGTTCAACCCTCATTTTGGTTGTCTTTTTCTCATTTTGAAAGTTGTTTTTTGTTTTGATTTGGTTTCCAGAGGCCTTCAGGTGCATCATTAAGTTGTTAACATGAGATGGCTCTATTTTACTCATGTAGATAGTGCTATAAACTTTCCTCTCAAGATTGTTTTCATTGTGTCCCATAGATTATGGTATGTTGCAGCAATTCTTGGAATTTTAAAA
The DNA here is from genome assembly GCF_000622305.1 of Nannospalax galili. NCBI lineage: Eukaryota > Metazoa > Chordata > Mammalia > Rodentia > Spalacidae > Nannospalax > Nannospalax galili. Next base: position 4,962,342 of record NW_008348089.1, on the reverse strand, counting down.
ATTTCCTTCTTGACCCAATTCAGTAGTGTGTTGCTTAATTTTCATGAATTTGAGTAGGTTTACACAGATATCCAGATTTATTCCTCTGTGTTTGGATAGAATTCAGAATACTGTTATAGCTTTCCTACATATATAGGGACTTGGTCTGTGTCCTAATATGTGGTGAATTTTTAAAGTATATTCTTTACATTTTGGGTGTAATGATCTGTTCATATCTGTTAGATCCATTTCATTTATGATATATTTTAATTCCATAGCTTCTGTGTTTAATTTTTGCCTGACAGTCTTTTGGTCATGTAAGAATATTCGAGTCACCCCCTATCACTGTGCTGTTGTCAATCTTTGGCTTTTAGGTCTAATAAAATATCTTTTGTGAAATTGACTGTCCTTGTGTTTGGTGTTTAAATATTTAGAATTGTAACATACTAATATGGGTATTTTAATGAATATGAAGTGTCCTTCCTTATCTCCTCTGACTAGTTTTAGTTTGAACTATCTTTTGTCGGATATTGGAATAGCTACACCTGGTTGTTCTTGGTTCTATTAGGAGACAGCAAAAAGATGGATTTTGTTTTCTTATCCATTCTGTTCATATGTGTCTGTTTATTGGGCACTGAGGATAATAATTTTGAGAGCTGTTAATGAACAATGTGTACTAATTACTGTGCATATACATATATACACATATATACATATGCATATTTATATATATAGAGAGAGTGACCTTTGAGCTTTTGTACATTTCATACAACAGTTTTTAATCAAATTTAGAACCCCATCCCCCATTCACACCCCCACCTACCCCCCCCACTGGGCCCCATGCATTGTGCCATACATGTCAAGCCCCATATGGTTGAGCATTTTATCCAGATGTCCCAAAGTGCAAGCCCAAACACTGGAGTCTATTCACCACACCTAGAGATCTTAGGAAGGTCCATTCTCTCTCACCCAGAATCAATCAGTCTCCACAGCTCCCAGGCCAGGGCCAGCCCACCGCCCATTTCCCTGCTCCACTCTGGGCTCTTGTTTGATTGAATTGCCACTGTTATTGCTATTTTTTTTATACCTCTTTTGATTAACTGTTCTGGAATTGTTTATTGATCTCATGTGTTATCTTGGGTGCTCCCAGTAGCCTGTGTATCTGATGGTTTAGTGGTCATAATCTCCTTAAATTTTATTATGGAAATTTTTTATTTCTCATTCTATTACAACTAAAGTTTCATTTCAGTTTGGCTCATCTTCAGAAATTCTATTTTTTTAGTAAATTTTATTTTCATTTCTTGGATAGTTCTATTTCATTCAGCTGTTTGTGTTTTCATGGTCTTCCTTCTGGAACTTACGCATGTCTTCTTTGAGTTCCTTGACCATATTTAAACTATTTTGAAATCCTTGTCATATGCAGCCACTAAGTTTCTCTTCTCAGGAATCATTGTAGTGGGCATACTACTTTTTAGAGGAGATATATTGTCTTGGTTATTCGTATTATTTTTATTTTTGCAGTGGCACCAAGAAATCTGGAGTGAGGAGGTGCTTTCTTGTTATGGACATCTGCTCTCATCTTTGCTTAGTGGGTCTTTTAATTTTCTGTTGCTCCAAATTGTTGGGGTGTGGACCAGCTGACTGGTGCTTGGATTTCAATCTTAGGAGTTACTCTGTGTTGATGTATAATGGAGTATCAGATGACTTTCCTGCACAGCTGAGCACTTCTGAGCCCAGCAATAAACCTTCTATAGAATTAAGTCAGAATTAAAAGATTCTCACTAACAATCTTCAAATATCTGTTGAATGCTCACAAGATTCTACTGATGGTCCTTTGGTAGCAAGGTTTAGGGTCATAGTCAGAGTGAGCATTACTCCTGTGGTTGGAGACACAGGATCTCTGAAGTCTTGGTGGCAGAGGTGGCTGAGGAAGGGGGTTGTTGTCTGGAGGGCCTCATGATATTACTCTGAGTGAGCCGACCTGGGCAGAGGAAGGTTGCATGAGTGCCACATAGTCCTAGTATTGGTGGCAGTGGCAGAGACCACAGAGTGGTGTCTGGTTGGTGGGACTCAGAGAGGGGGTCTTAAGGGGCTACTTGAGTTGTTGGAGGTCATTCAGGGGCGATGAGATCCTGCAGACAGTAGAGGGAGGGTTTGCTGTCTGACAAGTCTTAGGGGGTGGCTGGAAGGGTGTGTTGTCAGGTCAGGAATCAAGCAGGGGCCTCTGCAGTTCCAGTGGTGGCAGAGGAAAGGGAGCTGACTGTCAGAGCTCTGAGAGGGACTCTGAGGGGGCTGATCTGGTGGGTCCAGGGCTGTGCATTTAATACATAGTCCGGGCAGCAGCTGTAGCTTAATACAATTCTTTATTTTTTTATTTTTATTTATCTATTTTTTTATCTATTTATCTATTTATTTATTTATTATTTATTTTTGTCTTTTGAGAAAGGGTCTCTCTGTAACCCCACCTGGCCTAGAACTTACTATGTAGACCAGACAGGCCTTGAACTCACAGAGATCAGGCTGCCTCTGCTTCCCAAGTGCTGGGACTAAAGGTGAGTGCCACCACACCCAGCTCACTTAGTATAATTCTTAAGCATCCTGAGATCTTGAAAATCATAAATTAACACTGGATTAACTTCAAGTCACCAGGTACTCTATGTTCCAAGAGACCCTTCCTGTCCCTTCTAGATTTGAAGGAAGACTTTGACTTTCTTTCCTTACTGTGACAGTCTTAAATGGCTTTTCATTCTGGTAAAAAGCTGTTACATTTTCAAAAAAATCTGCTGGTTGGTGCTGATGTTTTCACCGGTGTCTTGGTAAGACATTTTGGTGAACTTGCTGTGGCTTCTTGATCAGAAACTAGTGCTTCACCATGGAACTTGATGTCGCAGTGATGTTACTTCTCTCAAACCCCGTTGACCACTCCTGCTGTATTTGAACTTCTCTCCCACTGTCTTCTCACCTATGTCAGTTTTTAGAGAGTTGAATAAAGGAAAAGCCTTTGCCTGAATTGGGTTTTGAATTAAGGGAACGTGGTGACTGGCTTGATACAGCCACCCACTGAAGCTGTCTTCATGGTAGAAATAAATCTGTTTCACTTTCTATTTGTGTTCACTACCAGAACATGCATCACTTCCCTCTGGCATGTTTCTTTTGTCTTAACAACCTGGTGAAGGGACAGTTTGAACTGTCTCAGGCTTTAACATATTTTTCTCAACAAGCTTCATAATGTTGGACCCCCAGACTGGGGTACCTAATGTTCACGGGAGGTCGCACCCCAATAACTCAGTCCTCAAATCAGAAGATGCAACAAGCATGAGGATTTATAGGTGTTTTGCAAAACGGACTCCCACCTCACTCGGAGGACAGAAGTCCAGAGCCCAATTCACAGGTTTCTTTTAAAGACAAGCGGCGGCTATGTGCCAAGCAGAAAAGTGGCGACTATGTGCCAAGCAGAGGTAGGGGGAATTTCTGGGATGATTTCCAGCTTGGGCAAGGAGCATGAAAAAGGTCAGCTCAGCTTGTTCTTTAGAATTATTTTTCATTTTTAGTTCCTTGTAAAGTTTTTCTCAGGACTGGGGGATTTTAGTTTAAATCCATCATTTTGGAGGGACTTGGGTCCATCATTTTGGGGGACTTGGGTCCATCAATAATTTGCAACTTTGATTTGCAGTGAAGCAGAGTGGAACTCTTTCAATTAAAAACTTATTTCGAGGCCATTAACTGGAAAAATGATATTATTGTGCTTAGCAGGTACAACAGAACAACTGCCAGGGACTGGTAAGATTTGAAAATGTATCATGTAAGTCTGCTATCTAATATAGGTAAAATTTGTCATGCCTCCCACACTCCAAATGCAAAATCAAAGTTCACTGATTATGACAGGATCCGTAATAATAGTGGAAACTTTTCAATCCTGTGAGAATTACCAGGATGTACTAGAGCCACAATGATGGGAAAATGGCACTAGTCTACGTTCTTGACCATGTTTACTTCACAGTTTCAAGCTGAAAATTATACTGCAGGAAAAGCACAACAGAGTGATAACATATTCCCAAGTGGAAATTCAGCCCTCAACTGTGGCCGCTAGGGGGGCAGCAGCAGGAACTGAACGGATTATCACTGAACTGAAAAAAGACCAGTGGACTCTGCTTTCTTCACTTTTATTTCTTCCCTTGCACGTGTACCAAGAGCACAGGCAACTCTGCTTTTATACTCATAAGAATCACAGTCACATAGCTACAGAGATGAACAATGACAAAATGGCTGCTCATACTCATGAGAACTGAATGATAGTAATATGACTTGACAGTTAAGCAAAATAAGACGCACACATCAACATTATCTCCGTGCTTTGTCTACTTAGGAGGTCAACGTTTTTCATGAGAAAGTAGAGGGGAGACCTGGCATTCTGGAGATAATTTCCCAGCAAGCATTCTTGCATAAACTTTCTCATGAGACACAAGACTAGCCAGTCATTCATGCTCAAGGTTCAGCTTAATTCACCAAGCATATTTTTAAAGTCATAAGAACACTATTTCACAACCCCTTTCACTCAACAGCTGCAGTTTGTGTTATCAATCCAATGAGCTATGGATTGAAAATGTGTAGAACAAATCATGTCTCAGTAACTATGTACAGACTTCTGCTGTTCTTTTCTCAATGATATATTATAAAAAGTTACAAAGCACTTACCCTCTATTTCATGAGTGTGATGCTGTGAATGAATATGTCCCCCATAGGCTCCAAGTATTAGGACATTTTGTCCCAAGATGATGGCAATGTTTTGGGATGTTTTAGAAGGTGTGGCTATCCTGGAGGAAGCACGTCACTGGGGATGGGCTTAGAGAGTTCTTAAGCCTTGCCGGATCTCTACTTGCTTTCTTGCTTCTTGTGCCTGCATGATGATGTGAGAGCTTCACTTCTGCTGCTCCTGCTCTAGCCACCTCCAGCCACCATGCCTCCCTGTCCTGACGGACTGTAATTCCCCTGGAACCGTAATCTCAAATAAACTCTTCCTTCTATAAATTGCTTGGGTCAGTGTTTCTATCACAGCAACAGAAAAGTGACTAATACAATGAGTAATCTAGGGATATTCATAAATATATGGAGAATACAAGTAGGTTCTATGCAAATTTTAGGCCATTTCATCTAAGAATCTTGAGCATCCACAGCTTTTGATATATACATGTATATAATTTCTCCATAATTATATCAATGACCCATGAAAATAAATATTATTGTCATTCTGCATTCTGAGGGAAAATCTGAATACATACAAAAACAAATACAGAGTTACAATACATTATTTATAATCCTGTCACTTCTGTGTAGTTATAAGAATTACTTTTTATTAGGTATTTTATTCCACATAATATCATGTATTTTATTTTATCTCTCATAATCTTTTTGAGACAGGATCTTCCTGTAGACACAGCTGGCCTGGTAATTGCTAGGTAAATGAGTTTGGCCTTCATTTCATAGGGGTCCACCTGCCTCTATATCCTAAGAACTGGGATTTAAGGTGTGTGCCACCATACAGCATGAATTTTATCTTAAACAGTAAAAAATAAGGAGCAATTTATCAGCCACTCATCTTTCATGGGGAGTTCCAACATTTCCTGAACCTTCTTACCTTTGTCTATGTGCCATCCTGCGTTAAGTGGGAGTCAGATAACCAGATTCAGCAGTGGTCAGAAAACAGCCACTTCTTTTGGCTCTTTCCCCTTATCAGCCAGGTTATCAGATGTGCTGCTTCCGCTGACAGCTAAATTTTCTTATGTTTTCATTGTCGGCTGGATGACTCGTGATCTAAAATCGTCTGACTCGTATCAGGCATCAGTAGTCTACAGTACACCTCAGTTGGGAAGACGTGACTGAGACCCTCTGTTGCAGTGTTTTGTCCTCCCAAAGGTAACTGCCATTTGACATGAGCTAATTTCAATAGCCAAATGCCTAAGCTTACCAGGAGTCTGAGTGTGTCCTCTGAGAAGTTCCATTGTCCAAAACAGTATATTTGTGTATTAATGTGCAAGGACTTCCAAAGAATTAATCAGCACCACAAACTGAGTGACATAAACAACAAAATTAAGTTCTCTGCTCTGTAGAGAGCAATATAACTGTAATGTATCTGTAAAGTTCTTTCCTTCCCAGGGCAGTGTGAAGGAATCCATCAGACCTCTGTATCGAGCCTGCAGAAGGAACTCAAAGAGGATTTGAATAAAACACTGAATGAAAACTATAAAACACAAACATACATTTGAATGAAATAAGACAATTCAAGACATGAATTCAAGAGTTCAAGAAAGAGAATCTCTGAAGAAAGGCTAAACTGAAATTAAACTTAAATTTAAAAATCAAGAAAGTCTGAAAAACTTACCAGAGGAAAGCCTCACCAATTGATTACATCAAGTTAAAAAAGAATATCAAAGCTGGGAGTGGTGGCACATGCCTTTAATCCCAGCACTTGAGAGGCAGAAGCAGGCAGATCTCTGTGAGTTCAAGGCCAGCCTGGTCTACATAGCCAGTCCACCATTCAAAGAAAATGGTAAATCTAAAATAACACAGGAATAGAACATGCAGGACATCTGGGACACTATAAAAATATTCAATCTACAAATCATGGGTAAAGGAGGAGGAAGAGGGGGAGGAGGAGGGTTCACCTCTACCACCACTACCACCACCCAGGTCAGAAGCAAAGAAAATATTTTCAAGAAAATCATAGAAGCAATTTTTTCAAATTTGAGGAAAGAGATAAAATCAAGGTGTACGAGCATATAAAATGCCAAGTAGTTAAAGACCAGAAAAGAAACTCCCTGTGTCATATAATAGTCAAAACTCTAAATGTGGGGACTGGGGAGATGGCTCAGGGGTTAAGAACACTGACTGTTCTTGCAAAAGACCCGGGTTCGAAACCCAGTACCCACATGGCAGCTAACAACTATCCTTCTGACCTCCGTGGGCATTGCATAACACGGGTGCACTTACCTACATGCAGGCAATACATGCATACACATAAAATAAATATAAATAAATAAATAAAATATTTTTTTAAAAAACACTAAATGTACAAAATAAAGAAAAGATGTTGAAGGCTGTGTAGACAAAGATTAAGTCACATATGAAAACAGCCTTATCAGAATAACAGCTAAGTTCTCAGTGAAGACTATGAAAGCAAGAAGGGCATGGGCCAATATCCTACATGCCAGGAAACAGCACAGATACCAGCCCAGACAACAATATCCAGAAAAACTGTCAGTTCCAGTTAAAGGAGAAAAAGAGATAGCACTTGCTGCTTTTGCAAAGGACCCAGATTCAGTTCCCAGCAGCCACATACCAGTTAAAGACTGTCTATAACTATAGTTCCAGGGGATCTGATGCCCTCTCCTGGCCTCCATGGGCATTGCATGTGTATGGTGCACATTCATATATGCCAAATATGCATACACATAAAATGAAAATAAATAAGTTAAAAATAAAACTGTAGACATATTAACAAATTAACAATGCACCTGGATGCTTTGGAAAAATCGGAACATTATCCAGAAAGAGTACATGGGAATAGATAATCAATATCTATTGAAATCAATGAAGTAGAAATGAAAATAAACAATATGAAGAATCAAGCAAGCTGCTTCTTTCAAAAGGTTAAAATGATTAGCTAAATACAGCAAAAGAAAGTGAGAGGATCAAAATTAGTTAAATAGGAGGTGAAAGGGGAAAATTATGGAGCTGGAGAGATGGTTCATTGTATGAAATCACCGAGTACTCTAGCAGAGGTCCCAGATTCGGTTATCATCACCCGCAGGTTGGCCAATAAAGTTCTATGCTGTCTTCTGGTCTTCATGGGCATGGCACACATGAGTGTACTTAAATACATACAGACAAAACATCTATACACTTAAAAATAGAAACAAATCAATCAAAAATATCTAAAGGGAAAGTACAATAGATCCCGAGGATATTCAGAGATTCATTAGGATATATTCTAAAACTCTACATTCCACTAAACTGGAAAAGTATTGAATAAATTTCTGGTATTTATGAAATAAAAAACTGAAGCAAGATGAAGTAAACAATTTGATTAGAATCTGTTCTAGCTTGCTTTCAAATGTGATAAACCACTCAGACCAATGCCAATTTGGGGAGGAAAGTGTTTATCTCATATCTCCAGGTCACAGTTTATCATCTGGTGAAATTAGGGTAGAAACTCAGGACTGGTAACTGGAAGCAAGAACTGAAGCCCAAACCATGGATGAAAGTTACTTCTCTAGACCATGCCAAGCCCACCCTCTCCTCTTAAACAATGCAGGACCACTTTGCAGAGGTGGACCACCAAAAGGGGCTGGGCCCCCTACATCACTCAATAACCAAGAAAATGCTCCACAGACATAGTCACAGAAAAAGTCAATGGAAAAAAATTCTTAATTGAGGCTCTCTCTACCTAGGTGTGTCAAGTTGATAGCTAAAGCTGTCTATCACAGACTCCTAAGAACCAATGAGGTAGAAGCAATAATTAACCCCCCCCAATAATAAAAGTCCAGAATCAGAGGTATGCACCACAGAAATCTAATCGACCTTTAAAAAACTAATACCAATCAACTTCAGATTATTCCATAAAGTAGAGAAGGAATGAATACTTCCAAATTAATTTTAGGATGCCAGTATTGCCCTAATACCAAAATGTCCTGAAACTAGGACAGTGACCTGAACCCGGACAGAAAGATTCTCAGTGAAATTCTTGCAAACCAAATTAAAAAAATATAAAAAGATTTTCAACCGTAGTCAAGTCAGCTTCAGCCATGATCTACAAGGATGGAAAACTAAACAACATCAATTAAAATGTAATTCACCATATAAACACACTTGGGGACAGAAAGCAGATAAAAATCTCATTAAATGCAGAAAAGGCCCTTGGCAAATTTCAACATCTTTTCAAGATAAGATCCTAGGGAACATAAGCACGCAGGAGACACATCTCAACATAATAAAAGCAACACATGGCAAGCTCAGAGGCAACATCATGCTGTATGGAGAAAACCATGAAGCATTTCCACCAAAATCAGAAACAAGTCTAGGATGTACGATCTCTCCATTCCTGTAAAATGTAGTGTTTGAAATTTTAGCTAAAGTAATATAACAGTGAAGGAGGTAAAGGAGATACAAACTGAAAAGGGAGAAGTCATTTACCCTTATTTGCAAATGCTATGATTCTATGCATAAAAGATCCTAAAGATGGGGCTGGAGAGATGGCTCAGCGGTTAAGAGCACTGCTTGCTCTTGAAGAGGACCGGGTTCCATTCCCAGCACCCATATGGCAGCTACAAATCGTCCTTAACCCCAGTTCCAGGGGAATCTGACACCCTCTTCTGACCTCCGCGGCATTGCACAACACAGGTGCACTCACATACATGCTGGCAATACACTCATACACATATAATTAAAAAATAAATACATTGATTAATTAAAAATTGTTTTAAAAAAGATCCTGAAGACTTCATCAAAAAACTCAATTTCAAACGGATGAAGGATCTCAACTTACTGTGTGTTACTCTGCATCTGAAAGAGGAGAAAATAGAGAATAGATTTGAATTTATAGGCGTAGGAAAGAACTTTCAGCACAGGATTCCAATGCCACAGGTTGAAAGACTACAAATTGACAAATGGGGCCTCATGAAACTAAAAACCTTCTGTATAACAAAACACAGCATAATTCAAGGGAAGAGCTAGGATGCAGAATGGAAAAATATCTTTACCAGCTATGCATCTGACAGAGGATTAATACCTAAAATATACACAGAACTCAAAACCTTAATATCAATAAAACAAGCAGAGGTTCCTCATCCCAAGACGTCCCTCACCCACCATCTCATCTCAGGTCTGCTCTGGTTGCTGGGATCCATGCATGCCCCAAATCTGAAAGCTCCCAGCTGGAAATGTCAGCCAACCTGCTCATCTAGCAGCCACCCTGTCACCCCAGGGACCTAAAGAGTGAGTCCTGGAATCTCAGACTCAAAAGTTATGTCTATCTCTAGTCAAACTGAAACTACTTCCTATACCACATTCATACATTGTCATAAAGTGACCCCAAGACTGAACATCAGCAATGTCAGCTATGTCAGAACCTGACAAGTTGGGGAAAGAGCAAACAAAGAATCAGACACTCATACAACAAAGATAAGATCACCAACCATCCCAAGGAATACCTCCACTGACATAAGTCCAGAGGTCTAGGGGTCGTTGAAGAAGCACACACAACAAAGCAATATGAATAACCAAAATGATATCTCCTACAGAACTTAACACCCCATCATTGTGTTTCCCGAGAATTCCAACCTACCTGGTGCATAAGACAATAGTTTCAAGTTAGCATTTATAAATATATTCAAGGAATATAAAGAGGATATGCATAAAAGAATGAATGAAAACTGAAAATACACACAGTACAGTGAAATAACTAAAACAATCCAAGAAATGAAGTTAGAATGTAATTAAGAGATAGAATCTCTGAACAAAGTCAAACTGAAAAACTGAAATGGAAAACTCAGAAGCTCAAGCAAAAAACTCATAAGAAAGAATCAAAGACAGATTGCAAGAAATTTAGAAGGAGCTAGAGAGATAGCTAAGTGGTTAAGAGCATTGACTGCTCTTCCAGAAGATCTGAGTTCAGTTTCTAGCAAGCACATGTAAGATAACAAGTATCCTTGACTCCAGTTCCAGAGTGATCCAATGCCCTCTTCTGACCTCCACTGGCATTGGACAACATAGGTGCACTTACATACATGTAGGCAATACACTCATACACATATAATTAAAATAATAAAATGCATTTTAAAAAAATGTAACACCGAATATTAACTCTTGAAGTCAAGGTTGGGAATATAGGATACTCAATCAAAGAAAATGTCAAATCTAAAACAATCAAGGAATGGGATATGCAGGACCTTCAAGGCACTATAAAAATAACAAACCTTTAAATCATAGATGTGGATGAAGGAGAGAAACAACCAGGTCAAAGGCACAATAAATATTTTTCACAAAATCATAGAAGAAATTTTCCCAAATTAAGGAAAGAGCTACCAATTAGGGTACAAGATACATACAAAATAATAAGTAGACAATCAGATAAGAAGCTTCCCACAAATCAAAGCGTTCCCACAGAACAAGGAAAAGATATGAACTGAGAGAGAAAGCTCAAGTCACCTGTAAAGTTAGCTGCCTCCAAGAAATACATATCACCATCAATGATTAACACTACCCTAAGCTAAAAGGATAGGAAAAGGTATTCAAAGCAAATGGAACTAAGAAGAAGCAGTTGTAGTTGTCCTAATGTCTAAGCAAACAGACTTTAGACTACAACTAATCATAAGACATAGAGGAAGTCTTTTCATATTCATTCAAGGAAAAATATACCAAAAGTATATTGCAATCCAAAAAAAAATATGTTCACCAAACACAGGGGCATACAATTGCCAAAAAAAAGACATTGTTAGATCTAAAGCCACAGGTGGATTTAAACCCAGTGATAGTGGGTGACTTCAGTACCCTACTGTAACCAGTAGACAATCCGTCCAGACAAAACTAAATAGAGAAACCCTGGTTTTAAATGGCATTGCAAATCAAATGTACTTAAGAGAGATTTACAGCACATTCCATCCAAACACCAAAGAATACACTTTATTTTCAGTAGCCCATGGAACCTTCTCCAAAATAAACCACATATTATTACTTAAAGTAAGACTCCACAAATTTAGTAAAATTGAAATATCATTCTGTATTCTATATGACCACTAACGAATACAGCTAGATATTAAGAAAATAGGAAAGGATAAAAATACACAAACTCACAGAAACTGAATACCACATTACTAAATGAAAACTGGATTAAGGGAGGAATCAAGAAGAAAATTTAAAAAATTCTTAGAATTGAATGAAAATCATAAAACAACATACCAAAATCTGTAGGACACAATGAAGGCAGTCCTAAGAAGAAAAAGTAAATCAGAAAATGGCTACAACAGAAAATCAGGTAGACCTCAAATAAATAACAATGATGCATCGTTCTGAACGCCTTGGAAAATCGGGAGCAAACACCTGAAAAGAGAACACAGGAAGAGATAAAGAAAATCAATGGTGAACTTAATGAAATAGAAATGAAAACAATACAAAGAATGAGATGAAGAGTTTGTCCATTGAAAAGGTTAATAATTTTGATACATTTTATCAAACTAATCAGAAGAGAGAGGATTCAAAGTAATAAACTGAAAGATAAAAATGGAAACATTACAATGGATACTGAGGAAATTCAGAAATCCATAAGAACATGCTTATAAACCTATATATGGCTCAGTGGTTAAGAATGCTTGCTGCTCTTCCAGAGCACTAGATTTTGATTTGCAGCACCCATGTCAAGCTCCATCTCAAGCTGGAAGCAGGACTTGGAAATGTGTAAGTGTCTCCTCCATGGTTCTTGTGTTGAAAGTGTGAAGGGATCACAGAGAGCAGTTGAAGCTTGGCACTCTTGAGATTTCAAGAAAGGCAACTGGTGAAGGTTCAGCCTCCATTGTAGTGAAGACCCCCAAGATTAAAGAAGTCATGGAGAGAATCTGAGGCTTTGCAACCCCAGAAGACAGAAGAGCCTAATGGTGCAGCCTCAGTCTCAGGTGAGATCCCTGCTTCTTGGAGATACCAGGACCATGGGATGACTACCAAGGGCAGCAGCAGGTGTGCAATGGAACTGGCCTGAGCCTTCAAGATGAGGTGTGTGTGCTGTGGATGGCAGAGCCAGAGAAGTGGAGCTGTCAAGAGGTCATGAGAGAATCCCAGGTGTCCATTCTTGAGCTACTTTGTTGGACTTGGTTTTGCTTGAGTGTGCCTGAATCTTTCCTTTTGAAATAAAGCAATATTTAACTTGTGTTTTATTTTGCAGGAGCCCAAAGTTGAGAGGCTTTTAAAAGAGCTTTACATTTTAAAGTGTTTGGAATTCTTAACAACTGTGGAACTTTTAAAACTGTACTGTTTTATAAGAAATGGAAAGCTTATAGTTTAATAGTGATATATGAAGTTGACAAGGGGTCAAATGTGCTGGATAGCTTTCATTGTCAACTTGACACATCTGGGTTGAGGGAGCCTCAATTGGGGAATTTCCTCCATTGGACTGGCCAGTAGCCATGTATCTGAGGCATTTTCTTGACTGTTGAGTGGTATGGGAGGGTCCAGACGACAGTCGGTAGTGCCACCCATGGGCCAGTTGTCCTGTATTGTATAAGAAAGCAGACTGAACATGGGCCAGGAAAGCAAAGCCAGTAAGCAGCATTCCTCAATAACCTGTGCTTCCACTCCCACCTCAGGTTCCTGCACTGAGTTCCTACTTTGGACTTCCTAAGTGATGAGCTGTGACCAGGGATATGTAAGCCAAATAAGCCCCTTCCTCTCCAAGTTGATATTGGTCAGAGTGTTTTGTCACAGCAATTGAAGGCAAGGAAGAATAGTATCAAAAGCAAACACTTTCTACTCAATAGCCCATGGAATTTTCCCTAAAATTGAACACATACTGTGGCACAAAACAAACCTCAAGAAATACAAAATAGTTGAAATTATTTGACTGATTCTGTCAGACAACAATACAATAAAGCTTAAACTCAGCATCAAAAGAAATTTTAATAACTATACAAATTCACAGATATCAAAAACACACTCCTGAATGAGCAATGGATAAAAGAAGAAATTAATAAAGAAAAAAAAGTATTCCAGAAATGAAATGAAAATGACAATACAATACAACGAAACTTCTGGGACACATTAAAAGCAGTCCTACGAGGGAAGTTTATAGTTTTAAGCATCTATATTAAAAAATCAGGAAGAGCACAAATAAATGATGTAATGGTACAACTCGAGAATCTGGAAAAACATCCCATGGAAGTTTTCTAAAATAGACCACATACAGGGGTTAAAGCATGCTGCACAAATGCAAAAGTATTCAAATAACTCCATGCATTCTATTGAGCCACAATGCCATAAACTTAAAGTCAACATCAAAAAAGCTCTTGTAGCTGTAGAAACTTATGGACATTAAAAACACACTCCTGAATGATGAATAGGTCAAAGAAGAAATCAAGAAAGAAGTACGAGTATTCCTGGAAATAAATGAAAATGTTAATACAACACAACAAAACTTCTGGAACACATTAAAAGCAGCCCTCAGAAGGAAGATTACAGCTCAAAATGCATTAAAAAATCAGAAAAAGCACAAATAAATGACTCAGTGGTACAACTCAAGAATCTGTAAAGTCAAGAACAAATAAATGAAAATAAATAACAAAAAATAGATCAGAAATCAATTAAATAGAAACAAAAACAACAATATTAAAAATTAATGACTATAAGAGTTGTTCTTTGAAAAGATAAATAATATAGACAGATCTTTAGCCCAGCTAACCAGAAGAAAGAAAGAGCAAATTCAAATCAACAAAGTCAGAGATCGAAGGGGAAACACTGCCACAGACACCAAGAAAGATCTAGAACATTATACGGGAATAGTTTACAAGCCTATAGTCTATTAAATTTGAAAGTCTAAAAGAAATGGATGAGTTTCAGTTAAATTCAATGGAGCCACCAAATTTAAAACAAGAAGAGATTAACAGCTTAAAGAGACTCATAACAAACAAGGAAATCAAAACAGTAATACAAGGCCTCTCCACTAAATAAAGCCCAAGCCCGATGGATTCACAGTAGAATTGTACCAGAACTTCAGAGAACCTATAAATCAATACTACCCAAATTATTAAAAAAGATTGAAATGGGGGTTGGAGAGCTGGTGCTGCTGTTACAGATTCAGGCTTACAATCAGAAAGTCAATAAAGATAAAAAAAGAACTTAATTTCCAAACTCCTTCTGTGAAACCAATATTGCTCTAATATCAAAATCAGGTAAAGATACAAAAAAGAAAGAAAAGTATAGGTCCATATCCCTAATGAAAATTGATGAAAAAAATTCTCAGCAAAATACTCACAAATCACATATAGACACACATTAAAAAGATCATCCACCATCATCAATTAGGCTTTATTTTAGAAATATAGAGACCGCTTACTATATGCAAGAAAATAAATGCAATAAATAATATAAATGTATTAAAGACAAAAATCATATGATCATCTCAATAGATACTGAGAAAGCCTTTGACAAAATCCAACTTGCATTTGTTATGAAACTCCTAAAAGGAATTGGACTGGAGAAAACATATCTCAACATAATTAAGCAAATATACAACAAACCCATAATCAACATCATTCTGAATTGAAACAGACTAGGCAGTCCACTATCCCATTCCTTCTGAATATAGCACTTGACAATCTAGCTAGAGAAATAAGACAGGAGAAGGCAATAAAAGGGATGCTAACTGAAAAAGAAGGGTTTAAATTATCCCTATTTGTAAACAATAAAATATTGTATGTAAGAAATCCCAAATATTCCACCAGAAAATTTATAGAAATGATCAACAATTTTAGCAAAGTGGCATAATTAAATTTACAAAACTTAGTAACTGCCTTTTTATGTACTAATAAAAAGAAATCAGAGAAAGACTTCAGGAAAACAGTCCCATTAACAATAGCCTCAAAAATATATCAGAGGATAAATCTAAGCAAAGACGTTAGAGACCACTAGAGTGAAAATTTTAAATCTTTGAAGAAAAAAAATTGAGGAAGACACAAGAAGATAGAAAGATCTCCTGTGCTCATGGATTTTAGAATTAATATTGTGAAAATGACCATCCTATTAAAAGCAATTTACAGATTCAATACAATCCCAGTCACAATCCCTATGACATGCAACATAGAAATAGAAAAAAAAATCCTAAATTCATATGGAAACACAGAAACACCTCAGATAGCCAAAGCAATTCTGAGCCTGAAGAGCAATGCTGTGGGGACTACCATACCATGCTTCAAAGTATATTACAGAGCTATAGTTATAGAAAATCATGGTATTGGCACAAAAACAGACTTGCAGATCAATGGAAGAAAGAAGACCCAATCACGAGTACATGCAATTACAGTCACCTGATAGTTGACAAAGATGCCAAGAATAGACTCTGAAGATAGCATCTTCAACAAATAGTGCTGTCAAAATTGGATATCCACATGTATATGAATGAAATTAGACCCACACCTATCACCCTGCACAAAACTCAAGCCCAAATAGATCAAAGACCTCAGTGTGAAGCCTGGAATGAAAATTTTTTACAAGAACACATAGGTAGTACCCTATAATGTATAAGTGCAGGAAAGAATTTTCTAAATCAGACAGCAGTTGCTCAGGAATTAAGTTCAACAATTGATGAGTGGGAACTCATTAAGCTAAAAAGCATCTGTCCAGCAAAATAAAAACCCAGTCATGTGAAGAGGAAACCCACAGTGTGTGACAAAATCACCAGCTGTACATCTGACTGAGGATTAATATTCAGAATATACACAGATATCAAAAAGGAAGTAAGAAAGTAAATGACTCAGTCAAAAATGGGCTATAGATCTGAAGAGAGAGCTTTCAAAAAAAGAAATAAAAATGGCTAAAAAACACCTTAAAATTGTTCAACATCCTTAGTGATTAGGGAAATGCAAACTAAAACTACTTTAACGTGCATACAGGGAAAGGGGAACCCTCATGCACTATTGGTACGAAATCAGACTAATGAAACCACTGTGGAAATCAGTATGGAAAGCTCTTAAAAATCTAAAAATAAATCTACCATTTGATCTGGTTTTATTACTCCTTGGTGTATACCCAAAGGACTCATCCTGCTGTAGGGATACTTGACCTGCCATCTTTGTTTCTGCTCTGCATAATAGCTAAGAAATCGAAACAACCTGAATGCCCCTCAACTGATTAATGAATATTGAATATGTGGTACATTTATACAATGGAGTTGTACTAAGTGATAAATAAAACAAAATCTTGAAATTTACAGGTGAATAGATGAAACTTATAACTGTCACACTAAATGACATAAGACAAACTTGAAAAGCAGCTGACACATGTTTTCTCTTATTTGGATATATTAGCTCCAAACCCTTAGACATAAGTATATAACCTGATGTTATCACAGGAGTCAGGAAAATAGAAAGGAACTCTGGAGGTAAAGGTTAAGAAGTAACTGGAGGGTGGGGGGGGTAGATAGTAGGAGACAGGTATTAACAAGAGGGGAAAGGAAAAATGGGAGTGTATTTTAACTACATATACAAATGCATATGTATAGCAGAAGGCTACATAACAAAAATGTTTTCCCCAGGCAGGAAAATCCAAGCGACTTCCGAAATAACACAGGCTATTTCGAAAAGCCCTTCATTGTTTACGCCCCAGAATTTGAAAGTAAGATGCTGTTGCTGAAGTCAGGCCAAATTTTGGACACAGGACTTGGAGAAACACAGTTGGAAGTGACCTGGAAGCCTCCTACCTGAAGACTAAGCCACACAGTATCAGAGGATACTATTAAATCTGCCAAATGAGAAAACTCAATGACCCTACTCAGCTGTAAAGTCTAATAAACAACAAAGACTAACTTAGCAAGCTATCACTATTGGTGCAGTAGTGACACATCTACCTGGGGTAGTCAGCAGCTGTGTAATTATAAATAATACCTGCTCAATTTGAAAAGAACTTATGTGTGGTCATATAAACATAGCTAAATACATATGGCTAGAGAGGTCACAGATCCTAAATAAATAAATAAACAAATAACTACTTTTGTCACATCCCTTGAGTAACATAACTTCTTACTGTATTCTAAACATACATCTTCATATTTACAGACAAGAGTGCCACTCACCAAAGAAGTTTCTTTTTCAAACAGATGGAAAGTAATATAGAGTTCCACTACTCGCCAAGTGCTGAGAATAGGTGTCTTATCCCTGAGTTACTTATCCCTAAGTGAAACATCTTCAGTACTAGCTCTACACCTAATAAGAATGTACCCCTCCACTCTCACTAGACAAATATCTTTATGCAGGAGATGGTGATTAACACAGAAAACCATAAATGGCCAAACATGTAGAGAACAAGAGGCTTCAGAGTGCTTATCCCTGAATAGAATCCGTATTCCAAACTTTTGTCTCCTAAGTCTTAGAGATCATTGCAGAACGTGGGGGGAGGCAGAAAGATCATAAGAGTCAGAGATAGTATATGAATACAAGGAAACAGGGTTTTCCTGAAAACTAGTCCTTTACTCATATGAACTCTCAGCAATGGTGACAACAGGCACAAATCCCATGTAACCTCAAATCAAACAATATCCTAGCATATATAAAGGAAGGTTGGTAAGAAATCCCAACCCAACCTAAGGAACCTCGACAAATGATTGCTGCTGGAAGGGAGAGAAACAGTTTCTAACAGAGATGGGATTTTGCTAGGTTAACCAGGGTTCAGTAGATGAACCCTTTCTGAAGGATATTTTGGGACACAAATCAGACTCTCTCACTTTATGTATCAGAGTCCATTAAATTGAGGAGGAGGATTGTGGGGGAAGGAATGGATATGGGAGATTATCTAAATGCCATCAAATAATATTGTATTAAAATCACAAAAGTTGAATAAAAATTTTGAAAACATACTGTTCTAACAGGATGCTGTTAAGTCTGTCACAAGCAGAGAGCTGCAGAATATCATGCTTGAACTCAGTAAGTGTAATGTGAATTTTACGGTTGATTTCACTGGACTTGTAAAATTTACTACACAGATATTTAAGTAAATATGATACTAGTTGTGCTTGTTAAGAGTATTTTAGATGAGATTGAGGTGTGTGTGTGTGTGTGTGTGTGTGTGTGTGTGTGTGTGTGTTTCCATTTTTCTGGAGAACCATCTTCTTCTGGTATGGTTCATATTTCTGTATCACGTTCTTTGAGAAAAACTACTTTCCCCTAGTTCTATGCTGAGTTTGAGTTTGATTGAATGTGCCTTGTTAATCGTGTTTTGTGCTGCACAGTTGCTGTAATTTATATTAACTAGTGCTCAGAGGCCTGAAAGCCTCTGCTTCTTTATGTTCATGTACCAACCCTGACTTTTACAATCTTCCCACGCCCTCTTTCACAAGCATTATAATGAAGGACATGAAACTGGAGGTAGGGGAGGGGATAGAAATGGAGAAGGATCTTATTGTGATCAAAATACATTAAATTAAATTCATGAATCAATGAAAAATTTTTAACAATGAAAAAGAAATTTAAAATAAATAAAGGAAAAAATAAACATCTGAATTAAATTGGAGCAATGATTTATTTAAACTGAGATTCCTCAAAGGATGAAATATACTTGACTGAGAAGTATATTTTTTAAATGTGATAAACATTGTTTTAAATGTTCAACTTCTTTAGCCATAAGGAAAACGAAGATTACAAGTACCTTGAGATTACGTCTTACTTTAGTCAGAATGCCTAAGATAAAAAAGAACAGTAAGAGACAGGTATTAAAAAGGGAGAAATATATTAAAATTGGGTTATTTAATTGGGGGGAGGGAGGGTTATATAAAGAACCTTGGGGATAAAGGAAAAGAACGAGCTCAAGAGAGGTGTGATCATAGGAGACAGGTATTATTAAGGGAGAAATGGGGGAAATGGGGACACTTTAAATGAGGAAACAACGGCAGAAGGGTCAGACAGTGAGAAACAGAAAGAGACATTGAGAGAGAGAGAGAGAGAGAGAGAGAGAGAGAGAGAGAGAGAGAGAGAGAAATAATGCCTAGCTAGTTTTAAAAATCAAGGTGGAATCATATTGGTCCAACAACCTAATGAAAAATTACACATGCATTATCTCAGCATGAGTCCATGTGTATAGCTAAAGGCTACATACCAAGAAACAATAACAGGAAAAAACCTTCCTTTGAGTTGTTGGTCAGGGTTGTCCAAGAGACTCCTAAAATTACTCAGGCTATTGCCACAGCCCTTGATGGCCTCCCAGGATTTGAAGGTAAGATCCTACTGCTGAAGAAAGAACATACTTCAGACACAGGATTTGGAGCAATAGAGCTGCAACTGAAGGCTAGTTCTCATAGCTTTGGAGAACGCTATGCAGCTGCTAAGGGAAAATATCAATCGAAGGTCCAGCACCAGCTTCAAGACCGAATAACAACATTGATGACGAGCACGGCATATGGTGCAGTAGTGGCACTTTTATCTTGGCATCAATCAACAGCTACCTAATTGAACTACAAGCCCACTCAATGGGAGGAAACTCAAGTGTGGTACTGCAAACATATCCAAACACACATGGCTTGAGTTGTCATAGATCTTAGAGAAAACCCCAAGACTGCCACATCCCTAGACTAATGTGATTTCTTACTATGTGAAAAATATGTATCCTTATATTCCCAGACAAAAATGTCACCACTCATCAAAGAAGCTCATTTTGCACCAGTTGGAGACTGTTACTAAGTACCACAACTTGTCAGACACAGACATTTTCTATGAATTGCCCGGGACAAAGTGACAAATCTGCAATGCAACTTCTACACCTAAGGCTCATTGAACATAGAACAGGGGTAAAGAAGAGCACACTAATGAATCTCTAGGGTCTCAGTAATGAAGCTCACTCATGCAGCGAAGAGCCAAGAACAAAAAAGGTCACAAATGGCCAAAGCCTAGAGATCAAGAGTCTGCTGAATTTTGGTCCATGGACAGGACTCCTTTATTAAACTTCACCCACCCAAGGCTCAGGGAACCATTGCGGAAGAGGCCGAGGAAAGATTGTAAGACCCAGAGAGAAGATGCAGGACCATATCAAAACAGAGTCCTATGAGCTCCTGGGAACCTGCTCATATGATCCTATGGCAATGGTGTCAGCATCCACAAGTCCCATGTAAACTCAGGCAGACAATAACCCAGCATAGAACTTGGTAAGTGAACAGCAGACCCCAATCTTAGTTGAATAAATGTTGGAAAGTGATTGCTGCTATGTGAAGAAAAGCTCATCTTCCTAAAACAAGGGACTGTAGATAGGCTGACTAGGCCTCTGTGGATGGACTTGTACTGGAGAAAAGCTGGTGACAATGACTTGATGCACAGGGCCTTAACATGGATGACAGAGTATATGGTCTCCAGTATGGGGTCTACAGGAGGGTACCAGTGGGGATGGGGTATAAATACGATTAAGAGTGAATGAGATGTCCTCTATTTAACACAAATGCAATGAAAGCAAACTTTAAAAGATGATGTCAATAATGGTGAGGAATGGGAAAAATGGAACAGTTATTCAGTCCTGCTAATAGTGCCAACTGGTATAGCCACTATGGAGATCAATGTGTAGAATTCTCAGAAAGGTGTAACTAAATCTACCATATGATTCAGTCATACCACTCTTGGGCCTATACCCAAAGGACTCTGTACCATAATACAGATTTACCTATTCATCATCCATTTTCATTGCTGCTCTATTCAGAGTAGCCAGAAAAACGACATCATCAACTGATGAATGGGTAATGAAAGTATGGTACATTTACACAATGGAATGTTATTCAGGTGTTCAGAGAAACAAAATTATGAAATTTGCAGGTAAGTGGATGGAACTGGAAACCATCATCTAAGTGAGGCAATCCAGATCCAGAAAGACAAATGTTATATCTTTTCTCTATCAGTGAGTAGTAACTTCCAATCTGTAGAAAGGCATATTTCAATTGGAAAATTTGTAAAGATCATGAAACTCATAAGGTGTCTTGTGTTTGGGGGACTTCATGGTTATGGAGATACAATGCAGCTACTTAAACGAGGAAAGGAGAATTATGGAATAGGGAGCATTAAGCAGGATTCAGAATGGGTGTGCTAGGTAGAGAAAGGAGTGGGGGAGGGATGATTAATACTAAAGGCCTTTTGAAAGTCATATGGAAGATCCTTAAAATATATACATCTACAATATAAAAACAATTTAAATGGAGTGGCCCTATACCAAGGGGGAGGCCCTCACTCAGACATCATAACAAAGCAGAGAAAATCCAAATGCAAGTAACAGACTCCTTTTTACGGAGTTGTTCACCTAGGGTGTGTCATAATGATTGACCTGAAGAGATATGCTCACCTGTGCAGCTGTAGCATGAATGTTATAAGATCAATTAATTTTTTTACTTTTATAATCCATAAGAATTTGAATTACACTATTTTCCTGAAAATTTATTTTTCTAGTGTCATATCAATAAGAAATTTCCTTATTATATTAATTTCTCTAAAAAAGGCTTGAATTTCATGGTTTTGTATTTTTATTGTAAATTTATTGGGATAAAGTCTTGACAAGTAGCACATCCTGGCCACATAGAGCCATCCTCCTGCTGTAGTCTGCCTAGTACTGGGTTACATCCATCCACCATCATACCTGGCTTCTTAACTAATTTTTAAAGTGGATAGTATAAAAAAAATTGTATTTTCCCATTCATTCAGTACTCTAATTGTGCCATTGTGTTACTTGTTTCCCTGTTCTAAAAGGAAGGTGGCTATTTTATTATTAATCTTTGACAGTCATATATAAATTTATAGTTAATTTTATAATTTTATTTTTCTTAAGCTTTGACTTGTAAATTGTTGTTGTTGTTGCTTTCTAGAAGGTGAATAAGATATGGACGGCTCACATTGCCTCATTTCTATTTAGATTTTTTTAATTTATATTTTTATTTTATGTGTTTGAGTGTTATGCCTGCATGTGAGTAAATAGACCCATGTTGTACAGTGCCTGCAGAGGACAGAAGAGGGTGTAGGTTCCCCTGGAACTGAAGTTATGATGGGTGTTAGCTGCCATGTGGGTATTTGGATTTAAACCAAGTCTTCTGCAACAACAGCCAGTGCTCTTAACTGCTGAGTCATTTCTAAGCCCATTCAACTTATATTTTTGTCTTAGTAGGTATATTTATGTTTGGCTTTTCTTTTTTAAAAAAAATATTTATTTATTTTAATTTATGTGTAAGTGTGTATTGCCTGCATGTAGGTAAGTGCACCCATGCCCTGCAGTGCCACTGGAGGACAGAAGAGGCTGTTGGATCCCCTGGAACTGGAGTTACAAAAAGTTGTTAGCTGCCATGTGGGTACTGGGATTTGAACCCAGGTATTCTGCAAGAACAGTCAGTGTTCTTAACCACTGAGCCATCTTTCCAGCTCAGGCTTTTATTTCGTAGGACAAGTTAAAACAGAATTCATCTGAAAGTGAAGATGCTCACCTGAGCCTGTACTGCTTCATGAGCTCTGGTCTCAGATTGATCTCTTAAGCCAAATGATTTTTTGTACTATTTGGGGGTCTTGAAACCCTCTAACAATTGTATTGTTGTCTATCTGTCCCTTTAGATTTATTCACATTTTCCCTCTATGTGCTTTGTTTGGGTGCTTATGTATTTATAGTTAATGAACCTTGCCGATTTGATCTTGAACCTTTCTGCCTTTTCTGGATTAAAGATGATTTTAGCTGAAATAGTTAATTCTTCTTTCTTTCATATGTAATTTTCTCTGAAATTTTAAAGGACGGGGTCTTACAGTGTAACCCTGATTGGCCTAAAACTCTATGTAGCCCAAGTATGTCTTAAGTTAGTAGAGATTCTCCTGTCTCTGCCTCTCAAGTGTTGGAATTACAGAAGTGTACCTTCACATCCAGTTCTAAATCCTTTTCTAGCCCTTCATTCCGTTGTTCTATTTGCTTCCCTGGTCCAAAAGGAAGGTGACCATTCACTTTATTTTTCATCTTTGACAGTCATGTGGAAACATATTTTTGATTTTATAATTTTATTTTTCTTAAGCTTTGACTTGTGATAAACATTACATGTAAAGTGATTGCATGTAGGTAATACACTGGTAGATCTTTTTTACTTCCAGGTCATTACTGAGAGATGCGGCAGTTCTGACACTGTGTTGTTTTAACATATTTAGATTCTGTCTCTTGTCCTCTTTGTGATTAAGCTAATTCTCTAGTGGCGTGCTTGGGTCCTTGCTGCATTCTCATTTTATTTTCTAGTGAATGTATTACAGGTTTTGGCTGTGATTACTAACAAGCTTGCAGAAAATATGTTTTGGATAAGACATACTATCCTTGGTTGATAAAATTCTCTATTGGAATATCTCTATAATTTCACACATTTTTAATTCTTGATGTCAAAATTTGTATCTTCATATTTTGCTTCCTTTAACAAATTACATAGCTACTATCCTATCAATAATTTTATCTTCTAACCTGTATGATAAAACAAAATAGACTTTTATGATGTCACTTCATTTAGGGTTTCTGAATTTGACCCTCTATTTAATTTGGCAGAGATGTATCATCTCAGGGAGGTACTGTATTACTCAATAGTATTATTTCTTTCTACCTTGAAGAATTCCCTTTAGCATTTCTTATAAATGAGGACTGGTGGTGATGAATTTCCTAGGTTTTCTGTTGAGATAATAATTTTTTTAATATCCTACATAGATCTGAGTGCAGAATATAATTTTTTGATTGTCATATTCTGTCACTCAGAACTCTGAATGTATCATCGCATCCTCTTCAGATTTGCCATACTTTTCCTAGTAAATACAGTGACAGGCATATTGTGCTTCCATTCGTGGTGTATCTATTTTTTTTCTGATGATGCTTTTTTATGGCTTACAGTTGGTCTTTGACAAGTTCACTCATGTCTATAGTGTGTTCTTCTTACATTCACCCTTTCTTTCCTCCCTCCCACCACTGTCATGCCCCGTCTGAGGTCACTTTCCAAAATTTGTGTGTTTTTTTATGATCAAGTGATTTTCAACCAGGACTCTCTGTATGACTACCAGTTTGGAATTATCCATTGGAGTTTGGTGGGCTCACTTGTGTGTACACTGAAGATAATGACTGTCCCTCCAAATAAATCTACCAAGCCAATAGTTAAGGTTGCTGCTTAAATATTTCCACTCCCAGTATTTCCTTCTCTATTTTTATATCCTGTGGAGTAAGCTGTAACCCAATATATCAGGAAGTACTTGGTAACAACCATAACAGTCCTGAGACTATTGATTAGTGGTGCATCTTACCTGAAAATCTAGTTTTATAACTCGTAGAGTTCAAAGCTGGGTAAGACAATTGATAGGTTTTCTTTGACAACAACTTTATAGCATCTACTGTCAAAGTAAACTAGGTTTGAGGAACCATCCGACTCAGATCCATCTTGATTTCTCTATAGCTTGCAGTTAAGGTGTAGAATGTCTTCATAAAAAGGGGCATATAAACTAGTTCTGGTGGTGAATCAAGAGGCATGGCAGGAGTCTGTATTATTTTGAGGACCACTGAGACCTCCATGAACAACAATTCATAAGGAAGCATCCTACATCTGGTACTTTGATTTTTGTTTAATAACAAATTTACAAGCATCATTATCCAACATGGATGATATTTTTATCTAATTTTTTATTTTTATTTTATGTGTATGAGTGTATTGCCTGTTTGTATGTGAGTGCGCCCATGTTGTGCAATGCTCAGAGGTCAGAAGAGGGCTTCAGATTCCCCTGGAATGGAGTTAAGGACAGGTCATACCTGCCATGTGGGTGCTGGGAATCAAACCCAGGCACTCTGCAAGAGCAGTCAGTGCTCTTGACCACTGAGCCATCTCTCCAGCTCCTTATCTACCTTTTCTCAACTAATATTTTTTAAATATATTATTAACTAGTAAGTTTAATATGGACTTTTCGTATGACCTTACTTTTGTAACTGTCCCCTCTGATCTCTGTTGTTCTACTACCCCTATGCCTGCTTAAATATTTCCACCCCCAGAATTGTCCTTCTCTATTGTTTTATCAGATAAGTTGTACTCTTCTTTCTCCTTTGACACATCCACCACCCAAATAGGAACTAGCTAGGTTCCTGGTTTATACAGGTACTCCAGTTTAAACACACTGAAGATTCAAAGCTATTATCCATATTTGAGAAAGAACAGGCAGTGTTTGTCTTCCAAGTGCTGAACTACCCCACTGAGTATAATCTTTTTTCAAGATCCACCCATTTACCTGAAAATTTCATAATTTTGTTTTTCTTTACAGCTGAACCATATAGATATCATATGATATATATATAATACAGTTATCAATATTTCCATGAATGCATATAGTCTGATCGCATTTCATAACTATTGTGACTAGAGCAGCAATGAACATGATGAGTAGTACCTGTGTAGTAGCATATAGAGTACTTTGGTTATCTAGCCAGCAGTGCTATATCTGGATCATGTGGTAGCTCTATGTTTATGTTTCTAAGTAAGCTCCACATTGATTTCCATAGTGGCTACACAAGTTTATACTCCCATCAAAAGTATCGCTATTTTCAGGTGATATGATGCTAAACATGAATCCTTAAGGATTCCACCAGAACGTTCCTAGAATTAATATTTTTAGAAAAGCAGCAATATACAAAATTAATATACAAAAATCAGTAGTCTTTATATATGCCAATAAGAAACACTGAAAAATAAATCAGGGGAATAATACTCTTCACAATAGTATCAAGAAATAAACATGGCCCAGCGGTTAAGAGCACTGTCTGCTCTTCTTGCAAAGGACCCAGGTTCAAATCCCAGCACCCACATGGTGGCTACGAACTATCCTTAACTCCTTTTCCAGGGGAATCCGAAGCCCTCTTCTGACCTCTGCAGCATTACAAGACACAGGTGCAGTAATATACATGCAGTCAATACACTCATACACATAAAATAAAAAAATATAAAAAAAGAAAGTACTTTGGAATAAACCTAACCAAGAAAGTTAAAGCTTTCTACAAGGAGAACTTTAGAAATCAATTTTAAAAATAGAAACTCAGGAGAGGGGTGGTGGTAGGGCAGTGGAGGCAAGACGGAGGAGAGAAGTTGAGTGGGAGGAAGAAAGAATAGAGATTAATGTGTCATGGGGGCCTAGGGAACACAGAGGGAAACCCCGAAAATCCCTGACAGATGCACATAGAGTGTCTAAACACTGTATGTATACCTGGGGGCTATATGGCAAGGAACACAGTGCCAAACAGCAGAGACCTCTCTTTGAGTGGTTGGCCAGAGTAGTCCAAGAGATTCCCAAATAACACAGTCTACTGCAAGAGCACTTGGTTATCAACCAGAGCTTGAAGGTAAGTCCCTACTGCTGAAGACAGGACATATTTGGATACAGGACTTGAAGCAATGGAGTAGGAACTGATCTGGAAGCTTTGTACATGAAGTTTAACACTCATAATGCTATATGATAATATAACTGTGAAGTGAGAAAATCAATCAGTTTTCTAACTCAGCCCTAAAGCCTAATAACCGTAACAAACCACACAGCAAACTACCTCTATTAGTGCAGTAGTGGCACTGTTATCTGGTGTGAGGGGTAATCAAAAGCTGTCTAATTGAAATCAAAGCCTTCTCAATGGGAGTGAGCTCATGGGAGACATTGTAAACACAGCCAAATACACATGACTGGAGAGGACATAGATCCTAGAGGAAAAACCTACCTCTGTCATAGCTCTAAATAAAGAAAATTTCTGGTAAGATATGAAATAATGATCCTTATAGTTACAGATGAACATACCATATACCACTCCTCAAAGAAACTTATTTTTACAACAGATGGACACTACTGCAGAACCTCACAACTGGTCAGACACAGAGAATATAAGTCTGAGAGATGCCCAGTACTACGTGACACAACTACAGTTGAACCTCTACACTTAAGGCTCATGGAACATAGTGGAACGAGGGATAGAGTGAAGCTTCCTTGTATAACAGAGTGAAATGCGCACAGACGGCCACAACTAGCCAAGTTTTAAAGACTAAAAGACTGAGGACTGTGTGTCCCTGGATAAGCCTCCTATATTAAACCTCACCCACCCACGGCTCAGGGACCCTTGCAGAAGAAGACAGGACATACTTTGTCCGGGCAAAAAGATTGTAAGAGCCAGGGCTGTTTTATGAACATAGGCAAGCAGAGACTTTCAGACCACTGGAAGCTTGCACATGTGAACTTATGGCAATGGTGGCAACTAGCACACGACCCATGCCAACTCAATTAGACAAGGGCCCAGAGTGGAGTTAGAAAAATGGGTGGGGGACAAACCTTAGAACGGGAACTGTTGGAGACTGAATGCTACTGGGTGAGGGAGAATATGCTTTACTTATGATCTCTAGATGGTTTGACTAGACTCCAGTGGATCAGTTTGCACTGAAGGACATCTGGGTACAAATCCTTCACTGGATAGGACTTAACATGTATGGCAGAATACAATGAGGTCCGATGGGGGGCTTGGGGGCGGGGCATAAGTCCAATAATTTTTTTAGTGTTTAAAAGAAAAAAATTAAAGAAGACATTAGAAAAATGGAAAGAACGTTTATTGTCATGAATTTTTGAAATATACCATTCTTTACATATAAAAAATATATTAATATTAATATGTATATAGAAAAGGCCCCAGATAGCCAAAGTAATCTTGAGCAGGAAAAAGAAAATGGGCATTACAATACCCAATCTCAAGTTATACTACAGAGCTATAATCATAAAAATAGCATGTTGCTAACACAAAAACAGACACATAGATCAAGAGAATAGACTAAGAACACATAATTAAGACAACGAAATAACAGCCAACTGATTTTTGACAAAACACCAAAAATGCGCACTGCCTTTAAGATAGCAATTTCAACAGTGTTGGATAGAAATTTGTCTCTTGCTGCTTTCAATATTCATTCTTTGTCTTTAGGTTTGGGTAATTTGACAATGGTATGCCTTAGTGAACTGTTTGGTTGAATGCAATTAGATGTCATCTTTCCTCAGATATGGAGAATCTTCAGCTATCATGTCTTTAAATACACTTTCTAGTTATTTAATTTCTATTCTCCTACAAGAATTTCTCTCTGGGGATTTGTTTTTGTTTGCATTGCCAAGATTCTTGTTTTGTTCATAATCATTTTATATGGTATTTTAGTGAAGTCCCTTGAAGGACTTGAAGTCCCTTAATCCTTGAAGTCCCTTAAAAGGATTATTTTCAAGTATTTCTGTCAGTCATTTTCTGGATCTTCTTTTTTTCAGAGCCCATTACTGTAGCTTGACTACTGTCTATCCAAAGTGTCGTGTTTCTCTGATTTTCTTACTGTAGAGATCATGTGTCCAGGTGAACTTTCTGTGTATGGCACCATGTCTCTTACTGTTCAGTTCTTCTTAAGCATTAATTTTATCCACACATGGCAATTACTATTGTTTTTCCTTCTTTCAGTATTTAAGAACCATTGGGTTCTGGTGAGGGCCTCTTCCTGGTTTTCAGGTAGTTGCCTATTTATTGTGCACCGAAGTTTTCTTGGTGTATCATAGGTGAAGAGTTATCTTGTTTTCTAGTCTCATAAAATCAGAAATGCTTTATGAGTATGATCCTATTCTAATGAACTCATTTAACCTTAATTATGCCCAAAGTCCCTTCTTCATAGACAGTCTCATTGAGATTTGATGTGAGACAAAATGCAGTCTACAGTGGTCATATAATATGGATATGCACAAATCTTATATCAGTTATTCTGTTTTTCCCTTAATATAAGTTGCATGAGGCATAAAATATAGATGCTTGTGTATGTCACTCATTCCCACATTCTCTATTCCTGTATTTATAATAACCAAAATTTGAAATAGAATACTGAATCATATCTGAAGAATAAGGTCAACCAATTATTAAAATATATGGTAGATCTATTAGAAAGATTATTTTTGATCATCTACAATGCCATGAGAATTTTCCTGCATGCAATACTTGTGTTAAAAAATTGCTAAGAGTATAAAAAAACTAATTTTCAATTGCATACCAAAATAATTGAGAAACATTCAAATTTGTTATCCATGGGTTTTCAGGCTTGCTATGCATTCCTTGGTTTTCCTAAATATATTTTCAAGAATGGTGTTTTCATATGCAATATGCAACTCTATAA